>NC_054467.1:265235580-265555799 GCF_017639515.1 Carcharodon carcharias
GACCTCTACCATCTAGAAGGACAAGGGCAGCAGATAGATGGGAGCACCACCACCTGGAAGTTCCCCTCCAAGTCACTCACCATCCTGACTTGGAAATATATCACCATTCCTTCACTGTCACTGGGTCAAAATCCTGGAACTCCCTCCCTAACAGCACTGTGGGTGTACCTACACCACATGAACTGCAGCAGTTCAAGAAGGCAGCTCACCACCACCTTCTCAAGGGCAACTAGGGATGGGCAATAAATGCTGGCCCAACCAGTGAAGCCCACATCCTGTGAATGAATAAAAAATATTATATAGGCAAATTTGTGAGTGCAAAAACAATAGGGCAGTAATAGACTTACAACTACCCTAATATCAATTGGGACATGAACGTTGTGAAGGACTCAGAGGGCAGAAAATTCATGAACTACATTCAAGAAACCTTTTTTAGCCAACAAGTAACAAGCCCAATGAGCGAAGGTGCAGTTCCGGATTTAATCTTAGGAAATGAAGCTGGGCAAGTGGTTGAAGTAGCAGTGGGGGACCATTTTGGAGATAGTGACCATAATATAGTTAGATTTAGCATCATTATGGAAAAGGACAAAGATAGAACAGGAGTAAAAGTTATCAATTGGGGGAAGACAAATTTTACAAAGCTGAGGGGTGAGCTGGCGAGAGTGGACTGGATACTGCTATTAGAAAGGAAAGCAGTGTCCAATCAGTGGGAGGTATTCAAAAGCGAGATTCTACAGCACAGTGTAGACATGTCCTCGCAAAGAGAAAGGGTGGTACCGCCAAACCCAGAGCCCCCTGGTTATCTAGAAGCAAATAGGGTAAGTAAGATAAAGCAGAAAAAGAAAGCTTATGACAGTCACAAAAAGCTTAATACTGTAGAGAACTGAGAGGATTATAGGAAGTACAGGGTGAAGTGAAAAAAAGGAAATTAGGAAAGTAAAGAGAGGATACGTAAAAGCATACGAACATATGAAATAGGAGCAGAAGTAGGCCATTTGGCCCCTTGAGCCTGCACCTAAAAGAGCCTGCTCCTTAAGGGGGAGGTGATGGTGTAGTGGCATTGTTGATGGACTAGTAATCCAGAGACCCAGGGTAATCCTCTGGGGACCTGGGTTCAAATCCTGCCATGGCAGATGGTGGAATTTGAATTCAATAAAAATCTAGAATTAGAAATTTGAATGATAACCATGAAATGATTGTTGTAAAAACTTATCTGGTTCATTAACACCCTTGAGGGAAGGAAATCTGTTGTTCTTACCTGGTCTGGCCTATACATGACTCCAGACCCACAGCAGTTTGGTTGACTCTTAAAAGCCCTCTGAAATGGCCTAGCAAGCGACCCATTGTAACAAATCACCTTAAAGTCACTAAAAAGGAATGAAACTGGACAGACCACCCAGCATTGACCTAGGCATTGGGAATGATAATGACAATCTCAGCCCTGTCAACCCTGCAAAGTCTTCCTTAGTAATATCTGGGGGCTGGTGCCAAAATTGGGAGAGCTGTCTCACAGACGAGTCAAGCAATAGCCTGACATAGTCATGCTCACAGAATCATACCAACAGATAATGTCCCAGACACCACCATCACCATCCCTGGGTATGTCCTGTTCCACAGGCAGGACAAACCCAGCAGAGATGATGGCACAGTGGTATACAATCAGGAGGGAGTTGCCCTGGGAGTCCTCAACATCAATTCTGTACCCCATGAAGTCTCACGACATCAGGTTAAACATGGGCAAGGAAACTTCCTGCTGATTACCATGGACCACCCTCCCTCAGGGTAGGGTAGTAATAGTGGGGGATTTCAACTTCCCCAACATTAACTGCTTTAGTCATAGTGTGATAGGTTTAGAGGGAGCAGAATTCTTAAAATGCATCCAGGAGAGCTTTTTAAGCCAGTACGTAGAAGGTCCTACAAGAGAGGGTGCAGTCCTGGACTTAATTTTAGGGAATGAAGCTGGGTAAATGATAGAGGTATCAGTGGGGGAGCATTTTGCAGATAGTGATCATAACTCTGTTAGATTCAAGGTTGTTATGGAAAAGGACAAGAAAGGGCCAGAGGTCAGAGTTCTGAATTGGGGGAAGGCTGATTTTAATTCGATCAGATATGATTTGGCCAGAGTGGACTGG
Source organism: Carcharodon carcharias (assembly GCF_017639515.1). Taxonomy (NCBI): domain Eukaryota; kingdom Metazoa; phylum Chordata; class Chondrichthyes; order Lamniformes; family Lamnidae; genus Carcharodon; species Carcharodon carcharias. The sequence goes on from NC_054467.1 coordinate 265,237,713, forward strand.
GAGCAGCTACTTTTAGGTAAATCTGTGTCAGAGCTGTGGGACTCATTCAAGAAGAAAATAGGGAGAGTGAAGGGCCAACATATTCCAATAAAGACAAAGGATGGGACCAACAAATCCAGGGAACCCTGGGTGTCGAGGGATAAACAGGATTGGATAAAGAGAAAAAGGGAGGCTTATGTCAGATGCCGAGGGCTCAAAATAGGGGAAGCCCTAGAGAAGTATAGAATGTGTGGGGGGGATCTTAGAAAGGAAATTAGGAGAGCAAAAAGGGAGCATGAAAAAACATTGGCACATAAAATAAAGGAAAATCCAAAGTTATTTTCCAAGAACATTAAGAGTAAGAGGATAACCAGGGAAAGAGTAGGGCCCATTAAGGACCATAGTGGTAATTTGTGTGTGGAGCCGGAAGACGTAGGTCGGGTTCTAAATGAATACTTTGTGTCAGTGTTCACAACTGAGAGGGACAACAGGCGCTGGCAATAATTTTCAAGACCTCTCTGACCACAGGAGAGGTGCCAGAGGACTGGAGGACAGACAATGTGGTACCGTCATTGATGAAGGGAGGAAGGGATAAACCAGGGAACTACAGGCCAGTCAGTCCAACCTCAGTGGTGGGGAAACTATCAGAAGCAATCCTGAGGGACAGAATTAATCTATACTTGGAGAGGCAGGGATTAATCAAGGGCAGTCAGCATGGTTTTGTTAAGGGGAGTTTGAATTTTTGAATTTTTCGAAGATGTGACCAAGTGTGTAGATGAGGGTAATGCATTTGACATAGTCTACTTGGACTTCAGCAAGGCTTTTGATAAGGTCCCACATGGGAGACTGATAACAAAGGTAAGAGCCCATGGGATCCAAGGCAATTTGGAAAATTGGATCCAGAATTGGCTGAGTGGCAGGAAGCAGAGGGTGATGGTCGAGGAGTATTTTTGTGACTGGATGCCTGTGTCCAGTGGGGTTCCACAGGGATTGGTGTTGGGTCGCTTGCTGTTTGTGGTATATATAAATTATTTAGACTTGAATGTAGGAGGGTTCATCAGTAAGTTCACGGATGACACTGAAAATTGGTGGGGTGGTAAATAGTGAGGAGGATAGCCTTAGATTCCAGGAGGATATAGACAGGCTGGTCAGTGGCAAATGGAATTTAATCCGGATAAGGACAGGACAAACAAGGCACAGGAATACACGATAAATGGTAGGACCCTGGGAAGTACCGAGGATCAGAGGGACCTTGGTGTGCATGTCCACCGGTCCCTTAAGGTAGCGGGACAGGTAGATAAGGTGGTTAAGAAGGCATATGGGATACTTGCCTTTATTAGCCGAAGCATAGAATATAAGAGCAGGGAGGTTATGCTGGAACTGTATAAAACGCTGGTTAGGCCACAGCTGGAGTATTGTGTGCAGTTCTGGAATCCACATTATAGGAAGGATGTGATTGCACTAGAGAGAGTGCAGAGGAGATTTACCAGGATGTTGCCTGGGCTGGAGAGTTTTAGTTATGAGGAGAGATTGGATAGACTGGGGTTATTTTCCCCGGAGCAGAGGAGATTGAGGAGGGACATGATTGAGGTGTATAAAATTATGAGGGGCATTGATAGGGTAGACAGGAAGGAACCTTTCCCCTTGGTGGAGGGACCAACAACCAGGGGGCATAGATTTAAGGAAAGGGGCAGGAGGTTTAGAGGGGATGTGAGGAAGAATGTTTTCACCCAGAGGGTGGTGGGAATCTGGAACTCACTGCCTGAAAGGGTGGTGGAGGCAGAAACCCTCATTACATTTAAATAGTATTTGGATGTGCACTTGCGATGCTATAGCATACAAGGCTATGGGCTTAGTGCTGGAAAGTGGGATTAGAATAGTTAGGTACTTGTTTGACTGGCACAGACTAGATGGGCTGTAGACCTCTATGTCTATAGCTATAACTATGAAAGATATACTGGCATTGGAAGCAGTCCAGAGAAGGTTCACTAGGTTGATCCCGGTTATGGAGGGATCTTCTTTTGAGGAGAGGTTGAGTCGGTTGGGTCTGTACTCATGGAGTTTAGAAGAATGAGAGGTGACCTTATTGAAACATATAAGATTCTCAGGGGCTTGGCCGGGTAGATGCTGAGAGGTTGTTTCCCCTTGTGGGAGAGTCTAGGACCAGAAGGCTTAAACTCAAAAATAGAGGATCGCCCATTTAAAACAGAGATGAGGAGGAATTTCTTCTCTCAGAGGATAGTCAATCTGTGGAATTTTTTTTACTGCAGAGGGCTGTAGAAGCTGGGTTGTTAAGTATATTCAAGGCTGAGATAGACAGATTTTTAATCAGTAAGGGAATCAAGGGCAATGGGAAAAAGGCACCGAGACCTTATCAAAAGCCTTGCTGAAGTCCAAGTAGACTACATCAAATGCATTGCCCTCATCTACACATCTGGTCACATTTTCGAAAAATTCAATCAAATTGGTCTGACATGACCTCCCCTTAACAAAACCATGTGGACTGTCCTTGATTAATCCCTGCCTCTCCAAGACACTCTTCCCAGACTGCTTCACTGTGATGCTGACTGCAGGACACTCTTCCCAGGCTGCTTCACTGTGATGCTGACTGCAGGACACTCTTCCCAGGCTGCTTCACTGTGATGCTGACTGCAGGACATTAGTCCTCTTAGATAAGGGGACCAAAATTATTCACAGTGTTTTAGCTGTGGCCTAACTAATGCCTTGTATAGTTTTAGCAAGACTTCCCTATCTTTATACTCCTTTCCCTTTGAAATAAAGGCCAACATCCCATTTGCCTTCCCTATTACCAGCTGAACTTGTATGTTAGCTTTTTGGGATTCATGCACAAGGACTCCCAAATCCCTCTGTGCTGCAGCTTTCTGCAGTCTTTCTCCATTTAAATAATATTCAGCTCCTCTATTCTTCCTGCCAAAGTGCATAACCTCACATTTTCCCACATTATATTCCATCTGCCAAGTTTTTGCCCACTCACTTAACCTGTCTATATCCCTCTGTAGACTCTTAGTGTCATCCTCATCATTTGCCTTCCCACCTATTTTTGTGTCATCTGCAAACTTGGCAATAGTACATTCACTTCCCTCATCCAAGTCATTAATATATATTGTAAATAATTGGGGCCCCAGCACTGATCCCTGTGGCACTCCACTAGTTACAGGTTGCCATGGTGAAAATGCCCCCCTTATCCCAACTCTCTGTCTTCTATTAGTTATCCAATCCTCTATCCATGTTAATATACTAACCCCAACACCATGGGCTCTTATCTTATTAAGTAGCATTATGTGCGGTACCTTATTGAACTCCTTTTGGAAATCCAAATATATTACATCTGCTGGTTCCCCTTTATCGATCCTGCTTGTTACCTCCTCAAAGATTACAATATATTTGTCAGATATGATTTCTCCTTCATGAAGCCATGCTGACTCTGCTTGATTAGATTATGTATTTCTAAATGCTCTGCTATTACATCCTTTATAATAGACTCTAACATTTTCCCAATGACAGTTGTTAAGCTAACTGGCCTATAGTTAGCTGCTTTTTGTTGTCCTTACTTTTTGAATAAGGGTGTTACATTGGCGGTTTTCCAGTCTTCTGGGACTTTTCCAGAATCTAAAGATCCTTGGAATATTACTACCAGAGCATCCACTATCTCTGTAGCTACTTCCTTTAATATCCTAGGGTGCAACCCATCAGGTCCAGGTGACTTATCGGCCTTTAGCCCTATCAGTTTCCCTAATACTTTATCTCTAGTGATAGTTATTGTATTTATTTCCTCCGTGCCTTTTGCCCCTTGATTATTTAGTATTTTTGGAATGCTATTAGTGTCTTGTACCCTGAAGACTGAAGACCTTGTGCGTCCCTTACTGATCATGCAGCTTGAAAAGCCTGTCTCTTTTGTAGACCCTCTGATCAGTCACTAACTAGTTTAGCATCCTGCTACAGTAATTAGCGCCACATTGGCAGGTAAAATCAAAGAAAACCTGAAGATGTTTTACCAGTATATTAAGAGCAAGAGAATAACCCAAAGAAATGATAGGGCCCCTCAGAGATGTACATGGTAACTTATGCATGGATGCAGTTAATATGGGCAGGTTTCTCAATGAGCACTTTGTCTCTGTCTTCACAAAGGAAAGGGATGATGCAGACATTCTATTTAAAGAGGAGGAGTGTGAAATATTAGATACAATAATCATAATGAGAGATGAAGTACTGGAGGGACTGACATCCTTTAAGGTGGATTGTATCCCAGGCCCGGGAGGAAGTTACTTATGCTCTGAGGGTCATTTTCCAATCCTCACTAGATAGCGGTGAGGTACCAGAGAATTGCAGGTCTAAAAACATTCTACCAATATTTTAAAAGGGTGCGAGGGATAAGCCAGAAAATTATAGACCAGTCAGTCTGACTTTGGTGGTAGGCAAATTATTGGCATCAATTCTGAGAGACAGGATAAATTGTCACTTAGAAAGGCAGAGGCTGATCAGGGATAGTCAGCATGGTTTTGTTAGGGGAAGATAGTGTCTTACTAGCTTAATAGAATTTTTTGAGGAAGTAACAAGGAGGATTGATGATTATAATGCAATGGATGTTGCCTACATAGATTTTTAGAAAGGCATTTGACAAGGTCCCACATGCAAAGTGGACATGCGGAAAAAATTTTCACCCAGAAGCTGGTGAGCAACTGGAACTCATTGTCAACTCATTTAAAGGTACCTGGATCTGCACCTGAAGTGCTGTAACCTGCAAGGCTACAGACCAGGCATTGGAAAATGGGATTAAAATAAGTGGCTAGTTTCTTTCCTTTCTGGCCAGCGAAGATACGATAGGCTGAATTACCTCTTTCTGTGCCATTCTGTGGTTCTGTGGTTTCCGCATGTCATGTGGAGTGAATCAAATCAGCTGAAGACTGGCATCTATGATGCTGGGGACCTCAGGAGGAGGCTCAGAGGATGAGAGGATGGGGGATATTTGTGGAGCCTGTTGTCCATGGAACGAGGGAGCATCAAGAGGGTGAAAGTAAGGAAGAACGATTTTGATGCAAGTCCAAGCCTGAAACATTAACTGTGCTTCTCTCTCCAACATATTACCTGACGTGCTAAGTATGTAAGAAGTTTTATATTGTCCATTTTCTACCAAACCAATAACCATTTACTAAAATATTTTCTTCCTCCCACAGATTCAGACATCAACCAGCAAACTACAATGACCTTATCAATTATAAATATTTTCATATGTGTGTACCTGTTATTATATCTCTGTTCTCTACATTACCTTGTATTAAAACTCTAGAATGGAGTGGGGAATGGTGCAGATTAGAGACAATTCATTGAACCCAGTACTATTTATTCTGATTGAGGTGCCAAACATTAATTACAATCTTCCAATCCTGTGGGTAACAACACACCTACTCCTGACAGTTTCACCTGGATCTAATTGTAGTGAATAAACTGACCAAATGATAGCCAAGCTAAGCATCACACCACAAGTATTTAACATTAGCAACAGTAAGGCTAAAAACATAGCTTTTGATTAAAATCTACTAATCCGTTTAGCTGAAACTGTGTACAGTCAATGGAAATGCCACGTCACTGCTTTATGTTGCTTCAGTTAAAACAATGTTAGAGCCGCTTAGTTTCAGTTTACGATTTTGTAGAGAAAAGCAATGTTGTAATTATTATGAACTTAAAACACTGTTGCATCCCTCTGTAATGACAATTTAATGATAAATTTAAATGATAACCCTTCTTTCATCACTCACCTGCCTGTTTTATTGCCGTGACTGTTTGTTTAGGGGAGGGAAACTCAAGGAATCACAGCACGAAGCCAATGAATGGATGGAGACCCTGTGGTTAGGTGCCTGATGTTCCAGAATCTGGAATCTGATTCATGGCCTGGGACACTTTCTCCTGGCTGAGAATGCCTTTTGTGCTCACTTATTTAATTCCCTTCAGTTGCAAACAGTTTACCTTCCAGAATTAAACATTAGTGATGTAACAGAGTCAGGAATTTTGTATAAAATTCAATCTCATTTGTCGCTGACCCAAGCCTGCTCTCTCCCTATGTCCTTTATATTGGTCGTCCTTAAGTGTTGATCCAGTATGTTTTTGATGCAGTAGTGCAGCTTAATGTAGATTACTGCTTGTGGCAAAGCATTTCAGAATCCAATAACTTGTGAGAAAAAAGTATCTTCTAATCTAACTCTTTATATATGCACCTGGCGAGGGTAACTAAGTTGTTATGTTAATGAACTGGCCATAGGATTGCCATAAAAATCCATCCGGTTTCACTAATGTGCTTCAGGGAACAAAATCTAACATCCTTACCCAGAGTGGCTAATATGTGACTCCAGACCCAATGCAGTTGTCTTTTAATTATCCTCTGAAGTGACCATGTAGGCTGTATCGAACCATGATGATAAGATATAATAATAATAAAACCAATTGGAACACCTAACATCGAGCTAGGCACTGGCGGTGACAGAGGTACACCCAGCATAGTCGACTCTGTAAAGTTACCATTAGGGGGTCTGTACACAATTCCCACAACTGACTTCTTGTCTTCATCATTTCTCATCGCTGGCCAAACAGTTTCTACATCCTGGTTTCCTGAATTTAGATCATCCCTCTCTATTGTGCTAATATCATCATTAATTAACATAACCACCCATCCACCTTTTCCTATCTTCCTGGCTTTCCTAAATGTCATGTACCCTTCAATACTCAGGTCCGAATCTATCTCATCCTGCAGCCATGTCTCTGTAATGGTTATCGGATTACACTTATTTATTTCTACTTGCGCCCTCAGTTCATCTGTTTTGTTATGAATGCTTCATATATTCAAATACAGGGCCTTTAGTTTCATCCTTTTATTGTTTTTGTAACGTCTAGCCATACCTGCTAATGTACTCTTAGATTTGTACCCTCCATTCCTTCCTATCACAGCCTGTTTATCCTTTACCATATTAATATTTTTCTCTTGCCTTGTCTGTATTTTTTGATTTACCACATCTTCCCATACTTGATCCCTTGCCCCCACTATTTAGTTTAAAACCCTCTGTACTTCCCAGTTATGCAGCTCACTAGAACACTGGTCCCAGCATGGTCCAGGTATAGACTGTCGCAACGGTACAGATGCCACTTTCCCCAATACTGGTGCCAGTGCCCCACAAAATGGTACCCACTTCTGCCACACCAGTCTTTTGAGCCACGCATTCATTTCTCAAATTGTATTTTCTTATCCCAATTTTCAGGTGGCCGAAGTAATAATCCAGAGATGATCACTTTGAGGTTCTGCTTCTTAATTTGGTGCCCAGATCTGCATCCTGACTCTGCAGAACCTCTTTCCTACTTGTTCCTTGTGTCATTGGTCCCTATATGTTTATTTTCCTTTTTACATACATATTTTATTCACCTTACCACCAGTTTGTATACTATTTTAAGCTTTAGGAATAGAATAAACCGTAACCACTTAACAGATACTCACTAAAGAGCTAGCTTCTTCCCCTGTAGTAGAGTAAGAACCAATTTCTACTGGGTGGAAGAACTAGAAAAGGCAAAGCAAAGGAGCACCTCCTTTCCCTGCTCACCTAACTCCCTTACTCACCTAACTCACAGTATTCTGTTCAAAGTCGCACTCCCGCGCTCAGTCACACTGAAATGTGATTCCACAACCAATGATCTAAGCTCTGCAGTCCTGCCACATCCAGTTGTGAATGGTGGTGGACAATTAAACAACTCACTGGAGGAGGAGGCTCCACAAATATCCCCATCCTCAATGATGAGGGAGCCCAGCACATCAGTGCAACTAAAAGATGTGGATGAAGCATTTGCTACAATCTTCAGCCAAAGGTGCTGAGTGGATGATTCATCTCGGCCTCCTCCAGAGGTCCCCAGCATCACAGATGCCAGTCTTCAGCCAATTCGATTCACTCTATGTGCTATCAAGAAATAGCTGCAAGCGCTGGAAACTGCAAAGGCGACGGGCCCTGACAATATTCCAGCAATAGTACAGAAGACTTGTGCTCCAGAACCTGCCGCGCCCCTAGACAAGCTGGTCCAGTACAGCTATAACACTGGCATCTCCCTGGCTATGTGGAAAATTGACCAGGACAAATCCAACCTGGCCAATTACCGCCCATCCCCCGTCTACTCTTCATCATCAGTAAAGTGATGGAAAGTGTCATCAACAGTGCTCTCAAGCGATACTTGCTTAGCAATAACCTGCTCACTGACACCCAGTTTGGGTTCTGCCAGGGCCACTCAGCTCCTGACCTCATTACAACCCTTGGTTCAAACATGGACAAAAGAGCTGAACTCCAGAGGTGGGGTGAGAGTGACTGCCCTTGACATCAAGGCAGCATTTGACCAAGTGTGGTATCAAGGAGCCCTAGCAAAACTGGAGTCAATGGGAATCGGGGGAAACTCTCCACTAGTTAGAGTCATACCTAGCACAAAGGAAGATGGTTGTGGTTGTTGGAGGTCAGTCATCTCAGCTCCAGGACATCACCGCAGGAGTTCCTCAGGGTAGTGTCCTTGGCCCAACCATCTTCAGCTGCTTCATCAATGACCTTCCTTCCATCATAAGGTCAGAAGTGGGGATGTTCGCTAATGATTGCACAATGTTCAGCACCATTCACAACTCTTCAGATACTGAAGCAGTCCATGTCCAAATGCAGCAAGACCTGGACAATATCCAGGCTTGGGTTGGCAAGTGGCAAGTAACATTTATGCCAAGCAAGTGTCAGACAATGACCATCTCCAACAAGAGAGAATCCAACCATCACCCCTTGATGTTCAATGGCATTACCATCACTGAATCCCCCACTATCAACTTCTTTGGGGTGATCATTGACCAGAAACTGAACTGGACCAGCCATATAAATACTGTGGCTACAAGAGCAGGTCAGAGGCTAGGAATCGTGTGATGAGTAACTCGCCTCCTGACTCCCCAAAGCCAGTCCACCATCTATAAGGCATAAGTCAGGAGTGTGATGGAATACTATCCACTTGCCTGGATGAGTGCAGCTCCCACAAAAGTCAGCAAGCTTGACACCATCCAGGACAAAGCATCACATCCACAAACATTGATTGGCACCACATCCACAAACATTTATTCCTTTCACCACTGATGCACAGTAGCAGCAGTGTGTGTACCGTCTACAAGATGCACTGCAGGAATTCATCAAGGCTCCTTAGACAGCACCTTCCAAACCCACAACCACTACCACTTAGAAGGACAAGGGCAGCAGATAGATGGGAACACCACCACCTGGAAGTTCCCCTCCAAGTCACTCACCATCCTGACTGGGAAATATATCAACGTTCCTTCACTGTCGCTGGGTGGATGGGGTGGGCTGGGGTGGGGCTGGTGGGGTTGGGTGGATGAAAGAAAAGTGTTTAATTGTTGTTGGATTCTTGATGCCTGCCCACCACTGAGACTCTCTCACATCCTTTATTGGAGGCTTTACCTTCAATGAGCCCCTGGAAACCAAATAGTAGCCCTCAATAAAAACCTCATAAAGAGCCCTTGAAAGAAAAAAGATTAGCTTGACCCCTGACTGATGGTATGGGGGAAAGCTACCTGGACACTTTGGTCCAGGAGGTGGTTACACCTCTCAGATTAGGTAATTCGAATTTAGTCTGTGATCAGGGACAGAAGGGTGTGGCTGCAGGTGAGACAGGTTTGGGGACCCAGGGGGTAGTGTTTGAGGAGCCTCAGCCCCTCCAATTGTGCCAGGCTTAAGGACATCTCCTCAGGGCTGGAGAGGAACTTGGAGTGGGGGCGGAGGGAGGCTCCAGTTGTTGTCATCCATGTTGGTACCAACAACATTGATGGGACTAGAAAGGAGGTTCTGCTGAAAGAATTTGAACAGTTAGGAGCTAATTTAAAAAGCAGAACCTCCAAGGTAATAATCTCAGGATTGCTACCTGAGCCACGGGCAAACTGGCATGGGGTAAATAAAATCAAGGAGTTAAATGCGTGGCTCAGAGATTGGTGTGGGAGGAATGGGTGTCAGTTCATGGGGCACTGGCAACAGTACTGGGGTTGAAGGGAGCTGTTCTGGTGGGATAAGCTTCACTTGAACTGTGCCAGGACCAGTGTCCTGGTGAATCGAGTAACTGGATTGCAGAGCTTTGAGAAATAGAATGGGGAAAGGTTCTGGAGAGGGGATACGTAGGACTACAAAGCAAAAGGACGTGGCAGCCTTGCAGGGCAGCTATTCAGGTAATGATACCCAGAGTGTGACAGGAAGGTACAGAGTGTCCAAACATAAAAAAACAGCAGCAAATAGGGCCAAAAAGAGGAATAATGGTAAAAGGCAAAATTAATAACTCTTTGCACATAGTATTCAGAACAAAATAAATAAATTAACAGCCCACATAGAGATTAATGGATATGAGCTTATAGCCATTATGGAGACATGGTTACAAGAAGATCAAAGCTGGGAACTAAATATTCAGGGGTATGTGACTTTTTGAAAGGGCAGGCAGGTAGGAAAGGGTGGTGGAGTGGCTTTGTTAGTACGAGATGCAATAAGTATAAAAGCAAGAAATGATCTTGGATCGGAAAATGTGGAATCCATATGGGTGGAGGTAAGAAATAACAAGGGGAAGAAGACAATGTAGGGTGTAGTTTAAAGGCTCCCTAACAGTAGCTATGCTGTCGGACAGAGAATAAATCAGGAAATAGTGAGGTCATGTAAAAAAGGCAGTATATTAACCATGGGTGACTTTAATCTCCATGTAGATTGGGAAAATCAAATTTGCAGAGGTAGCCACGAGCAAGAATTCATAGGGCTGAATTTTTCAGAGGCTAACTCTCTCTGACTCCTGTAGGCTCACTCTCTCTGACTCCCGGAGCCTCACTCTCTCTGACTCCCTTAGGCTCACCCTCTCTGACTCTGGAGGCTCACTCTCTCTGACACCTGGAGGCTCACTCTCTCTGACTCCCGTAGGCTCATTCTCTCTGATTCCCATAGGCTCATTCTCTCTAGCACCTGAAGGCTCACTCTCTCTGAATCCCGGAAGCTCACTCTCTCTGACTCCTGGAGCCTCACTCTCTCTGACTCCCGGAGGCTCACTCTCTCTGACTCCCGGAGGCTCACTCTCTCTGACTCCCGGAAGCTCACTCTCTCTGACTCCCGGAGGCTCACTCTCTCTGACTCCCGGAAGCTCACTCTCTCTGACTCCCGGAGGCTCACTCTCTCTGACTCCCGGAGGCTCACTCTCTCTGACTCCCAGAGGCTCACTCTCTCTGACTCCCGGAGGCTCACTCTCTCTGACTCCCGGAAGCTCACCATCTGTGACTCAGGCCCACTCACCAACGTGAAAATGACACGGGATGATGCTGGGGGTGTTAGGGGGGAATATAGGGGTACATTAAAAACTTATTAAAAGGGGATGGACTACTTAAAATATCCAAGCAGCCAGAGCCTGCAAGTACAGTTAAAGGCCAGGCTGGACAGAGAGGAACCCGAACCTTGTACACCCTCAGAGCCTGTGACCATCAGCAAGGCCAGGCCCAACAGAGAGGAATGCAAATATGATAGATTGGGTGTCTTAGGAGTCAGACCGCAGCCTTAGGATGAAAAACAACCAAGATTGGGTCTGTTTATAGCAGATAGGGAAAGAACAAATAGATCTAGTTGGGATAGGAGGGAAGGTCTCTGCCGGGGGTAAAAGTAGGGACAGATGATGCCTGTACCTTGGTACTTTTTATTACTAGAGGGATGTCTGTTTAATGTAAACCTATATGTTGACAAGATCAGAATCTGGAAACTGTTCTTGTATGTGACCAATAATGTATAAATATGTTGAATACTTGTAGTTTAGCAGAGTGCTAACTCAAGCTGTATTGAGATGGTTCTCTCCTTGCAATTGCTCGAATAAACAATCTAAACCTGTATCTGAGTCTCCTGTGGTCCGTTTATCAAAGACACCACAACAATTTTGGCGACAACGATGCACATGGTGAAATGGGGCTGAGGAATGGGAAGAGGGTGAGGAGATTGAGGGGGTTATAGAGAGGGTTAATCGCGTACCATTCAGCCCAGGGGAAAAGCAGGTTTTGCTTAAAGAACGGCCGAGACTTAAAACTCGGCATAGCAACCCAGAGTTTTGGAGCAAAACTGCGGGAAATGCAAGATTTCCATGCAATGCCCCCCACCCCCCCACCCCCCACCTCGATACCCACGTACTAGTGAAGGCGAAGTGCCATGGGGATATCTGGGGAAGATTGCACCTACCGTGACTGGGTGAAACCTGGGGACGTCCCAGATCTGGGGAGAAGGAGTCAGTCAGGGAAGCCTTGGGGGAAGGGGGAGGGGGAGATGAATTGGGGGTGCATACCGTCCGTAATACAGAAGAAGGGTGAGTCCGTAATGGACCACGCAGAGCGCAAGCGGGAAACGTACGTGCAGTTTTCAGGACAACCGCATCCCGTGCGGGATGACGAGACTTTCCTGAAAATGTTGAGGGGAGGGTTTGGACCCGAGCACCAGCAGGTTATCAGGATGCGCCTCTCAGTAGGAGGGAACTATCTGGGAATTGGAGGCACAGGGGGAGCAAAATGACCCCAGTGTCAGCGGTCAGTCCGAGGATAGAATGTTATCATTGTGGAAAGGAGGGACGTATGGGCAGGGAATGCAGGAGCGAACGGAAGATACGGGGCTGCGGTGTACGAACTGTGGGAAGGCTGGGCACCTCCGGAGTGGTTTTTGGGGCTCTGGAAGGTGGGGGTGGGGGTGGGGGTGGCGAGAAGGCCAGAGCCCCAGACAATCCCGAGGCAATGCCGCTAATCCTGGTCAGAAGCTGTTGACAGTGGACGAGGTCTGGAGGCTATTCTGGGACCCATGACCAAGTTGGGTATAGGTAGCGCTGGCCCTCAGGATATCCAGGCGCAGGGACCCCATGGACCTTTGTTGAGATGCTGTGCGGGGGCCGGCAGTGCAGAATGTTAATAGACATCATTTCAATTACAGACCTGGACCTACCAACCATGAGCGCTCCCATCACAATGACAGGAATAAGCGGGGTACACGTACGGGCGAGACAAAGTGAGGTCACCCCCAAAGTGAGGGGGACTGATAGTCCCTATCCGGATTTGGGTAGAACAAACCAATGAGGGGAGCATTAAGGGGATGGATATTCTAAAAAGATTAGGGGCAGTAATTAGCCCACAGGATGGTAAGATTATTATGCGAGGTCCATTTGAACACCAATTCTCCTGTGCAGGTGTAGCCGCAGTGACAAGAGTTAAACCAAGACCAGTGGAGACAACGTGGGGAATGGGGTGTCCTGGGTCGGCCAGTTGCCAGGATTTGGGGATGCCACAAACACGACTGTGGTAAGGTTAAAATAACCCCCCATACATATTCCTGGGCCAGAACACCACCCACCAACTCCCCCACCCCCCCCCCGCCCCGCCCCGAGGAAACAATACCCCATTAAATCAGAGGCCCAGGATGCGGTGAGGGACATCATATGGAGCCTAGAGCAGGATGGGATAGTGAGGAGGACTCAGTCCACCACCAATTCCCCCATTTGGCCGGTTCAGAGACCGGACGGGTCATATCGACTAACAATTGACTATACAGCTTTAAATAAGGTGACACCGAGGGAAGACCCAATAGTAGCGAGCCCTGCTACAGTATTCAACAACCTAGGACCCAACCTCTACAACCTCTACATTGGAGAGACCAAACGTAAACTGGGCGACCGCTTTGCAGAACACCTGCGGTCTGTCCGCAAGAATGACCCAAACCTCCCTGTCGCTTGCCATTTTAACACTCCACCCTGCCCTCTTGCCCACATGTCTGTCCTTGGCTTGCTGCATTGTTCCAGTGAAGCCCAACGCAAACTGGAGGAACAACACCTCATCTTCCGACTAGGCACTTTACAGCCTTCCGGACTGAATATTGAATTCAACAACTTTAGGTCGTGAGCTCCCTCCCCCATCCCCACCCCCTTTCTGTTTCCCCCTTCCTTTTCTTTTTTTTCCAATAAATTATATAGATTTTCCTTTTCCCACCTATTTCCATTATATAAAAAAAATTTTTTTTTTACATCTTTTATGCTCTCCCCACCCCCACTAGAGCTATACCTTGAGTGCCCTACCATCCATTCTTAATTAGCACATTCGTTTAGATAATATCACCAACTTTAACTTTAACACCTATGTGTTCTATTGTACTATTGTCGTTGACATCTTTTGATGATCTGCTTCTATCACTGCTTGTTTGTCCCTATAACCACACCACCCCCCCCGCCACCTCTCTCTCTCTCTCTCTCTCTGTCTCTCTATCTCACCGACCCCCACACACACACCTTAAACCAGCTTATATTTAAACTCTTTCTTGGACTCGAACTCAAGTTCTGTCGAAGGGTCATGAGGACTCGAAATGTCAACTCTTTTCTTCTCCGCCGATGCTGCCAGACCTGCTGAGTTTTTCCAGGTAATTCTGTTTTGGTTTTTGTTTTGGATTTCCAGCATCCGCAGTTTTTTTGTTTTTATCTCTGTGATAACTGGGGACCTGGTATTACACACCAGACCACACTACAGTAGAATTACTGAACACGGGAGAGTTAAGAACGGCTTCAGACAGCGGGCGAGCGGCACGGGAAGCTAGGTTACTCCCAGGAGATAAATCGGTGGTAATAGTTTGTGATTTAGGGACTAACCCAGCAGAGGGGCTGCTGTCAGACAGAAAGGAACATGTCTTCGAACCTGAACATGAGTGCTCGCGGGGGATAAATGAGGAGAATCCGAGGGCAGCGAGGGAGAATGAGTTAGAGGACTCGGATCTGTCCTGGTTTGTGGACCGGTCCTGTAGATATGCGGATGGAGTCCCGTGCACTGGATGGGGAGTGGGGGATGGAGTCCTGTGCACTGGATGGGGAGTGGGGGATGGAGTCCTGTGCACTGGGTGGGGAGTGGAGGATGGAGTCCTGTGCACTGGATGGGGAGTGGGGGATGGAGTCCTGTGCACTGGGTGGGGAGTGGGGGATGGAGTCCTGTGCACTGGGTGGGGAGTGGGGGATGGAGTCCTGTGCACTGGGTGGGGAGTGGGGGATGGAGTCCCGTGCACTGGGTGGGGAGTGGGGAAGGAGTCCTGTGCACTGGGTGGGGAGTGGGGGATGGAGTCCTGTGCACTGGGTGGGGAGTGGGGAAGGAGTCCTGTGCACTGGGTGGGGAGTGGGGGATGGAGTCCCGTGCACTGGGTGGGCAGTGGGGGATGGAGTCCCGTGCACTGGGTGGGCAGTGGGGGATGGAGAAGGACAGATCATGGCTAGGGGGAAATTGTTGGGTAATTTATCAGCTCGAGTAGCAGAGTTAGTGGCACTGAAAGAGGCTGTGAATATATCACAAGGGAAAAGGGTTAATATTTATACAAACAGTAGATATGGCTTCGGGGTAGGACATGGTTATATGACAGCCTGGAGCTGCAGGGGCCATGTCACGTCCGGGGGGAGCTCAGGTACAGCATGAAGCAATAATTCGGGCTCTAGTAGAAGCTGCTAACCTACCCCTAGAAGCAACTGTAATAAAAGTTAAAGCCCACCAGAAGGTATCAGACCCCATCGAGCTGGTTAACCAGTGCCTAGATAAAGCAGCTAGAGAGGCCACAGCTACCGGTCCAGGGTATCTGTTGGAGGTAACTGCAGTGGGTCTGGAGGAGATATAGGTAGCGGATTTACACCGAGCTGCTAGGAAAGAGAAGCAGGAACATTACACTGGGGTACTATGGAAGTCACGGATGGGGTGTGGAAAAAGGATGGGAAGGTAGGAGCACTCCAGTGTATTCAACAGAATCTGATGAGAATATCCCATGGGAACTCGCATCATGGAAGGGAAGCCGTGTGAGGTGGGGTTGGGCAGATGCTGGTGGTGGTGGGGAACAGGAAGAGATGAAGCTAAATATCGCCAGCAGGTGTCTGATATGTGCCCAACGTAATCCGGGAAGGCCCATCAAAATTCGCACGTCACACCAACCCTGACCAAGGGGTCTCTGGGAACTGATACCAATAGATTTTACAGGAGCCCTCCCTCCGAATCAAGGAGAAACCTACTGCCTGGTTATTATTGATCAGACCAGGGTACGCATTTGACAAGACACATACTAAAAGAGATATGTAGGTGGCTAGGAATTAAGCAGAAGTTCCATGTCCCTTACCACCCACAGAGCTCAGGCATGGTTGAACGAATGAATAGGACCCGAAAAGGAGCATTGGCAAAGGCCATCGAGGATACAGGGCAAGGCTGGGCAGACTGATTGCCCAGCATCCTTATGGGGCTTCGGGTGACGCCCAACAGAACGACGGGGTTAACCCCATATGAGTTGATGACAGGGAGATCAATGAGATTGCTGGGAGACGTCATAACCGGCAGCAAGGAAGTGGGTCCATTGAGGGAGAGAATGAGGCAATTCGTCCGGGAGCTGTGTCCACATCTTCGTGGACTAAGGCAGGAAGCCAGGGATCAGCAGATTATACGGGATTTGGAAGGGGAGGTCAGCTCGGATACATGTGCATGCGTGGACTTGAGGGGAGAGGGGAGCTTGAAACACTGGTCACAATCTAAGCATTTTATTAACTGATTTTTATCCACAGAGCTAACCTCAACAACCGACCGGTGACGACCGAGATGGTTATAATTGTAGTAAGGGTTTGCTTCAAATTGGGTGTGGAAGTATCAGAAACCTGACACCCGCGAGAGGTTGGTGGGGGCTGTTTGCGAAAGTGGGCACATATGTTAAAATCCCAAATCAAACCACCGGAATTTTAAGCATAAGGAACGGGCTGGGCAGTTCGACTTTATCTGCAAGTTAGAGAGCCACATCCATGTAGCATGTTGAACAGTGTATGAAACCATGGTTACACACTCTCACCTTAGGGATTCTAATTGGAACATTTGTAGCCCAACTAATGACGATATGCCGACTTGGGGAAACAGTGACCAGAGGTGGATATGGGAGGTCCACCCAAAAGAGGAGATTAGTACCACTACCCAACCACCTCCCACAATTGCCCCTACAGTCCAAGTAGAGGCAATCAAAGCCTCTCAAACCATGCCAACTGACCCACCTTGTCCAGCCATGTATCCAGGGCCAACAAATGGTCTTGTATTGACCAATCAAAATGAAGTTTTGTATGATAATGTACACCACGAGCTGGTACCCGTGGTCTTGAACATATCCGGAATTGCCCTGCCCCCCAGTGGTACTCAACCCATATTCGAGCACTATATACAGCTCGAATGGGCCAGCGGATGACTGAAACATCTCAGTTCAATGGCGGGATGCGATCAGGTCTAGGAGGAAACCGAAATAATCACAGCCTGATGAATGACGCTGCCACGATATTCAATACAGGGACATCAGTGGTTGATTCAGAACCTGGCAACTGTTGATCAGAAAGTCCATACCCTGAGCTGCAAGCTTAAGGAAATTTTAGAACAGGAACAGGGAATTCACAACACCAAATTAAACACAGGCCAGGACATGACACGGTTAATCCAAAACCTGACTACCGTGCTCGAAGGTCATGCGGGGACTATCAGTAAACTGTTTGGGATAGAGAAAAATATTTCGGAAGAAGCGAGCAGAAATGATGTTTGCAGCACCTGATCTTGGGCACTGGAACAAGCCCAAGAGAATTTAAGACAGATTAATGAAGGGGTGGTTCCTTTATGGGTAACTAATGAACATTTATTTAATCTTTCACGACTTAAGGATCATGACTTGATTGGTTGCCAGCTCAGAGGTTTAACACACATATATAGAATGAATGTTGAATGTATAGTAAATAATAATATGCTAATAGGCATTGTCTTAGTGATGCCTGTCATACCTATGACAACACCCGGCAGAACATTATATAGAGTAGAAAATATTGGGGTTATATGGGGGATTACTATATTAAGTACCACAATATTCCGCCATATGCAGTAGACATAGAAGGAAATATAGTTAGCACCACATTAGGAGAGTGTAGTATAGAGGCCACCACAGTAGTATGTGCACATCCAATATATGAGACAGAGGAAGCGAAGTGCGGATATGAAGCAGCAGCAAGTTGGAAACTATATGGGCTACAAAAGAACCGACCCATGTTGCATACACGGGGAATGGGAGACATTGTATTACCATGTGGCAGCAAAAGATCCAATACGGGAGCAACAGGATGTGCCCCATCCACAGTCAATCGGTCTGCCTACACCCACAGGTGCCAGCAAGGGTGGGGAAGGAGGAACTGGTTGAAATATACAAGAGAGGAACGACTACTATTCAGGTCATGGAGAGCCTCAGGGATAACCTGACACAGTATCTGAACCAGTTCTCCTATGAAATTCCCCTATTACCAGAGCACCTAACCGCAATTCAGAAACAGGGTCGGCAGGTATATAAAACTTACTACACACTCCAGCAACAGGTTAGAGCCTTAAGGGAGGATATCGAACAAATAGATTCTTCCACATGGTGGGAGAACCTGTGGAACTGGGGCTCGAGCGTACAGATACACCCCTGGATTCGGATTATCTCCCATGCCCTAGTTATACTTCAGCTGATATTGATAATCGATCTAACATACTTGATTCATTGCACCTGGAAGTCACAAAGAAGGTGGCGCTGGGGGAGTTTTAACAGGTGGAGAAGGAATTTGGCAAGTCGGAGGTTTAAATTAAAGGACCAGATGATACAGATGGTCTGACCAGTACTTTGTACGCACCAAAGCTGGATACCTGGCCTGTATCAATGGGTGGTGGTACGAAGAGGGTGGACAGCACCGCTGTAGTTGGCTACCTTGGGCTAGGCCAAGGGCCAAAAGGGGGGACTGTTAGGGGGGAATATATGGGTACAGTAAGAACTTATTGAAAGGGAATGGACTACTTAAAATATCCAAGCAGCCAGAGCCTGTAAGTACAGTTAAAGGCCAGGCTGGACAGAGAGGAATCTGAATCTTGCACACCCTCAGAGCCTGTGACCATCAGCAAGGCCAGGCCGAATATGATAGATTGGGTGTCTTAGGAGTCAGACTGGAGCCTTAGGTTGAAAAACAGCCAAGATTGGGTCTGATTATAGCAGATAAAGAACAGATGGTCCTAGTTGAGATAGGAGGGAAGGTCTCTGCCGGGGGTAAAAGTAGGGACAGATGATACCTATAACTTGGTATCTTTGTTACTAGAGGGATGTCTGTTTAATGTAAACCTATATGTTGACAAGATTGGAATCTGGAAACTGTTCTTGTACGTGACCAATAATGTATAAATATGTTGAATACTTGTAGTTTAGCAGAGTGCTGTCTCAAACTGTATTGAGATGGTTCTCTCCTTGCAATTGCTCGAATACATGATCGAAACCTGTACCTGAGTCTCCTGTGGTCTGTTCATCAAAGACATCACAACAGGGGGAACAGTCAACGTCATCCCGCTCCATTTAAATCTTCAGGAAAGCGGGGGCATAGTGCAATTGAGGCCATTGACAGGATAGGTTAAAACAATTAAAGGACCAGTCCATCCAACTTTAAGGCTGGTGGGCAGGCCAGGAGCCTCAGCGGGCTTCTGAAAAAACACGAAAACTCATCCACGGGCGGGATGAGGTTTCATGTAGGTTTTAAAAGAGTTTATTAAAGTTTTTGTGAAATTTATTAACATGTCCCATCTCGTGTGACATTGTCACATGAGGGGGACATGTTAATGATTTTTTAATTTTTCTATTTTTAGAGTTTGAAAAACTTTCAGCGATCCCCCTGAGGCTGCACTTAGCCTCAGGGAGATGTGTGCTCTGTTGTGTGCATGCGCGAAAGAGCACACTCTCACATTTGGGGAATCCCTCCCCCCGCCCACACAGGAAACGCATAGCGCTTCCTGCTGGATATCACACTGGGCGGACCTTAATTGGCGCGCCCACTTAAAATGGCAGCAGGGTCCACTTCTCCAGTGGGGATCAGCTCCCTGCCCGCCGGAGATTGGGTTGGGCCCGTCCGCTCGACAGGCAGAAAATGCTGCCCATAGAGTGTAATCGGGACCATTTCCTAGAACAATACATTGTGGATCACCCAGGGATCAGGCTATTTTGGATCTGGTAACGTGTAATGAGGCAGGTTAAATAAATGATCTGAGTAAAAGATCCCCTAGGAAACAGTGACCATAACATGGTAGAATTTAGCATTCAGTTTGAGAGTGAGAAACTTGGATCGGAAACAAATGTGCTAAACTTAAATAAGGTTAATGACAAAGAAATGAGAGCAGAGTTGGCTGGAGTGGACTGGGAAAGGAGTTTAGCAGAAAAGATGGTTGCTGAACAATGGCAGATGTTTAAGAAAATAGGTCATGACTCACAATAAATATATATCCCTGTGAGGCAGAAGGATACTAGGAAGGTGATAAACGAACCATAGTTAACCAAGGAAGTTAAGGATAGTATCAAAGTGAATAAAAAAAACACACAATGTGACAAAGATTAGTGGTAAGCCAGAGAATTGGGGAAGTTTTAAAAATCAACAGAAGATGACCAAAAAAAGTAATAAAGAGGGAGAAAATAAACTTTGAGGGTAAATGAGCAAGTAATATAAAAACTGACAGTAAGAGCTTCTTACCAGAGGGGCCAGTGCTGGGGCCCCAATTATTTACAATATATATTAATAACTGAGATGAGGGAAGTGAATGTACTATCACCAAGTTTGCAGATGACACAAAAATAGGTGGGAAGGCGAGTGGTGAGAATGACACAAAGAGTCTACAGAGGAATATAGACAGGTTAAGTGAGTGGGCACAAACTTGGCAGGAGGAATATAATGTGGGAAAATGTCAGGTTCTGCACTCTGGCAGGAAGAATAGAGGAGCTGAATATTATTTAAATGGAGAAAGACTGCAGAAAGCTGCAGCACGGAGGGATTTGGGAGTCCTCATGCATGAATCACAAAAAGCCAACATACAAGTTCAGCAGGTAATAGGGAAGGCAAATGGAATGTTGGCCTTTATTTCAAAGGGAATGGAGTATAAAAATAGGGAAGTCTTGCTAAAACTATACAAGGCACTATTTAGACCACACCTAGAATACTGTGAGCAGTCTTGGTCCCCTTATCTAAGGAAAGATATACTGGCATTGGAGGCAGTCCAGAGAAGGTTCATTAGGTTGGTCCTGGGTATGGAGAGATTTTCTTATGAGGAGAGGTTGAGTAGGTTGGGCCTGTACTCATTGGAGTTTAGAAGAATGAGAGGTGACCTTATTGAAACATATAATATTCTTAGGGGGCTTGACAGGGTAGATGCTGAGAGGTTGTTTCCCCTTGTGGGAGAGTCTGGGACCAGATGACATAATCTCAGAGTAAGGGGTCACCAATTTAAGACAGAGATAAGGAGGAATTTCTTCTCAGAGGGTAGTGAATCTGTGGAATTCTTTACTGCAGAGGGCTGTAGAGGTTGGGTCATTAAGTATATTCAAGGCTGAGATAGACAGATTTTTAATTAGTAAGGGAATCAAGGGTTATGGGGAAAAGGCAGGAAAGTGGAGTTGAGGATTATCAGATCAGCCTTGATCTCATTGAATGGTGGAGCAGACTCGATGGGCCGAATGGCCTACTTCTGCCCCTACATCTCACGGTCTCATAAGTAAACGAGGGAAGGTTGTTAATTTTTCATTGGACCCAAAAGTGGAGGTAACAGGAAAACCTGAAAGATTTTTACATTTTGGAAAAGTTGAGTTCAAAGAGGTGCTTCGGACAATGAAATCTAAGGTGAATTGGGGAAAGGATACTTAAGGAAAGATGTTGAGCTGAGTTGTGTGGCTGTGTGGGGAAGATGCCCTGAGACCAGATTTGTGCTGAGAAAAGCTGTGAGGGGTTTGAGTTTGAAGCAGCTGTCCGGTTGATCCAGACAAAGCCTTGTTCTCTGAACACAGTCTATCTCTGAACCTTTCTTTTGGATTTCCACAGCACAGTGGAAGAGAGTAAGAGGCTGTGTGCTATACCTTTACTAAAATGACAGCAGTTTTTGCCTTGGGTAATATTCCTGGATTTTTACAGATAAAAATCTATAAGGGAGTTATTGCCAAGTTGGTTACCTGTGTGTTCTGACCAAATGGTTTCTTTGGGGGATGATTTGTTAAACTGCTTTCACTGTGTAACTTTAATCTTGTGTGCTTAAGCTTTTTTTGTCTTCTCGTTAATAAATCTTTTGATTTTAAAATTGTAAAAGTGTTACTGGGATGAATAGTTCTCTCCCTCATTTTCAGAATATGAAAAAAAAGGTTCTGATTGACAAGACAAGTTGCCCTCTGGGATCTGCCTTGCTCAGTGAACAGCATCGGCTGTGGTCACAGCAATGCAGCACACATTCCAAACGGAGCATGGGGGACAGGTCATGGCACTAATCCCTGATACAACTGCAAAGAATATTCAGGAGGAAACAGATATGAACACAAGGAAGAAATGCAGAGGAGCGCTAGACTGTCGACAGGACATGTTAAAGCTGGGGGTATGGAAAGGACGGGGAGCAGGCGAGGGGCAGGTAACGTGTTGATATGGGGGTGATTTTCACAAAATTGGTCCTGTTGCATCTGCACCGCTTTTCTGAATAAGCAATTCACCTCGTGCTATTCTCCTGCCTTTCCCCGTAATATAATCCTGCATATTAGTCCTCTTCAGATAATATCGACTCTGACAGGGCCTGCCAACAGCCCAGCTCTCCCCTTCACTCCCTCCTTGCCTCTGTATCAGGAATTAGGGCCATGACCTTCCCCTCTCACTCTGCTTGGAACATGTTTGCTACATAAAATGGGATTGAAAATTCAACCCAAAGAGAGTGGCAAACATAGGGACAAGAAAAGGCCATTCAGCCCATCGAGCCTGCTCTGTCATTCAATACTACCCTGATTGATCATCCACTTCAATGCCTTATTCCTACACTCCTCTGTTATAACTATAGCCGATGCTAATTGTTGTGCAAACCAAATTCCAGAGAGAAGCCTGCCTAATGAGCAATAATCTTTCCTTTTGCACCAACTCAGGACTGAGCCCTTATACACTGTACCAAGGCCCGGGAGTGAGGCCTTATACACTGTACCAAGGCTCAGGAGTGAGGCCTTATACACTGTACCAAGGCTCAGGAGTGAGGCCTTATACACTGTACCAAGGCTCAGGAGTGAGGCCTTATACACTGTACCAAGGCTCAGGAGTGAGGCCTTATACACTGTACCAAGGCTCAGGAGTGAGGCCTTATACACTGTACCAAGGGTCAGGAGTGAGGCCTTATACACTGTACCAAGGCTCAGGAGTGAGGCCTTATACACTGTACCAAGGCTCAGGAGTGAGGCCTTATACACTGTACCAAGGCTCAGGAGTGAGGCCTTATACACTGTACCAAGGCTCAGGAGTGAGGCCTTATACACTGTACCAAGGCTCAGGAGTGAGGCCTTATACACTGTACCAAGGCTCAGGAGTGAGGCCTTATACAATGTACCAAGGGTCAGGAGTGAGGCCTTATACAATGTACCAAGGGTCAGGAGTGAGGCCTTATACACTGTAACAAGGCTCAGGAGTGAGGCCTTATACACTGTACCAAGGCCCGGGAGTGAGGCCTTATACACTGTACCAAGGCTCAGGAGTGAGGCCTTATACAATGTACCAAGGCTCAGGAGTGAGGCCTTATACAATGTACCAAGGCTCAGGAGTGAGGCCTTATACACTGTACCAAGGCTCAGGAGTGAGGCCTTATACACTGTACCAAGGCCCAGGAGTGAGGCCTTATACACTGTACCAAGGGTCAGGAGTGAGGCCTTATACACTGTACCAAGGCTCAGGAGTGAGGCCTTATACACTGTACCAAGGCTCAGGAGTGAGGCCTTATACACTGTACCAAGGCTCAGGAGTGAGGCCTTATACACTGTACCAAGGCTCAGGAGTGAGGCCTTATACAATGTACCAAGGGTCAGGAGTGAGGCCTTATACACTGTACCAAGGCTCAGGAGTGAGGCCTTATACACTGTACCAAGGCTCAGGAGTGAGGCCTTATACACTGTACCAAGGGTCAGGATTGAGGCCTTATACACTGTACCAAGGCTCAGGACTGAGGTCTTATACACTGTACCAAGGCTCAGGACTGAGGTCTTATACACTGTACCAAGGCTCAGGAGTCAGGCCTTATACACTGTACCAAGGCTCAGGGGTCAGGCCTTATACACTGTACCAAGGGTCAGGAGTGAGGCCTTATACACTGTACCAAGGCCCAGGAGTGAGGCCTTATACACTGTACCAAGGCTCAGGAGTGAGGCCTTATACACTGTACCAAGGCTCAGGAGTGAGCCCTTATACACTGTACCAAGGCTTGGGAGTGAGGCCTTATACACTGTACCAAGGCTCAGGAGTGAGGCCTTATACACTGTACCAAGGCTCAGGAGTGAGGCCTTATACACTGTACCAAGGCTCAGGAGTGAGGCCTTATACACTGTACCAAGGCCCGGGAGTGAGGCCTTATACACTGTACCAAGGCTCAGGAGTGAGCCCTTATACACTGTACCAAGGCTTGGGAGTGAGGCCTTATATACTGTACCAAGGCTTGGGAGTGAGGCCTTATATACTGTACCAAGGCTCAGGAGTGAGGTCTTATACACTGTACCAAGGCTCAGGAGTGAGGCCTTATACACTGTACCAAGGCTCAGGAGTGAGGCCTTATACACTGTACCAAGGGTCAGGAGTGAGGCCTTATACACTGTACCAAGGCTCAGGTTTGAGGCCTTATACACTGTACCAAGGCTCAGGAGTGAGGTCTTATACACTGTACCAAGGGTCAGGAGTGAGGTCTTATACACTGTACCAAGGGTCAGGAATGAGGCCTTATACACTGTACCAAGGCTCAGGAGTGAGGTCTTATACACTGTACCAAGGGTCAGGAGTGAGGTCTTATACACTGTACCAAGGCCCGGGAGTGAGGCCTTATACACTGTACCAAGGGTCAGGAGTGAGGCCTTATACACTGTACCAAGGGTCAGGAGTGAGGCCTTATACACTGTACCAAGGCTCAGGAGTGAGGCCTTATACACTGTACCAAGGCTCAGGAGTGAGGTCTTATACACTGTACCAAGGCTCAGGAGTGAGGCCTTATACACTGTACCAAGGCTCAGGAGTCAGGCCTTATACACTGTACCAAGGGTCAGGAGTGAGGCCTTATACACTGTACCAAGGCTCAGGAGTGAGGCCTTATACACTGTACCAAGGGTCAGGAGTGAGGTCTTATACACTGTACCAAGGAACAGGAGTGAGGCCTTATACACTGTACCAAGGCTTGGGAGTGAGGCGTTATACACTGTACCAAGGCTCAGGAGTGAGGCCTTATACACTGTACCAAGGCCCGGGAGTGAGGCCTTATACACTGTACCAAGGGTCAGGAGTGAGGTCTTATACACTGTACCAAGGCTTAGGAGTGAGGCCTTATACACTGTACCAAGGATCAGGACTGAGGTCTTATACACTGTACCAAGGCTCAGGAGTGAGGCCTTATACACTGTACCAAGGCTCAGGAGTGAGGCCTTATACACTGTACCAAGGGTCAGGAGTGAGGCCTTATACACTGTACCAAGGGTCAGGAGTGAGGCCTTATACACTGTACCAAGGCTCAGGAGTGAGGCCTTATACACTGTACCAAGGCTTGGGAGTGAGGCCTTATACACTGTACCAAGGCTCAGGAGTGAGGCCTTATACACTGTACCAAGGGTCAGGAGTGAGGTCTTATACACTGTACCAAGGCTCAGGAGTGAGGCCTTATACACTGTACCAAGGGTCAGGAGTGAGGCCTTATATTCTGTACCAAGGCTCAGGAGTGAGGCCTTATACACTGTACCAAGGCTCAGGAGTGAGGCCTTATACACTGTACCAAGGCTTAGGAGTGAGGCTTTATACACTGTACCAAGGCTCAGGAGTGAGGCCTTATACACTGTACCAAGGCTCAGGAGTGAGGCCTTATACACTGTACCAAGGGTCAGGAGTGAGGCCTTATACACTGTACCAAGGCTTGGGAGTGAGGCCTTATACACTGTACCAAGGCTCAGGAGTGAGGTCTGATACACTGTACCAAGGCTCAGGAGTGAGGCCTTATACACTGTACCAAGGCCCAGGAGTGAGCCCTTATACACTGTACCAAGGCTCAGGAGTGAGGCCTTATACACTGTACCAAGGGTCAGGAGTGAGCCCTTATACACTGTACCAAGGCCCGGGAGTGAGGCCTTATACACTGTACCAAGGCCCAGGAGTGAGGCCTTATGTACTGTACCAAGGCTCAGGAGTGAGGCCTTATACACTGTACCAAGGCTTGGGAGTGAGGCCTTATACACTGTACCAAGGCTCAGGAGTCAGGCCTTATACATTGTACCAAGGCTTAGGAGTGAGGCCTTATACACTGTACCAAGGCTCAGGAGTGAGGCCTTATACACTGTACCAAGGCCTGGGAGTGAGGCCTTATACACTGTACCAAGGGTCAGGAGTGAGGCCTTATACACTGTACCAAGGCGTGGGAGTGAGGCCTTATACACTGTACCAAGGGTCAGGATTGAGGCCTTATACAATGTACCAAGGCTCAGGAGTGAGGCCTTATACACTGTACCAAGGCTTGGGAGTGAGGCCTTATACACTGTACCAAGGCTCAGGAGTGAGGCCTTATACAATGTACCAAGGCTCAGGAGTGAGGCCTTATACACTGTACCAAGGGTCAGGAGTGAGGCCTTATACACTGTACCGGGGCTCAGGAGTGAGCCCTTATACACTGTACCAAGGCTCAGGAGTGAGGCCTTATACACTGTACCAAGGCTCAGGAGTGAGGCCTTATACACTGTACCAAGGCTCAGGAGTGAGACTTTATACACTGTACCAAGGCTCAGGAGTGAGGCCTTATACACTGTACCAAGGCTCAGGAGTGAGGCCTTATACACTGTACCAAGGCTCAGGAGTGAGGCCTTATACACTGTACCAAGGCTCAGGAGTGAGACTTTATACACTGTACCAAGGCTCAGGAGTGAGGCCTTATACACTGTACCAAGGCTCAGGAGTGAGGCCTTATACACTGTACCAAGGCCTGGGAGTGAGGCCTTATACACTGTACCAAGGATCAGGAGTGAGGCCTTATACACTGTACCAAGGCGTGGGAGTGAGGCCTTATACACTGTACCAAGGGTCAGGATTGAGGCCTTATACAATGTACCAAGGCTCAGGAGTGAGGCCTTATACACTGTACCAAGGCTTGGGAGTGAGGCCTTATACACTGTACCAAGGCTCAGGAGTGAGGCCTTATACAATGTACCAAGGCTCAGGAGTGAGCCCTTATACACTGTACCAAGGCTCAGGAGTGAGGCCTTATACACTGTACCAAGGATCAGGACTGAGGCCTTATACACTGTACCAAGGCTCAGGAGTGAGGCCTTATTTACTGTACCAAGGCTCAGGAGTGAGGCCTTATACACTGTACCAAGGCTCAGGAGTGAGGCCTTATACAATGTACCAAGGCTCAGGAGTGAGGCCTTATACACTGTACCAAGGCTTGGGAGTGAGGCCTTATACACTGTACCAAGGCCTGGGAGTGAGGCCTTATACACTGTACCAAGGCTCAGGAGTGAGGCCTTATACACTGTACCAAGGCCCGGGAGTGAGGCCTTATACTCTGTACCAAGGGTCAGGAGTGAGGCCTTATACACTGTACCAAGGGTCAGGAGTGAGGCCTTATACAATGTACCAAGGCTCAGGAGTGAGGCCTTATACACTGTACCAAGGCTCAGGAGTGAGGCCTTATACACTGTACCAAGGCTCAGGAGTGAGGCCTTATACACTGTACCAAGGCTCAGGAGTGAGGCCTTATACACTGTACCAAGGCTCAGGAGTGAGGCCTTATACACTGTACCAAGGCTCAGGAGTGAGGCCTTATACACTGTACCAAGGGTCAGGAGTGAGGTCTTATACACTGTACCAAGGCTCAGGAGTGAGGCCTTATACACTGTACCAAGGCTCAGGAGTGAGGCCTTATACACTGTACCAAGGGTCAGGAGTGAGGCCTTATACACTGTACCAAGGCTTGGGAGTGAGGCCTTATACACTGTACCAAGGCTCAGGAGTGAGGCCTTATACACTGTACCAAGGGTCAGGAGTGAGGCCTTATACAATGTACCAAGGCTCAGGAGTGAGGTCTTATACACTGTACCAAGGCTCAGGAGTGAGGCCTTATACACTGTACCAAGGCTCAGGAGTGAGGCCTTATACACTGTACCAAGGCTCAGGAGTGAGGCCTTATACAATGTACCAAGGCTCAGGAGTGAGGCCTTATACACTGTACCAAGGCTCAGGAGTGAGGCCTTATACAATGTACCAAGGCTCAGGAGTGAGGCCTTATACACTGTACCAAGGCCCAGGAGTGAGGCCTTATACACTGTACCAAGGCTCAGGAGTGAGGCCTTATACACTGTACCAAGGCTCAGGAGTGAGGCCTTATACACTGTACCAAGGGTCAGGAGTGAGGCCTTATACACTGTACCAAGGCTCAGGAGTGAGGCCTTATACACTGTACCAAGGCCCAGGAGTGAGGCCTTATACAATGTACCAAGGCTCAGGAGTGAGGCCTTATACACTGTACCAAGGCTCAGGAGTGAGGCCTTATACACTGTACCAAGGCCCAGGAGTGAGGCCTTATACACTGTACCAAGGGTCAGGAGTGAGGCCTTATACACTGTACCAAGTGTCAGGAGTGAGGCCTTATACACTGTACCAAGGCCCAGGAGTGAGGCCTTATACACTGTACCAAGGCTCAGGAGTGAGGCCTTATATACTGTACCAAGGCTCAGGAGTGAGGCCTTATACACTGTACCAAGGCTCAGGAGTGAGGCCTTATACACTGTACCAAGGGTCAGGAGTGAGGCCTTATACAATGTACCAAGGCTCAGGAGTGAGGCCTTATACACTGTACCAAGGGTCAGGAGTGAGGCCTTATACAATGTACCAAGGCTCAGGAGTGAGGCCTTATTCACTGTACCAAGGCTCAGGAGTGAGGCCTTATACAGTGTACCAAGGTTTGGGAGTGAGGCCTTATACACTGTACCAAGGGTCAGGAGTGAGGCCTTATACACTGTACCAAGGCTCAGGAGTGAGGCCTTATACACTGTACCAAGGCTCAGGAGTGAGGCCTTATACACTGTACCAAGGGTCAGGAGTGAGGCCTTATACAATGTACCAAGGAACAGGAGTGAGGCCTTATACACTGTACCAAGGCTCAGGAGTGAGGCCTTATACACTGTACCAAGGAACAGGAGTGAGGCCTTATACACTGTACCAAGGCTCAGGAGTGAGGCCTTATACACTGTACCAAGGCTCAGGAGTGAGGCCTTATACACTGTACCAAGGCCCAGGAGTGAGGCCTTATACACTGTACCAAGGCCTGGGAGTGAGGCCTTATACACTGTACCAAGGGTCAGGAGTGAGCCCTTATACAATGTACCAAGGCTCAGGAGTGAGGCCTTATACACTGTACCAAGGCTCAGGAGTGAGGCCTTATACACTGTACCAAGGCTCAGGAGTGAGGCCTTATACAATGTACCAAGGCTCAGGAGTGAGGCCTTATACACTGTACCAAGGCTTGGGAGTGAGGCCTTATACACTGTACCAAGGCCTGGGAGTGAGGCCTTATACACTGTACCAAGGCTCAGGAGTGAGGCCTTATACACTGTACCAAGGCCCGGGAGTGAGGCCTTATACTCTGTACCAAGGGTCAGGAGTGAGGTCTTATACACTGTACCAAGGCCTGGGAGTGAGGCCTTATACAATGTACCAAGGCTCAGGAGTGAGGCCTTATACACTGTACCAAGGCTCAGGAGTGAGGCCTTATACAATGTACCAAGGCTCAGGAGTGAGGCCTTATAAACTGTACCAAGGCCCAGGAGTGAGGCCTTATACACTGTACCAAGGCTCAGGAGTGAGGCCTTATACACTGTACCAAGGCTCAGGAGTGAGGCCTTATACACTGTACCAAGGGTCAGGAGTGAGGCCTTATACACTGTACCAAGGCTCAGGAGTGAGGTCTTATACACTGTACCAAGGCTCAGGAGTGAGGCCTTATACACTGTACCAAGGGTCAGGAGTGAGGCCTTATACACTGTACCAAGGGTCAGGAGTGAGGCCTTATACAATGTACCAAGGCTCAGGAGTGAGGCCTTATACACTGTACCAAGGCTCAGGAGTGAGGCCTTATACACTGTACCAAGGCCCAGGAGTGAGGCCTTATACACTGTACCAAGGGTCAGGAGTGAGGCCTTATACACTGTACCAAGGGTCAGGAGTGAGGCCTTATACACTGTACCAAGGCCCAGGAGTGAGGCCTTATACACTGTACCAAGGGTCAGGAGTGAGGCCTTATATACTGTACCAAGGCTCAGGAGTGAGGCCTTATACACTGTACCAAGGCTCAGGAGTGAGGCCTTATACACTGTACCAAGGCTCAGGACTGAGGTCTTATACACTGTACCAAGGCTCAGGAGTGAGGCCTTATATACTGTACCAAGGCTCAGGAGTGAGGCCTTATACACTGTACCAAGGCTCAGGAGTGAGGCCTTATACACTGTACCAAGGGTCAGGAGTGAGGCCTTATACACTGTACCAAGGGTCAGGAGTGAGGCCTTATACACTGTACCAAGGCCCAGGAGTGAGGCCTTATACACTGTACCAAGGGTCAGGAGTGAGGCCTTATATACTGTACCAAGGCTCAGGAGTGAGGCCTTATACACTGTACCAAGGGTCAGGAGTGAGGCCTTATACACTGTACCAAGGCTCAGGAGTGAGGCCTTATACACTGTACCAAGGCTCAGGAGTGAGGCCTTATACACTGTACCAAGGCTCAGGAGTGAGGCCTTATACACTGTACCAAGGCTCAGGAGTGAGGCCTTATACACTGTACCAAGGCTCAGGAGTGAGGCCTTATACAATGTACCAAGGCTCAGGAGTGAGGCCTTATACACTGTACCAAGGTTTGGGAGTGAGGCCTTATACACTGTACCAAGGCTCAGGAGTGAGGCCTTATACACTGTACCAAGGTTTGGGAGTGAGGCCTTATACACTGTACCAAGGAAACACTGTTTCTAAACTTCTCCTGGCTAGGTGACACACCTCACCCCGCCTTTTAAAACAACCTAGTCTGGTTTACATCCCTTGACACCTATGTTTCTAAACTTCCCATGTTTATCAAATTAACACTTCAAACCTACCCTGTCTTCTTAGATCAAAGCACCCAGACTAGCTGTCTCTAATTCAGTGAAATCTCTCTCACACACACAGACACATATAGACACATAGAAACTTCCCATTATTACTCTATTTTACAATAAATTCCCGTAACATTATGAGAATTCCTATATCATCTTGACTGAGCTCACCTCGCTGGTGACTTTGATGTGAGTGCACCATACATCGCCTGCCTGTCACGGTGCTGCACCTGACTTGTTGGAGCACCACACTGCTGGGGTTGTAGGGTGAGCCTGCTCCTGCTGGGAGCCTCTGTAACCACCGTGCCGTGGTACCCAGGAAAGCCTCAGTACCCAGGCAGAGACCAGGCTTGTGATAGGGGGCAGGGACGTGTAGGGGTGGCTCTGCTCCAGGTGGTGTCTCCATGGCCCAGGAGGGGGCACCACTGTGCACCGGCACCCAGAGTAACCCAGGTTACTCTCCCCGTAACCCCGTACAGCGCCTGCCCTCTCCCCGTACACTCCCCTGCCCTCTCCCCGTAAACTCCCCTGCCGTACACTCCTATGCCCTCTCACCGTACACTCCCCTGCCCTCTCCCCGTACACTCCCCTGCCCTCTCCCCGTACACTCCCCTGCCCTCTACCCGTAAAAGGGGCAGGAAGGGGTTGGGGGAGGGGGCACCATGAAAAGCAGAGGGACAGGAATGCTTGACGGAGCGGTGGAGGAGGGGGGTGAAACGATGGAAAGCAGAGGGTAAGGGATAGGAAGCTGGAGACTGACGAGAGAAACTGAAACACTGACCATCATGGAGGTGAATGGGACACCACATGTATGGATGGAAGGGGTGCACACAGACTCGAGGATGAGAAAGGCAGGGTGTGTTAGTGTAGCACAAGGAGGATTGATCTAAAGGAGACTCATTAATGAGGGGGGGTGAGGTTGGGAAGGGAGACAGTGTGGACTTCAGTCAGGAGGGTAATGGGGAGGACGGTGAAAGTCAAAAATCTTAGTCAGGGGCTTTCTGGCAGTCAGGAGTCAGAGAGTAGAGACAGTCCTGGGGCTCTGTGGACAGGAGTCAAAGAGTAGAGACACTCCTGAGGCTCTGTGGTCAGGAGTCAGAGAGTAGAGACAGTCCTGGGGCTCTGTGGACAGGGGTCAGAGAGTAGAGACACTCCTGAGGCTCTGTGGACAAGAGTCGGAGAGTAGAGACAGTCCTGGGGCTCTGTGCACAGGAGTCAGAGAATAGAGACAGATCTGAGGCTCTGTGCACAGGAGTCAGAGAGTAGAGACAGTCCTGGGTCTCTGTGGACAGGAGTCAGAGAGTAGAGACAGTCCTGGGTCTCTGTGGACAGGAGTCAGAGAGTAGAGACAGTCCTGGGGCTCTGTGGACAGGGGTCAGAGAGTAGAGACAATCCTGGGGCTCTGTGGACAGGAGTCAGAGAGTAGAGACAGTCCTGGGGCTCTGTGGACAGGGCTCGGAGAGCAGAGACACTCCTGGGGCTCTGTGAACAGGAGTCAGAGAGTAGAGACTCTCCTGGGGGGTCCGTGGACAGGTGTCGGGGAGTAGAGACACTCCTGGGGCTCTGTGGACAGGGGTCAGAGAGTAGAGACAGTCCTGGGGCTCTGTGGACAGGAGTCGGAGAGTAGAGACAGTCCTGGGGCTCTGTGGACAGTGGTCAGAGAGTAGAGACAGTCCTGGAGCTCTGTGGACAGGGGTCAGAGAGTAGAGACAGTCCTGGGGCTCTGTGGACAGGAGTCAGAGAGTAGAGACACTCCTGGGGCTCTGTGGACAGGAGTCAGAGATTAGAGACAGTCCTGGGGCTCTGTGGACAGGAGTCAGAGAGTAGAGACACTCCTGGGGCTCTGTGGACAGGAGTCAGAGATTAGAGACACTCCTGGGGCTCTATGGACAGGTGTCGGAGAGTAGAGACAGTTCTGGAGCTCTGTAGAGAGGATTCAGAGAGTAGAGACACTCCTGGGTCTCTGTGGACAGGAGTCATGGAGTAGAGACAGTCCTGGGGCCCTGTGGACAGGAGTCAGAGAGTAGAGACACTCCTGGGGCTCTGTGGACAGGAGTCAGAGAGTAGAGACAGTCCTGGGGCTCTGTGGACAGGAGTCGGAGAGTAGAGACACCCCTGGGGCTCTGTGGACAGGAGTCAGAGAGTAGAGACACTCCTGGGGCTCTGTGGACAGGAGTCAGAGAGTAGAGACAGTCCTGGGGCTCTGTGGACAGGAGTCAGTGAGTAGAGACACTCCTGGAGCTCTGTGGACAGGAGTCGGAGAGTAGAGACACTCCTGGGGCTCTGTGGACAGGAGTCAGAGAGTAGAGACACTCCTGGAGCTCTGTGGACAGGTGTCGGAGAGTAGAGACAGTTCTGGAGCTCTGTAGAGAGGATTCAGAGAGTAGAGACACTCCTGGGGCTCTGTGGACAGGAGTCAGAGAGTAGAGACAGTCCTGGGGCCCTGTGGACAGGAGTCAGTGAGTAGAGACACTCCTGGGGCTCTGTGGACAGGGGTCAGAGAGTAGAGACAGTCCTGGGGCTCTGTGGACAGCGTTCAGAGAGTAGAGACACTCCTGGGGCTCTGTGGATAGGTGTCAGAGAGTAGAGAAAGTCCTGGGGCTCTGTGGACAGGAATCAGATAGTAGAGTCAGTCCTGGGGCTCTGTGGACAGGAGTCAGAGAGTAGAGACAGTCCTGGTGCTCTGTGGACAGGAGTCAGAGATTAGAGACAGTCCTGGGGCTCTGTGGACAGGAGTCAGAGAGTAGAGACAGTCCTGGGGCTCTGTGGACAGGAGTCATGGAGTAGAGACAATCCTGGTGCTCTGTGGACAGGAGTCAGAGAGTAGAGACAGTCCTGGGGCTCTGTGGACAGGAGTCAGAGAGTAGAGACAGTCCTGGGGCTCTGTGGACAGGAGTCGGAGAGTAGAGACAGTCCTAGTGCTCTGTGGACAGGAGTCAGAGAGTAGAGACAATCCTGGTGCTCTGTGGACAGGGGTCAGAGAGTAGAGACTCTCCTGGGGCTCTTTGGACAGGAGTCAGAGATTAGAGACAGTCCTGGAGCTCTGTGGACAGGGGTCAGAGAGTAGAGACTCTCCTGGGGCTCTTTGGACAGGAGTCAGAGATTAGAGACAGTCCTGGAGCTCTGTGGACAAGGGTCAGCGAGTAGAGACCGTCCTGAGGCTCTGTGGACAGGAGTCAGAGAGTAGATAAACCCCTTGGGTTCTGTGGACAGGAGTCAGAAATTAGAGGCACTCCTGGTGGTCCGTGGACAGGGGTCAGAGAGTAGAGACAGTCCTGGTGCTCTGTGGACGGGAGTCAGAGTAGAGACAGTCCTGGGGCTCTGTGCACAGGGGTCAGAGAGTAGAGACACTCCTGGGGCTCTGTGGACAGGGGTCAGAGAGTAGAAACTCTCCTGAGGCTCTGTGGACAGGATTCAGAGAGTAGAGACAGTCCTGGGGCTCTGTGGACAGGGGTCAGAGAGTAGAGACAGTCCTGGGGCTCTGTGGTCAGGAGTCAGAGAGTAGAGACAGTCCTGGGGCTCTGTGGACAGGGGTCCCAGAGTAGAGACAGTCCTGGGGCTCTGTGGACAGGAATCGGAGAGTAGTGACATTGCTGGTGCTCTGTGGACAGGAGTCAGAGATTAGAGACCGTCCTGGGGCTCTGTGGACAGGAGTTGGAGAGTAGATAAACCCCTTGGGTTCTGTGGACAGGAGTCAGAGAGTAGAGACACTCCTGGGGCTCTGTGGACAGGAGTCAGAGATTAGAGACACTCCTGGGGCTCTATGGACAGGTGTCGGAGAGTAGAGACAGTTCTGGAGCTCTGTAGAGAGGATTCAGAGAGTAGAGACACTCCTGGGGCTCTGTGGACAGGAGTCATGGAGTAGAGACAGTCCTGGGGCTCTGTGGACAGGAGTCGGAGAGTAGAGACACTCCTGGGGCTCTGTGGACAGGAGTCAGAGAGTAGAGACACTCCTGGGGCTCTGTGGACAGGAGTCAGAGAGTAGAGACAGTCCTGGGGCTCTGTGGACAGGAGTCGGAGAGTAGAGACACTCCTGGGGCTCTGTGGACAGGAGTCAGAGAGTAGAGACACTCCTGGAGCTCTGTGGACAGGTGTCGGAGAGTAGAGACAGTTCTGGAGCTCTGTAGAGAGGATTCAGAGAGTAGAGACACTCCTGGGGCTCTGTGGACAGGAGTCAGAGAGTAGAGACACTCCTGGGGCTCTGTGGACAGGAGTCAGAGAGTAGAGACAGTCCTGGGGCTCTGTGGACAGCGTTCAGAGAGTAGAGACACTCCTGGGGCTCTGTGGATAGGTGTCAGAGAGTAGAGAAAGTCCTGGGGCTCTGTGGACAGGAATCAGAGAGTAGAGACAGTCCTGGGGCTCTGTGGACAGGAGTCAGAGATTAGAGACAGTCCTGGGGCTCTGTGGACAGGAGTCAGAGATTAGAGACAATCCTGGTGCTCTGTGGACAGGAGTCAGAGAGTAGAGACAGTCCTGGGGCTCTGTGGACAGGAGTCAGAGAGTAGAGACAGTCCTAGTGCTCTGTGGACAGGAGTCAGAGAGTAGAGACATTCCTGGTGCTCTGTGGACAGGAGTCAGAGAGTAGAGACACTCCTGGGGCTCTGTGGACAGGGGTCAGAGAGTAGAGACTCCCCTGGGGCTCTTTGGACAGGAGTCAGAGATTAGAGACAGTCCTGGAGCTCTGTGGACAAGGGTCAGCGAGTAGAGACACTCCTGGGGCTCTGTGGACAGGAGTCAGAGAGTAGATAAACCCCTTGGGTTCTGTGGACAGGAGTCAGAAATTAGAGGCACTCCTGGTGGTCCGTGGACAGGGGTCAGAGAGTAGAGACAGTCCTGGTGCTCTGTGGACGGGAGTCAGAGAGTAGAGACAGTCCTGGGGCTCTGTGCACAGGGGTCAGAGAGTAGAGACACTCCTGGGGCTCTGTGGACAGGGGTCAGAGAGTAGAAACTCTCCTGAGGCTCTGTGGACAGGATTCAGAGAGTAGAGACAGTCCTGGGGCTCTGTGGACAGGTGTCAGAGAGTAGAGACAGTCCTGGGGCTCTGTGGTCAGGAGTCAGAGAGTAGAGACAGTCCTGGGGCTCTGTGGACAGGGGTCCCAGAGTAGAGACATTCTTGGGGCTCTGTGGACAGGAGTCAGAGAGTAGAGACAATCCTGGTGCTCTGTGGACTGGAGTCAGAGAGTAGAGACCGTCCTGAGGCTCTGTGGACAGGAGTCGGAGAGTAGAGACACTCCTGGGGCTCTGTGGACAGGGGTCAGAGATTAGAGACCGTCCTGGGGCTCTGTGGACAGGAGTTGGAGAGTAGAGACACTCCTGGGGCTCTGTGGACAGGAGTCAGAGATTAGAGACAGTCCTGGAGCTCTGTGGACAAGGGTCAGCGAGTAGAGACCGTCCTGAGGCTCTGTGGACAGGAGTCAGAGAGTAGATAAACCCCTTGGGTTCTGTGGACAGGAGTCAGAAATTAGAGGCACTCCTAGTGGTCCGTGGACAGGGGTCAGAGAGTAGAGACAGTCCTGGTGCTCTGTGGACGGGAGTCAGAGAGTAGAGACAGTCCTGGGGCTCTGTGGACAGGGGTCCCAGAGTAGAGACACTCTTGGGGCTCTGTGGACAGGAGTCAGAGAGTAGAGACAGTCCTGGGGCTCTGTGGACAGGAGTCAGAGAGTAGAGACACTCCTGGTGCTCTGTGGACAGGGGTCAGAGAGTAGAAACTCTCCTGAGGCTCTGTGGACAGGATTCAGAGAGTAGAGACAGTCCTGGGGCTCTGTGGACAGGGGTCAGAGAGTAGAGACAGTCCTGGGGCTCTGTGGTCAGGAGTCAGAGAGTAGAGACAGTCCTGGGGCTCTGTGGACAGGGGTCCCAGAGTAGAGACACTCTTGGGGCTCTGTGGACAGGAGTCAGAGAGTAGAGACAGTCCTGGGGCTCTGTGGACAGGAGTCAGAGAGTAGAGACAGTCCTGGGGCTCTGTGGACAGGAATCGGAGAGTAGTGACATTGCTGGTGCTCTGTGGACAGGAG
This sequence comes from Carcharodon carcharias, assembly GCF_017639515.1. NCBI lineage: Eukaryota > Metazoa > Chordata > Chondrichthyes > Lamniformes > Lamnidae > Carcharodon > Carcharodon carcharias. The sequence goes on from NC_054467.1 coordinate 265,274,944, forward strand.
TCAGAGATTAGAGACCGTCCTGGGGCTCTGTGGACAGGAGTTGGAGAGTAGAAACAGTCCTGGAGCTCTGTGGACAGGAGTCAGAAAGTCGAGATACTCCTGGGGCTCTGTGGACAGGAGTCGGAGAGTAGAGACAGTCCTGGGGCTCTGTGGACAGGCGTGAGAGAGTAGAGACTGTCCTGAGGCTCTGTGGACAGGAGTCAGAGAGTGGAGACACTCCTGGGGTTCTGTGGACAGGGGTCAGAGAGTAGAGACACTCCTGGGGCTCTGTGGACAGGAGTCAGAGATTAGAGACAGTCCCGGGGCTCTGTGGACAGGAGTCAGAGATTAGAGACAGTCCTGGGGCTCTGTGGACAGGAATCGGAGAGTAGTGACAGTCCTGGGGCTCTGTGGACAGGAGTCAGTGATTAGAGACACTCCTGGGGCTCTGTGGACAGGAGTCGGAGAGTAGAGACAGTTCTCAGGCTCTGTGGACAGGAGTCAGAGAGTAGAGACAGTCCTGAGTCTCTGTTGAGAGGAGTCGGAGAGTAGAGGCAGTGTGGGTGGAGCAGACCGTGCTGCAAGGGTATTTGTAATGAGCGCGATGTACTGCAGCTCCAGGGAGGGGTAAGGTCTGTGTGCTCAATATAAATAATGCACAGCCTGGTGGGCAGGGCTATCTCACAGTCACTGTCCATGGGCTTTTGTGTCTGTGTACTGAGCTGTAGCTCGAGTGGTAATGGTTATGGGAGGCATCTGCAGCCTCTAGTTGGGGAATACATAATAAAGGGGGGGGGCATGTGAAGCTGTCCTGGGGGGGAGGGTTTTCTCCTCAGTAGGTAACTATGCCCTCAGCCTTTAGGTGGGGAGGGTAGAGATCCACATGGGACATGGGCACGTCAGTAGTGATGGGCTCAGGGGGGAGGGTAGGAATGTCGACCTCAACAGCTGTGGGATCCAGTATTCCTGGGAGTGGCTGGAGGATAACAGGAGGGACATCTCCTTTCACATCGTGAGGTTCCAGATGTGGACAGTGAAAGAGGGAGCGTCGAAACTAGTCTTGAAATAATGGTGCAGAACCACCATCTTGCTCTATCCAAGTTCTGGCACAGTTATAAATGGAAAGTAGAAACGATTCTGAACAGCAGTGTGGGAGGGGCACATTGCTGGATTAAAGGACACCTTCTGGGGGTACATTCTAAATTGTTGATGCCACATGAATAAATTGGATTAGACAGAAAGGAGGAAGACCTCCTTGCGAAGGTAGCCATTGGAAGCCAATGCCTTTATCAGCACTGAAACAAGGATATTCAGGAGTCCATAGGACCATAAGACATAGGAGCAGAAATTAGGCCATTCGGCCCATCGAGTCTGCTCCACCATTCAATCATGGCTGATAAGTTTCTCAACCCCATTCTCCTGTCTTCTCCCCGTAACCTTTGATCCCCTTACCAATCAAGAACCTATCTATCTCGGTCTTAAATACATTCAATGACCTGGCCTCCACAGCCTTCTGTGGCAATGAATTCCATAGATTCACCACTCTCTGGCTAAAGAAGTTTCTCCTCATCTCTGTTCTAAAAGGTCTTCCCTTTCCTCTGAGGCTGTGCCTTCGGGTTCTAGTCTCTCCTACTAATGGAAACATCTTCCCCACGTCCACTCTATCCAGGCCTTTCAGTATTCTGTAAGTTTCAATCAGATCCCCCCTCATCCTTCCAAACTCCATCAAGTCAATGGCTTAACATCCCAATCACTCCATCGCAACATTAATACAGAGGAATGTGAAACATGGGAATGCAGGCAACCATTAAGGAGGCACAGCTGCTGCATATATGGCATCCCATCAATGGGGGTTTGTCATGTGCTTTCCAGAATTGGCATTCATAACAGGCCAAAGGATATCCAGTCATTAATCCTGAACAACTTATAGTTAGTGAATATGCCCAGATCAGAGACTGGAGCAGTGAGCTCGGTCAAGGAGTGCATGTCATTCGAACCTTCCCCGACCTCGGAGGGATCCAGATGTGAAATCTCAGGGATGGCACCTTGCTCACCTGGATCTGTGTGTTAGTGCCTCAGATACAAGGCTGGATCAGTGACCAGGCTGGCTGAGCAGAAACTACTCTAGACCATTATAGTTCCAGATTGTGAACTTCACTATGGGCAGAGTTTTACACCTCACAGGCAGGCGCTCGCCCAACCCATTAGGCACAAAATGGCGCAAGGAGACATAGGGCCAACATCTGGATGTCATCCGGCCCACACACAATCCTCAGAGCCACACCTGCAGTCCATTAAAGGGCTACTTAAGGCCATTGAAAAGCCAATTGATCCAGATTTTACACTGCCCGTTCGATTTTACACTGGTCAGACAGGCAGGAGGGCAGCACACATTGTCCAAAACCTCATCTAAGGGCAGCATTGCCATCGTGAGTCGTGAGGGGGTTTAGGAGATAGTTTGCTGCTGGTCACTCATTTGAACTTGACAACTTCATCTCCATTCTTAGCATTTCAGGACTCACTGGTGTCTCCAAGGCCCCCTGGGAGATTCAGGCCATGTGGACCCTTCCAGGTATCAGACAGCCTTCCCTCACCCTGGTAATGGGGATCGTGCTCACCACTGGAGGCACCTCCTCTGAGGAGGAAGGGTGGGGGGCAGGAGAGGGAGGAGTCCAATGCAGATCACAGGGGGGCGAGGGTGTGGGAGGAGAGGCGCAGGCAGAAGGGGACGCAGGGCCAGCAGGGAGTCCAAGGCGGAAGAGGCCCCAGAAGATGCCACTATCCTGTTTGCCAGGGTTTACAGGCAGCGATGCAGCTACCTCAACATGTCCGAGGTGCAATGCCGAAGGAGGTTCCATCTCTCAAGGGAGACAGTGACTTCCATTTGTCAGAGGATCAGGCCTGAAATCAGCTCCGACTGTGTGGGTGGACACCCCCATGCCAGTGGCTCTGAAGGTCACAGTGGCCCTCAACTCCTATGCCTCCGGCTCTTTCCAGGGCTCAGTTGGGGGTCTTTGTGGAATCTTCCAATCAGCTGTCCATTGTTGTGTCTAGCTGGTGAAAGAAGCTCTGTTCAGGCGGGTACTGACCTTTATTCTTTACCGTATGGATGACGCCAGCCAGGCTGAGTGAGCCAGAGGCTCTGCAGCGATTGCTGGGCTCCCTCATGTTCAGGGTGCAATAGACTGGACACATCCACAAACATTCACTCCCTCCATCACCGACACACAGTAGCAGCAGTGTGTGTACCATCTACAAGATGCACTGCAGGAACTCACCAAAGCTCCTTCGACAGCACCTTCCAAACCCACGACCACTACCATCTAGAAGGACAAGGGCAGCAGATAGATGGGAACACCACCACCTGGAAGTTCACCTCCAAGTCACTCACTCACCCTCCTGACTTGGAAATATATCACCATTCCTTCACTGTCACTGGGGCAAAATCCTGGAACTCCCTCCCTAACAGCACTGTGGGTGTACCTACACCACATGGACTGCAGCGGTTCAAGAAGGCAGCTCACCACCACCTTCTCAAGGGCAACTAGGGATGGGCAATAAATGCTGGGCCCAGCCAGCGACACTCACATCCCATGAATGAATAATAAAAAATATGGCCATCAAGATGCCAAAGGGTCAGCCGGGTGCCTTCATCTAGAGGAAGAGATTCCACTCGATGAACAGCCAGATAGTTTGTGACCACAGGGCACATGTTCTGAAAGTCTGTGCAAGGTACCCTGGCAGCTCTCATGATGCTTACATCCTGAGAAACTCCCAGTTGCTGAGGCTCTTCAGAACTCCAGCCAACTGGGTGGATGGCTGCTGGGTGACAAGGACTATCCATTGGAAAGGTGCCTCATGACACCTCTTTGTCACCCAAGAGGCAGAACAGCGTTATAATAGGAGTCATTCCTCCACAAGGATGGCGATAGGGAGAACCGTAGGTCTCCTGAAGATGCGCTTCCGATGCCTGGACCGTTCAGAGAGAGCACTACAATACCCCCCAGAGTGGGTGTGACTGATTGTGGTTACATGCTGTGCTCGCCACAATCTGGCACTGGCAGGGGGGTACCCACTGGAGGAAGGGGATCTCGACACAGCTCCACAGGCCCCAGAGGATGAGTCCAGTAGTGAGTCAGCAGAGGAGCACAGTGAGGGGAACACTGAGGGCGCGGAGGCAGAGCTCAGTATCCTTCAGGGAGGCAGGGACACCCGGGACGTCTTGATCCAACACTCCTTCAGCCTGGCTGTCAAAGATCTGCTTCCCCCTTCATGCCAGGACTGCCAGCTCCATCCCGGCTGTCTGAAATGACCCTTTCATTTGAACCCAAAGTCCACTCAGTTCCTGTGCAATGAGGTTTAGAGCCCCTCACATCCAGCATTACACACTGGCGTACCCCACACCACAATAAAAAAGTGAAGCATACTCAGGCCACTATGACGAAACACAACATATATGTAATTTTCACAATCAAAGCAAATTAACATGGCCATGTCTGGTGTTCCTTCCCACACCAGAAAAAATAAACAAAACATTACAGAAAAGGATCGTCACCCGCGGCTGCAGAGATGGTGGAGGCATTGGTCGAAATATTCCAGATCTGACTGGATTCCAGGAGGGTCCCAGTGGATTAGAAAATCGCTAATGTGACACCCCTGTTCAAGAAGGCAGTACAGAGGGATCTGGGTGTTCTCGTGCATGAAACACAAAAAGTTAGCATGCAGGTGTGGCAAGTAATTAAAGCGGCAAATGGAATTTTGGTCTGTGTTGCTGGGGGGTTGAAGTTTAAAATGGGAAGTCTTGTTACAACTGTACAGGGTGTTGGTGAGGCTGCATAACAAGACTTCCCTGTATACAGTTTTGGTCCCCGTACTTAAGAAAGGATATACTGGCTTTGGAGGCTGATTCCTGGGATGAAGGGGTTGACTTATCAAGAACTAAACAGGTTAGGCCTTTATTCATTAGAGTTTAGAAGAATGAAGGATGATCTTATTGAAACATACAAGGTTCTGAGGGGGCTTGTCAGGGTAGATGTTGAGAAGAAGTTTCCACTAGTGGGAGAATCTCAAACCAGGAGACATAGTTACAGAATAAGGGGAGGCTCATTTAAAACTGAGATGCGAAGGAATTTCTTCTCTCTGAGGGTAGTGAATGTCTGGAATTCTCTATCTCGGAGAGTTGTGGAGGCTAGATCACTGAAAGTATTTAAAGAGGAGGAAGATAGATGTTTGAAATATCGGGGAGTTGAGGGCTATGAGGAGCTGGCACGAAAGAGGAGCTGAGGCTTGGGGCAGATCAGCCATGATCTTATTGAATTGTGGGGCAGTTTTGAGGGGCCGAATGGCCTACTCCTGCTCCTATTTCTTATGTTCCTATGTTCTAACTGTCCCTCTTGTGCTCCTGGTACCTTAAATGTATGTTTGTGGGTGCTAAGTCTTGGTTATCCCCCCTCGCTGGCACTGGCATTGGAGCCAGCCTGCTGACTCTGCTGTCCTGTTGGCCTTGATGACCTTGGCAGGCATCCTCTGGCCAGTGGAGCCTGTGCTGGCTCCACCTGGGAGGGAACAGCCAGTTCCATAGCTGGTATCTCCCCAGTCACCGCAGCCTCATCAGATGCCACAGTCACTGGTGGAGAAGCTGAGAAACTGCTGCCCTCATTTGGAGCACCCTGAGCGGAGCCCACAGAGACAACAGGCAGCTCGTGTGCCAACATGAGTCGCTCTGCTCACCATTGATGGACGGGCACCTGGCTGGGACACTGGGTGCCTCATCCATCTCCCACACTGGCACTGACAACCTGAGGTCATTGCCTGAGTGAGGGCTGCAGGTCCGAGCGCAACCCCAGGAAGCCCTGGTTCAGTTCCGGGAGCTGCCCTTTCAAGACAGTCACCACTCTCTCCATGGAGGAGGCAGTGTGCTTGGCCGTGAGGGTCAACGCAGTGCTTATGCTCTGCATGGACGCCTCCATGATAGAGACCATGGCACACAGATCCTTCATGGATCTCAGCCAGATCCTCATGCACATCCTCCTGGACATCCAGCATCTGCTGCCTAATGGACAACTCCAGAGGCTCATCATCTGCCTTCAACTTAGGATCGTCCTTGTCTGCCGGTGCCCTGGACACTCTCTGTCTCCGCCTGTGCCTCAGGCAAGTGTGGAGTGCCCTCACCGCTGTGCACTGACAGCCTAGGCAAAGATCTAACCCCCACTGAGGTGCTGGTATCTGGGCAGGTGCCTGATTCAGACAGTGGGTGTGATGCCGGTGCAGCTGAAGCCTGGTGGTCCTCTGGCGTCAGGGGTGGCTCTTCAGGGTCCAGACAGTGACTGTGTGCTGGTGAATCTAAGGGGGAACAAGGACATGTCATTGGTTTAAGTCAGCACACTGTCACTGTGTGTGCCAGGCACCCTGGTGAGACAGTGGAGATCTGCCTCATGGTGCCATCGACTTTCAGAGATCAATGGAGAATCCAGGTTTGAGGCTCCCATCAATGAGGAGATTACACAAGAATGTCTGCACCATCCGAAACTCTCACCTCTGCGCACTGCAGTCTTCCCTTCGTCTGACACCCCAGCCTCTCCCCGGCCGGCTGACCGAGGTGCATGACGGCTCTCCAGCTCCAAGGCGTCCTGCTCAAACCTGGTCAGGCTTAGAAAGTTTTGGGGGCCTTCACCTGTCCGTGACCTCTCAGTATTGTCATGGCTCATCTTCTCCTGAAAGGACAGAGGAGCATGAATTAGTCCTCACTCTACCTGCAGCACCACTGCAGCCTGGCCAACCCCACCTGAGGGTCACCTCACAGGGCACATCCGAGTCGTGGGCCTCGAGCTGTAAGACACACAGTCCAAGCAGCCAGGGCTCAGCCCGTTGGCCAGCTCCAGCATCACTGACAGCCCCGAGCCCCATGGGGGACGGGCAGCCCTTAACCATCTCGCCACACTGACCCACGTCAACACGGCACCCACCCTCCCCCAGCACAGCAGCTCGTTGAACCTTTTGTGGCCCTGCACCCATAGTCAGGTACTTGTTTGACCGGCGCAGGCTCGATGGGCCGAAGGGCCTTTATCTGTTGACCTCTGAGTCTATGACTCAGTCGTGGCTGCTGACCTCGGCTGCCACCTCCTCCCAAGCTTATTTTGTGAGGTGCGGTGGCCTCCTCTTTCCATCTCTGGGCACGAGGGTGTCCCTCCTGGCAACCACCTCCCCCAAGAGCACCCATCCAAAACCCGGGGATCCGAGTACCCTCCTGACCTGACACCCCCCACCCCCCCCACCCCCCCCACCCCCCCACCAACCCGGCATCTCCAGCTGCTGCTGAGGCCATCGCTTCACCCTCCAGAATGCAGAATATATTTCTCGCCTGGCAGCCTTCAGGGAGCTGCCTGTGCTCAACGGCTCAGCACTGGACCTGGGGCCTGATAGACCACCCCCCCCACCCCCCACTCCTCACTGCCCCCCCCCCCCACCCCCAGAACCAGCCCCCCACCCCCCCACCCCAACCCCCACCCCAAACACCCAAGACCACCCCCTCAGTCCTGCCCGGCCCACCCATCACACACACACGCCCACCGGGGTCAGACTCAGCCCCGTGTTGAGCTGTTCATCATGAACCTGTTCACTCCCTCATTTCAGAGAGAAGGACAAAGTGATTATGGATCCAGGGCTCAATGCTGCCTTTTTGAGGCTCTAATTCATTGGGAGAGGAGAAGGAGGGAGAGGTGATGCTGAGCACAGCTCCAGGAGGTCCAGGGTCAAGGGGTCCACAGCAACAACATGAGGGTCAGGGGGATAGACCCAGACAACGGAGGTGACTGGCCAGACCGAATAAGCCTCTCCTATTTAAAAATGAGTGAGAGACAACGCTGCGCTTGGCCTGAGATATGGTCGATCATTTCTGCCACATCCTTCTTAAAGATCTAACAGCCCACGCAGGGGAGGCTGTCCCCTGCCAGCATCTTTAAAGGAGACCACAGCGCTGAGTTTATTTGCTTGCGGATTGTTCCAGGGATCCACAGTGCAGCATCTCATAGGTGGGTAGGTCAGGCGTCTCTCACGTGTCGGTGCAGACTCGAATGGCCAAAGGACCTCTTCCGCACTGTGTGATTCTGTGACTCTGTGATCTCACAGTCCTCAACACGTAGATGCATCAAGGAGGTCACAGATAGCCTCTGCAACAAGGAACCAGCACATCCCAGGTGCCTCAGGTTTTCGAGAGGCCTGAGTGTTTACAGGGGATGGCTGCTTGGGAATAAGGGGCACCCACTGAAATGCTGGCAGATGCCATCCATGTGTCAGCCTCAGAGCTTCTCACTCCTCTACACACCCCCTAATTGGGCAGACCTCTGGCATTCTAAGACGCATTTCCGATGTTTGGCCCACTCAGGCGGGGCTCTGCGGTCCACTTCCGATAGGGATTCACACATCATCACTGTGTGTTGCATACCCTTCACAACATGACACTGCAAAGAGGTGACCCCTTTGCCAGGGGGTGAAATAGAGGAGAATGAGAGCTCCTTGGAGGATGGAGATCAGGAGGCTTAGGAGCCTCAAGGTGCTGATCAGAGTCAGTTTGAATGTGGTGGGCACCATAGAGGAAGCAAGACTTGGGAGAGCTGCCCACACCATTCTAATAGCTTAAAGGTCCCAGGAGGGGTAAAGGGGAGGCAAGGGGAGTTGCCACATCTCTCCTGGCCCTGAATCCCATTCTAGTTCATTGTGAGGAATATCCAAGCTGCCCACATCGAGAGCCAGTCCAGCACCCACACTTGTACCTTCCAGCTTCATGATTCACCAGGCCATGGTATCTAAGAAGGTCAGCAGTGCTGTCTGTACGCACTCAGACTGGGAAGCGAGAGTTCATTCAGCAGTGAGAATGCTGCAAAAAATCACCTGAAGCAGCTGTCACCACATTAATGAGAAACCACAGTGGCCAGTGAGGTGGGGACATGGTTGAGGATTTCCTCCTCTTGTCCAGCTCTTGCCCTTTGGCACCACCACCACCACCACGGATACCCAAGGCCTGGAGGGCCCCAGCCTGGTAAGGGTCTCCTGCTCAGCAGCAGATTCACCCTCCTTGGCTTGAGCAGCTGGAGTGGATGGAGTCATAATGGCTGGACATTCCTTGCAGTGTCCTGAGGGGAGGTGTCTGGACTGTCTGGCTGCGCACTGCCCTCCCTGTGGGTGTCCAGGGGCCTTGGCCTGACGCCTTGAGGAGAGGGTGCACCCGGAGGGAGGTCAAGGTGCCTCGTCCCCCTCTCACCTACACATTGTTGGTGCCCAGGAGGGATGGAAAGTGAAGTAGTCCAATCAGAAACTAGGGTCCCAAATCTTCACAAAGGAAACTACAAAGATGTGAGGTGTGAGTTGGCTGAGATAGATTGGGGAATTTCATTGAAAGGCATGACAGTGGTTAATATTTAAGGAACAAATGCTTGCATTGCAACAGTTTAGAATTCAGCAAAAGAGGACTAAGGGTTGATTGAGAGGAAAAATAGACTATGAAAGGAACATAAAAGTGAACTGTAAAAGCTTTGATAAACGTGTAAAAAGAAAAATATTAATGAAGACAAATGTAGGTCCCTTACAGTCTGAAACAGGAGAATTTATAACAGAGAACAAGGAAATGGCAGAGCAATTAAACTACTTCAGTTCTGTCTTCATGGAAGAAGACACACATAACTTCCCAGAAATACTCGGGAAGGGGAGTAGGGTGCCGAAGTCGGGTCATAAACACTGGAAGATCTGGGCCGTTGTTCTAAGAAACTGTCCTGAATAGAATCTGAATTCATCCTCCAGGCTATTGAAGCAGTCCAGGGCCCTCTGGGCCTTTCATCACAGACAACAGGGCACAGCAGTCACCTGTGCTGCCGATGTTGGAGATTCAGTGGTGCTAGACGTAGCAGCAAGAAACTGATAGTGTAATGATGACACAAGTGTTCACTCACTGACTGTACTTTGCACATCTGAGAACACAGGTTGCTTTTCTGAAAGTCTCATCGAGTGAATGGCGCTTCTATCTGATGCAATGCTCTGAGGTCATCCAGGTATAATAGGTGCCACCCACCCCCCTCCTCATTTATCCCCCATCATGTCCCTCAGGCCTATGGTGGTTTGCTCAATCTCAGTTCAGTAAGCTACCTTCACGTCCACGGAGTGACCTGAATCAAACCAGTTGCTCCTATTGACATGGTGGCTGGGCAGCTCCTATCTTAGACATGTGTCAGAGGATCATACCATGTGGCCTCATGTGTATAGATTTGGCAGCTTTGTTCATTCTGCTGCACTGAAATCTGTTCTCTCTGGATGTTCTCGATTTTAATGGTGACCCACATTGGAGACATTCCAATCTGGTGCATTTCTCAATAGCCTCTCGGTAATGTCTAAAACAAAAACAGAATTACCTGGAAAAACTCAGCAGGTCTGGCAGCATCGGCGGAGAAGAAAAGAGTTGACGTTTCGAGTCCTCATGACCCTTCGACAGAACTTGCATTCGAGTCCAAGAAAGAGTTGAAATATAAGCTGGTTTAAGGTGTGTGTGTGGGGGGCGGAGAGAGAGAGAGACAAAGAGGTGGAGGGGGGGGGGTGTGGTTGTAGGGACAAACAACCCCCACCACACCCCCCCCCCCTCCACCTCTTTGTCTCTCTCTCTCTCCGCCCCCCACACACACACCTTAAACCAGCTTATATTTCAACTCTTTCTTGGACTCGAATGCAAGTTCTGTCGAAGGGTCATGAGGACTCGAAACGTCAACTCTTTTCTTCTCCGCCGATGCTGCCAGACCTGCTGAGTTTTTCCAGGTAATTCTGTTTTTGTTTTGGATTTCCAGCCTCCGCAGTTTTTTTGTTTTTATCTCATTATTTTTTTGTTTTTGTTTTTATCTCGGTAATGTCTGTCAGGTTTGGGTATGTGTTACAGTTTAAGTAACATTTGGGGACTTTAGCCTTTTGTGGTGGTCTGCAGTGTGATGTAGTGGTTGCATTTACCGCTGAGCGTTACCCCTAGAGTAGTTCCACTCTCCACCTGCATGATGCAGAGCAATGGACCCAGCTAGTACTTGGTGATTCCTGAAATGTCTGCTAGATAGCCACGACTGTGCAATGTTCCAGGTGTGTGTCTAACCTTATGATGCCGGCCTATTACATCTCAGGGTGCTGGTTTGCACCTGAAGGCCTGGGTAGTGTGGCTTGACAGAATCCCTGGACTAGCTCTCATAAGGGCAACGGACATGGTGATCTGACCATGACAGCACCACCAGTGTCGGAGGCTTCCTTGTGTATCTCTCAACCTGTTAGAATGAAAATGTGGAAGCCTGTAATGGGATGACAGTGACGCTCCAGTCCATCTGCTGTGTGCTCTTTATTATCGACTAGGTTACGTAATGATGCTTAAATGTGGTGTCGAGACTGACTGGGCCACCTCACTCCCAGAGGCCCAAACAATGCTGGACGTGAACCTGGGAAGCTCTGGATGGAAGTTGGTCAATAATCAGGTGATAGTGCTGTAGAAGCTCTCTCTGTGCACACAAAGGTGTCCTGACTCCAGGCTCACATCCATGATTGACAGTGACAGGTCACAGCGCCCTAAAGAATGATCTCATTCTGGGGACTCGGTGTGAGGACGAGGCCTGAACATTATTCTTCCGTGAGAGATGCCACAGTCTGGGTTCCCATCAGTCCTCAGACAGTCAAACAAGAACAAGTGATTGATGACTGTCTTCCTTGAGGCATCTTGCAACACTCCAGACATACTGCCACGAGTGCATTGATGTCTCTGCCTCTAGAGGGCTGTCATAGGCAGTGGGATGTTAGCACGGTGATTGAAAGGACTGCACCATGTCTACTTGCTTCACAGTGAGCGCTGTTGGGGCTCTTATCCCATTACAGAATGGCCACATGAGCCATAGGCTGCCTTGGCTTCCAAACTAGAATGGTTACCTGTCATTCAAGATTGTGACTATTCACCCTGAGATTGATGTCCTTCATTGAGATGTTGAGGACGACAAAGAAGGTGTTCATTTTGAGCTTACATCGAGGGGACAGGTGAAATGGATTCAGCATCATCACCCTGGTTGCTATAAGTGTCCTACAGGCACCTCTGCCATGCCTGGCCTGTGCTATGGCCTCTTTGAGGTCATCCCTCACATCTCCTCCATGTGGCAACTCACCCCCCTCACTTTGGATCTCCAGGTTGTGTAGAGCACAGCAAACCACACCCTCTGGGAAGAGTACTGGAGAGTGCCACCTGACCATCCAGATATTGCAGGCCTGGAGTCACATGTAGGCCAGACCAGGTAAAGACAGCAGGTTTCATTAGTGAACCAGGTGGGTTTTTACAACTATTGACAATGGTCATCGTTAGACTTTTAATTCCAGACTTTTATTGAATTCAAATTCCACAATGCCATGGTGGGATTCGAACCCAGGTCCCCAGGGCGTTAACCTGGGTCTCTGGTCCAGCGACAGTGCCACAACATCATCACCTCCCTGCCTATTGAAGTACCACCACCCCCCTCACCGAATGGCCCAGGCACCTGAATCTCATCTTCAGCAGACCTCTGGTCCCCTCTATCACTGCAGTTGTGGATGTATGGACTCCTATAATGCTTCTCTGTCTCTGTTCATGGATGGCAGAGAAGTATCATAAGTCACCTTTTTAATGGATAGCCCTTGTCACCCAGCAGCCACCCACCCAGTCGAGCTGGGGTTATGAACAGCCTTTGCACCTGGGAGGGTCGGAGAATGTAAGTGTCATGGGAGCTGCAGGGGTACCTTGCACAGACTTGCAGAATCTGTGTCTTGTAGTCACAAACTATCTGGACATTCATGGAGTGGAAACCCTTTCTGTCGACGAAGGGATTCGGCTCACCCACTGGCATCTTGATGGCCGTGTGTGCAGTCAATGGCACCCTGGATGTGAGGGAACCCAGCAATTGCAGCAAAGACTTTGGCTCGCTCAGCCTGGCTGGCCTCTTCAAACAAGAAATGGGTGAACGTCATGATCCACCTTGCATCAGTCACCAGCTTCACCCAACGGTGAGCAGCTGATTGCGACCCTCCTTCAGCTCCGCACCTCTGACATGTTGAGGTCATTGCATCGTGGCCTGTACTCTCTGGCAGCAGGATAGTGGCATCTTCTGCTGCCCTTCTGCCTCAAACTCCCTGCTGGTCCTGCATCCCCGGTGCCTCTTCTCCCATAGGTCGCTGCCTTGGACACTGCCTACGGACAGCTGGCCTCCTCACCCTTCTGCCTCTCTGTTCCTCCTCAGAGGGGTAGACAGTCCCCATTACCAGGGTAACAGAAGCCTGTCTAGTGACTGGAAGGGTCCACATGGTATAAAACCTCCAGGAGCCCTGGAGACACTAGTGAGTCCTGAGATGAAGGCTCTCAATGCAAAGACTGAAGCTCAAAACAGAGATGAAGCTGTTCAGTTTCACAAAGCAACCAGCAGCAAATTATCTCCTAAACTCCTCGCTACTCACAATGGCAATGCTCCAGAGCCTTTTTACCCTGCCCTTGGATGAGGTTTCATTAAAAGCGGGCCTGCCCACCTGCCCATTTTACCCGTGCAGTGAGTGTGAAATCGCACGGGTAATGTAAAATCGTGACAATAGACTTTTAATGGCCTTAATTGGCCCTTTAATAGTCTGCTTGGCTCTGACTCCTGCACACGCCGGCCGACCTCAATATCACTCACGTGCACAATGACATCGGGACACACACCCAACGTCATTTCGTGCAATTTCACGTCCGTTCAACACAAAATTCTTCCCCATGAGTTAAGGTGCCCAAATCCTTCAATAGACATTCTAACGTGCCTTAGTTGAGTCTTGCTCTCCAAGTGTGCCCAAGCGGAAATTATTAAGGTGCCCCTTCAATTGGCCCAGAAGTGCAGGAGTAGACCCCTCCCCTAGTGATTGTTTTTTCAAAGGTTATTTTTCAAAAGCATTATTCCATCAGCTGTCGAAATGGTGAAACTCTGCTTCTACCATGAGACCAGCTTCCAACCACAACGCCCCCCCCCTACCCCCCCCACCCCCCCACCACCTGTCACCATCCAAGACCCTCCTATCATCCTGGGAGACCTTCATGTACAAGCATCCCTCCCACTGATCACTCTCCTGCCTCCCCCTTTAACCCTGGAGCCCATCATTATTCTAGGTGATACCCCTCTCCTCCCTCTGAACCGTTTTCTGCTGATGTCCCCATGCCCCATGTGGACCTCACTCCGCCCCATCTTGAGGCCCTATGCACAGTGACCTACCAAGACCACCCCCCCCACCATGAGACCATCGAGTGCCCCTTTCTTATTTACCAGGCTGCAGATGCCTCCCCAACTGTGACTGTCCCACCAACACCAGGACACGACTGCGTGAGGGGCTGACCAGGCCCTCTATGCCCTGCTGTGTATGATCAACGCCGCAAAAATTCCAAGTGGAGGACCCACCACGCATTAGATTGGAAATTAGCCAATGTACCTCCTTTAATCCAGAAAGGGGGAGGCAGAAAACAGGAAACTACAGGCCAGTTATCTTAACACCTGTTATGGGGAAAATTTTAGAAGCTATGATTAAAGATGTTATAGCAGGTCATTTAGAAAAATTCAATATAATCATGCTGAGTCAACATGGTTTCATGAAGGGAATTCATATTTACCCAACTTACTGGAGTTCTTTGAAGAAGTAGCTTATGCTCTAGATAAAGTGGATATACTGTACTTAGAGTTCCAGAAGGCATTTGACAAGTGCCATGTTAAAGGTTATTGAAGAAAATAAAAGCTTATAGTATAAGAGGTAACATATTGGCATGAACAGAACATTGGCTGGTTACCAGGAAGCAGAGAGTAGGCATGAATGGGTCCTTTTCAGGTTGGCAGGATGTGACGAGTGGTGAGCCACAGGGATCAGTGCTGGGGCCTCAACTCTTTATAATTTATATGAATGACTTGAATGAAGGGACCGAAGGGATGGTGGCTAAATTTGCTGATGTCACAAAAGATAGGTTGGAAAGTGAATTGTGAAGAGGACATAAGGAGTCTGCAAAGGGTCATTGATAGGTTAAGTGAGTGGGGAAAAAATTGGCAGATGGAGTATAACGTGGGAAAATGTGAATTTGTCCATTTTGGCAGGAAGAATAAAAAAGAAGCTTATTATCTAAATGGTGAGAGGTTGCAGAGCTCTGGATTGCAGAGGGATCTGGGTGTCCTAGTGCATGAATTGCAAAAGGTTAGTGTGCGGGTACAGCAGTTAATTAGGAAAGTTAATAGAATGTTATCTTATATTGTGAAAGGAATTGATTACAAAAGTAGGGAGGTTATGCTTCAGTTGTACAGGTGTTGGGGAAGCCATATCTTTACAAACTGTATTTTTCTCTTAAAATTTGGGAGGAAAGTACATTAGTTGGACATGGATTTTTTTTAACAAAAAGATCACAAGTTCACCTTTGGACTGGGAGCAAATATACTTTTCCCAAGGAATCATCTGACCAGCATGGTATTTGAGATGGGAAGGCCTGTGTGCTTGTTTGCACTGCAATTATTTTAATCGATGAAAGAGAAAAAACTGGTTTAAAGGCAAAGGCTAGTGATTTACTGGAAATCACATGATTTGAGATGAGCTTTTAAGTTTTGAGCTTGATTTTTGAATTCAGCTGGGACTGAACTGAGAAAGTGATAAGCTGCCCAGCTCACATTCCCTTTGCCTTGCCTGAAACCTGTGTGACAGGTCCGTATCCGACTAAGAATCCCCGTCTCAGTGGAACTTGTCTGTCTTTGGAAACAAGGCTGAGGTAAGAAGGATTGATCCAGCCATATTCTCCTCCACGCCGAAGCTCCATTGGTGAGAACCTCCAGGTCTCTACTCAGACTGACAAACTGTCTTCACATGAGGGTGCTCCAGATTGACAGCATCGAAACCTTCCGAAATTCATCCTTTGTTTTATAAGGTCTACTCTTCAACTGCCTACCTCTGCAAAATCCCATATCTGTTTGTCCTTTGTTTGTTTGTGGGTGTGGGTATGGGTGTATGTGCTGGAATGTTTAAAGGGATAGATAGTTATACTTCCAGATTACATTTGTGTGTTAACCAGTTCTTGTAGTTTGTTTTAAAAATGTTTGGGTTTGTAATAAATCAATCAGTCTGAATTTATTGAAAGAGTCCTGGTTAAAGTTTTTTAAGTTCTGGGTCCCCAACAGCAGTGAAGGTAAATAATTAGCCATGTTAGTGGGTAAATTAAACTTTTAAACTAATGGTGCGACCTGTGGAGTAGTGTGTCTATATAATCAGCACACTCCTCCCATCCTGGTTGTGTGTGTGTCCAGTACTAGTCTCCTTGTTTAAGGAAGGATGTAACTGTGTTGCAAACAGTTCAGAGGAGGTTTACTAGACTAATTCCAGGAATGAGTGGGTTGTCTTATGAGGAAAGGTTGGACAGACTAGGCTTGTATCCACTGGAGTTTAGAAGAGTAGGAGGTGACTTGATTGAAACATGTAAGATCCTGAGGCATCTGGACAGGGTGGATGTGTTTCCCCTTGTAGGAGAATATAGAACTAAGGGTCACTATTGAAAAATAAGGGTTCGCCCATTTAAAAATAAGGGGTCAACCTTTTAAGACAGAGGTGAGGAGAAACTTTTTCTCTCAGAGAGCAGTGAGACTTTGGAACTCTCTTCCTCAAAAGGTGGTGGAAGCAGGGTCTTTGAATATTTTTAAGTCAGAGGTAGATAGATTTTTGATAAGCAAGGGGGTGAAAGGTTATTGGGGGTAACTAAGCTCATATATCTCTCTATTATACCACTGACATCCTTAATTAACAGAGCCGGCCCTCCATCTTCTCCTAGCTCCCTGTCCTGCCTGAATGTCATGTATCCTTGTATATTCAGGTCCCAAACTTTAACATCCTCCAGCTATGTGCCTGTCATGGTTATCAGGTAATGTCATATTTATTCCTCTTTGTGCTTTCAATTCATCTGTTTTGTTACAGATGCTACTTGCTTTCAGATTCAGAGCTCTTAGCATCATTTTATTATTTCTGTAACCTCTATCTGCTAGTCACTGTTAAGGTTTTACACCATGTCCCTTCCTGCTACAATATCAGAGGAAGCTAGCTAGAAATGTAGAAATGGATAGCAAGAGTTTCTATATGTAATGAAACAGGAAAAGAACAAGCAAAGTGTATCCACCACTCCCCCTGACCTTCCCTCTTGATGCCGAACGTTCTGTACTCAGCAAAGGACTCAGTTTCACACCCTTACTGACTGGCCTCAATGAATATCGGGCTCGGCATGATGCTGAACTCTTCTTCCAACGCCTTCGTCTCCGTGCTCACTTCTTTGGGAAGGAGTCCTCTCCCCATTCAACGGATCCTTTCACCCACCTCCAATACTCTCCCTCCACCTGTACCCCTCTGTGTGGCCCCAACCTGCTCTTGATCTTTTCATTGAGAACTGTCGGCGTGACATCAGTTGTCTCAATTTCTCTGCTCCCCTCACCCACTCTAACTTGTCTCTCTCTGAACTTGCTGCACTCTGTTCTCTTAACCTGATAGTCACCGAACGTCGGACAGCCCGCTTCTACCTCCTACCCAAAATCCACAAACAGAACTGCCCCGGTAGACCAATCATGTCAGCTTGCTCCTGCCCCACAGAACTAATTTCTTGCTATCTTCACTCCATTCTCTCTCCCCTTGTACAGTCCCTTCCCACCTGCATCCGTGATTCCTCTGATGCCCTACGTCATATCAACAATTTCCAATTCCCTCGCCCCAACCGCTTCCTCTTCACCATGGACGTCCAATCCCTCTACACCTCCATCCCCCACCAGGATGGTCTGAGGGCCCTTAGCTTCTTCCTCGAACAGAGGTCTGAACAATCCCCATCCACCACTACTCTCCTCCGTCTGGCTGAACTTGTTCTCACACTGAACAATTTCTCCTTCAACTCCTCTCACTTCCTCCAAATAAAAGGTGTGGCTATGGGTACCCGCATGGGCCCCAGTTATGCTTGTCTCTTTATGGGGTATGTGGAACATTCCTTGTTCCAGTCCTACTCCAGCCCCCTCCCACAATTCTTTGTTTGGCACATCAATGATTCCCACAGCTACCTCGACTACAGCTCCTCACACCCCGTTTCCTGTAAGGACTCCATCCCATTCTCTCAGTTCCTTCGCCTCCGTCGCATCTGTTCTGATGATGCCACTTTCCAAAACAGTCCCTCTGACATGTCCTCCTTCTTCCCTAACCGAGGTTTTCCACCCACGGTCGTTGACAGGGCCCTCAACTGTGTCTGGGCCATCTCCCGCGCATCCGCCCTCACACCTTCTCCTCCCTCCCAGAAACATGATAGGGTCCCCCTTGTCCTCACTTATCACCCCACCAACCTCCGCATTCAAAGGATCATCCTCCGCCATTTCCGCCAACTCCAGCATGATGCCACCACTAAACACATCTTCCCTTCACCCCCCCCCTCCTTTGGCACTGAGTAGGGATCATTCCCTCCAGGACTCCCTGGTCCACTCCTCTATCACCCCCAACACCTCATCCCCTTCCCAGGACACCTTCCCATGCAACCGCAGAAGGTGCAACACCTGCCCATTTACCTCCTCCCTCCTCACCGTCCAAGGGCCTAAACACTCCTTTCAAGTGAAGCAGCATTTCAATTGCACTTCCCTCAATTTAGTCTACTGCATTCGCTGCTCCCAGTGCGGTTTCTTCTAGATTGGAGAGACCAAACGCAGACCGGGTGAGCGCTTTGCAGAATACCTTCAGTCTGTCCGCAAGCATTACCCAAACCTCCCTGTCGCTTGCCATTTCAACACTCCACCCTACTCTCATGCCCACATGTCTGTCCTTGGCTTGCTGCATTGTTCCAGTGAAGCCCAACACAAACTGGAGGAACAGCACCTCATCTTCCGACTAGGGACTTTACAGCCTTCCGGACTGAATATTGAGCTCAACAACTTTAGATCATGAACTCTCTCCTCCATCCCCACCCCTTTTTATTAATCCCCTTTTTTCTACATTCATTTTTATTTTTTATCCACTTATTTTTATTTTTATTCATTTATCTGTGGCTTTATCCCCCTTTTTATTCCCCTTCCATCCAATATTCTATCCTTCCCCCCGCCACCCCCCACCACCGCCCCATCCTCCCAGCCCATCCCCTACAGGTCTATCTGTCACCTGTTTCATGCTGTTCTTTCACACAATGCTACCCTTGTTCTGTACTATCACATTCTACTTTCTTACCTTTATGTCACTATTAGCATCTTGTTTTAGCACTAACCACTACCATTAACACACCCTTTGTCCTTTAGTTCATGACATCTTTGTCAATCCCTCCTTTGTCCCCACCTATCGCTGGCCATCTATCCAGCTCCACCTGCCCCAAACCCCCTTAAACAGTATAAACTTCATCACATTTCCACTTCTCTTTATCTCTGAAGATGGGTCATACATCCTCGAAATGTTATCTCTGTTTCTCTCTCCGCAGATGCGGCCAGACTTGCTGAGTTTTTCCAGCATTTCCTGTTTTGGTTTAGATAAAGTGAGTGTTGGTCCTCCAGAGAGTGACAGTGGAGAGTTAATAGTAGATAGTAAGGAAATGGTGGATGAAATGAACAAATACTTTGATCCTGTCTTCGTTATGGAGGAAAACATTCCAGTAATAGCTGTAAATCAGGATGTGGAAGGGAGAGGGGAAGTTGGTGAAATTGCAATCACTAGGGAAGTGGTACAGAGCAAACTGATGGAGCTGTGAGCTGACATGTCTTCAGGTCCTGATGGACTTCATCCTGGGGTCTTAAAACAATTGACAAATACGGCAATAGATGTGCTGGTGTGAATTTTCCAAAAATTTCACTAAATTCTGGAAAGGTTCCATCAGCCTGGGAAGTAACAAATATAACCCCTCTTTTGAAGAAGGGAGGGAGGCAGAAACCAGGAACCTATAGGCCAGTGAGCTTGATGTCTGTTGTGGGGAAGATACTAGAATTGATCATTAAGAGGCTTATAGCTGTTTACTTAGAAAACACAAGGTAATTGGGAGGAGTCAGCATGGTTTTGTGAAAGGGAAATCATGTTTAACCAATCTATTAGAGATTCCTGAAGGAGTAACATGTGCTGTGGATAAAGGGGAACCTGTAAACGTGCTGTACTTGGATTTCCAGAAGGCATTTGAGAAGGTGTCACATCAAAGCTTATTGCGGAGTAGGGGGTAACATATTAAACTGTAAAGAGGAGGATTGGCTGGCTGGCAGAAAACAGAGAGTATGTATAAATGTCTGATTGACAGGATGTGATGGGTGGGGTCCTGCAGGGGACTGTGGTGGAGCCTTAACTTCTTATGATTGACATGAATGAGCTAGATGAGGGGAGTGAAGGCGTGGTACTAAATTTGCGCATGATGCAAAAATGGGTAGGAAAGTATGTTGTGAAGAGTTAATAAGGAGTTTGTAGACAGATATGGATAAATTGAGTGAGTGGGCAAAAACCTGGCAGATGGAGTATAATATGGGAAAATGTGAAGTTGTTCTCTTTGGCAGGAAGAATAAAAAAGCAGAGAATTACTTAAACAGAGAACGACTACAGAATTCAGAGGTGCAGAGGGATCTGGGTGTTCTAGTGCATGAGACACAAAAAGTTAGTTTGCAGGTACGGCACATAATCAAAAATGCTAATGAAATCCTATCCTTTATGAGGAAACAAGGTAATGGGGTCCGGAAGATTTGCTTCCTTTTCTTTCCTCCTTCTCCGTCGCTCCGCTTCATCATTAAGACGTTATGACTGAAAGTGTGACGCAAAGCTTGATGGATAAATTGAATGATTGGTAGTGAACTCCTCCAAGTTATTAACATCAATGCTGTGGAGCTTCAAGGAGGGCTTCGGAGTAACTTTGAAATGGTTTATTTGTGCTCCCTGGAATTTTGTCCGTTTGTAAGTAGAGAAAATAGGACCTGGTGTGGAAGATGGTTTAGACCATAAGACGTAGGAGCAGAAGTAGGCCATTCAGCCCATCAAGTCTCTCCACCATTCAATGAGATCATGGCTGATCTGATAATCCTCAACTCCACTTTCCTGCTCTTTCCCCATAGCCCTTGATTCCCTTACTGATTATCTCAGCCTTGGAAACACATTATGATCCAGACTCTACAGTCTTCTGCAGTAAAGAATTCCAACGATTGGCTACTCTCTGAGAGAGGAAATTCCTTTTAGCCATCCATAAACAAACACCTCTATTCTGGCTGACATACATCGGTGACTAGACAGAGGCAGGAAAGGGTTGGAGGGCACACGCTTGACATGGGGGTGGGGTTGACTGGAGCCCAGGAGGGAAGCGGTGGACAGAGGTACATGACTGAGTGTGTTGACTGGAGGACAGAAGGGTAGGGGTAGACAGTGGGGGGAGGTTGGTGGTGACGGTAAAATAGGAGGGAAAGGGCAGACAGACACAAGACTGCGGAGGGATGGTTTAATGAATCGGAAGATAGGTCTCAGGCAGTCCTGTGACAGTGCGCACCATGTATTCAGCACCAGGAAATGAAGACAGTCCAAGGCAGTGTACAACATGCTACAAGGATTTGTACGGCTTATATACCTTGGTCCCAGTCCAGGGAGGGAGAGGGCCTGCCTGTGTTCACATACGAACATTCGAATTAGGAGCAAGAGCCCTCTCTGCCATTCTAGAAGATCGTGGCTGATCTGATTCAACCACAGCTCCATATTCCCACCTACCTTTCATCCCCTTGCTTATTAAGAATCTATCTACCTCTGCCTTAAAAATATTCAAGGACATTTCTTCCACTGCATTTTGAGGAAGAGAGTTCCAATGACTCGCTACCTACCCTCTGAGAGAAAAAAAATGTCCTCATCTCTGTCTTAAATGGGCACAAGAGGGAACATCGTCTCCACATCCACCCTGTCAAGACCCCTCAGGATCTTATATGTTTCAATCAAGTTGCCTCTTACTCTTCTAAACTCCAGCGGATACAAGCCTAGTCTGTCCAACCTTTCCTCTTAAGACAACCCACCCATTCCAGGTATTAGTCTGGTAAATCTTCCCTGAACTGCCTCCAATGCATTCACAACCTTCCTTAGATAAGGACACTAATACTGTGCACAATACTCCAGATGTGGTCTTACCAGTGCCCTGTGGAACTGAAGCACAACCTCCCTACTTTTGTAATCAATTCCCCTCACAATAAATGATAACATTCTATTAGCTTTCCTAACTACTAGCTGTACCTGTATACTAACCTTTTGTGATTCATGCACTCGGACACCCAGATCCCTCTACATCTCTGAGCTCTGCAATCTCTCACTATTTAGATAATAAGCTTCTTTTTCATTCTTCCTGCCAAAATGGACAATTTCACATGTGCCCACATTATATTCCATTTTTAGGTCTTTGCCACTCACTTACCTATCTATATCCCTTTGCAGTCTCCTTATGTTCTCTTCAAAACTTACTTTCCACCTATCTTTGTGTCATCAGCAAATTTAGCCACCATGCATTCGGCCCCTTCATCTGAGTCATTGATATAACTTGTAAACAGTTGAGGCCTCAGCACAGATCCCTGTAGCACACCACTCATTAGATCCTGCCATCCAGAGCATGATCCATTTCAGCCTACTCTCTGCTTCCTGTTAGCTAGCCAAAATCTATCCATGCCAGTATGTTACCCCTAAACCATGAGCTTTTATTTTCCACAATAACCTTTGATGTGGAACCTTAGCAAATGCCTTCTGAAAATCTAAGTACAGCACATCCACTGGTTCCCCTTTTCCACAGCAGATGTTACTTCAAAGAACTCCAATAAACTGGTTAAACAGGATTTCCCTCTCATAAACCATGTTGACTCTGCCTGATTACCTTGAATTGATCTAAGTGCCCCTGCTATAATGTCTCTAATAATAGCTTCTAACATTATCCCTAGGACAGATGTCAAGCTGACTGGCCTGTAGTTTTCTGCTTTCTGTCTCCCTCCCTTTTTGAATAAAAGAGTGGAAGATGTTTTTTGAATATATTTCTGAATATACTTTCCAACCTTCCCCTAATCTAAGAGATTTTGGAAAATTAGAACTGATGCATTCACTATCACACTAACCACCTCTTTTAAGATGCTAGGATGAAGTCCGTCAGGACCTGATCTCTTATCAGCCACAGTTCCAATAATTTACTCAGTACCAATTCTCTGGTGACTGTCATTTTCCTGAGTTCCTCCCTCCCTTCCATTTCCTGATTTATAGCTGCTTCTGGGGTGTTATTTGTATCCTCTATAGTGAAGACCAATGCAAAATACCTGTTCAATTCATCTGCCATCTCCTCATTTTCCTCTATTAATTCCGGAGGCCTGTCCTCTGGTTGGTGCCAGAACTTGCTATTGGAAGAAGCTATCCTGAAAGTATTCTATAATTCTTCATCTACACTAACTTTGTCCATCTTATTTTTCCGGTCTATATGTAGATTAAAATTCCCCATGATTATCGACATTCTTTTCTGACAAGCTGCCATTATTTCTTACTTTTCACCCTGTCCTACTGTGTGCTTACAATTAGGGGGCCAGTACCCCACTCCTACAAGGGATTTCTTGCCTTTATCATCTGTACCTAAACTGCTTCTACCTCCTGATTTCTTGAACTTAGGTCACCCCTCTTTACTGTGCCCGTACCATCATTTAACAGAGCCACCCCTTCCCTAGCTTCCTGCCCTCCCTAAATGTCACGTACCCTTCAATATCGTCCCGATCTATCTCACCCTGTAGCCAGGTCTCTGCAATGGTTATTGAATTGCACTTAGTTACTTCTATTTGTGCTATCAGTTCATGTGTTTTGTCTCGAATGCTGCATGCATTCAGATACAGAGCCTTTAGTTTTGTCCTTCTAATATTTCTGCTGATTGGCACTTACCTTTGTACTCTCGATCCCTTCCTATCATAGTCTGTTTATCATTTCCCATACTTGTACCTTTGTCTCTTGCTTTGTGTTGACTCTTTGTCTTGCCACATCTTCCCAAATTTGGTCCCTTGTCCTCACTGTTTAGTTTAAACCCTCTCTACATCCCCGGTTATGCAGTTTGCAAGAACACTGGTCTCAGCATGGTTCAGGTGTAGACATCCCAACAGTACAGCCCCCACCCTCCCCAGTACTGGTGCCAGTGCCCCACAAACCGGAATCCATGGCTCCCACACCCACACCACACACTCATCTTTCTGATTTTATGTACCCTATGCCAATTTGCATGTGGTTCAGGTAATAATCCAGAGATTCTGACCTTTGGTGTTCTGTTGTTTAATTTAGCCCCTAGTTCATCGTACTCTCTATGCTGAACCTCTTTCCTATTCTACCTATGTCGTTGGTACCAACATGGATCAAGATGACTGGATGCTCCCCTTCCCAATGTAAGTTCCTCTCCAGCCCCGAGCAGATGTCCTGGACACTGGCACCGGGCAGGGAACACAGCCATCTGGACTCGTGCCCTTTGCTGCAGAAATCAACGTCTATCCACCTGGTTATAGTGTCCCTTACTACCAACACATTCCTTTGAGTTTCCTTGCTGGAACGGCTTCCTGTATGGTGACGTGATCAGTCTGCTCATCCATTCTGCATGTGTCGCAATCGTCTGCACAGGTTGCGAGTACCACAAACCTGGCTGACAGTTACAAGGACTGAGGCTCCTCCGCTCCTGTCAGCTCAGTCCCATTACCTAAAACAAAAACAGAATTACCTGGAAAAACTCAGCAGGTCTGGCAGCATCGGCGGAGAAGAAAAGAGTTGACGTTTCGAGTCCTCATGACCCTTCGACAGTTCTGTCGAAGGGTCATGAGGACTCGAAACGTCAACTCTTTTCTTCTCCGCCGATGCTGCCAGACCTGCTGAGTTTTTCCAGGTAATTCTGTTTTTGTTTTGGATTTCCAGCATCCGCAGTTTTTTTTTGTTTTCAGTCCCATTACCTGCCTCGCTCACAGTCACACCCTTCTGACCCTCACTGCTAATCAAAACAGAAAGCCCTATTCGAAGAGGTTTGGCTGTTTTCTGGTACCGAGCATCGGGGTATTTCTCCCCCAGCCCCTCATGTTGTTGCAGTGTCTGCAGTTCATCTTCGAGATCAGAGATACTGATCTGAAAATCCTCTAGCTGCTAACACTCTGCAGATCTATTAGCCCTGGATTGCTTTGGTATTCAGGAGAATCCACAGGAGGGGCAATTACTTCCCCCTTCACTGAACTCCCCACGATTATCAGCTCACACTGCGCTCTGCAATCTGTGCTCGGCAATCTGCACTCTGCAATCTGCGCTCGGCAATCTGCGCTCTGCAATCTGCACTCTGAAACCTGCTCTCTGCAATCTGTGCTCTGCAATCTGCACTCTGAAACCTGCTCTCTGCAATCTGTGCTCTGCAATCTGCACTCTGCAATCTGCACTCGGCAATCTGCGCTCTGCAATCGGCACTCTGAAACCTGCTCTCTGCAATCTGCGCTCGGTAATCTGCACTCTGCAATCTGCTCTCTGCAATCCGCACTCTGCAATCTGCGCTCTGCAATCTGCGCTCTGCAATCTGTGCTCTGCAATCTGCTCTCTGAAACCTGCTCTCTGCAATCTGTGCTCTGCAATCTGCACTCTGCAATCTGCACTCTGCAATCTGCGCTCTCAATCTGCACTCTGAAACCTGCTCTCTGCAATCTGCGCTCGGTAATCTGCACTCTGCAATCTGCTCTCTGCAATCCGCACTCTGCAATATGCGCTCTGCAATCTGCGCTCTGCAATCTGTGCTCTGCAATCTGCTCTCTGAAACCTGCTCTCTGCAATCTGTGCTCTGCAATCCGCACTCTGCAATCTGCACTCTGCAATCTGCGCTCTCAATCTGCACTCTGAAACCTGCTCTCTGCAATCTGCGCTCGGTAATCTGCACTCAGCAATCTGCACTCTGCAATCTGCGCTCGGTAATCTGCGCTCTACAATCTGCGCTCTGCAATCTGCACTCTGAAACCTGCTCTCTGCAATCTACGCTCGGTAATCTGCACTCTGCAATCTGCTCTGTGCAATCTGCACTCTGCAATCTGCGCTCTGCAATCTGTGCTCAGCAATCTGCTCTCTGAAACCTGCTCTCTGCAATCTGTGCTCTGCAATCTGCACTCTGCAATCTGCACTCTGCAATCTGCGCTCTGCAATCTGCACTCTGAAACCTGCTCTCTGCAATCTGCGCTCGGCAATCTGCACTCAGCAATCTGCACTCTGCAATCTGCACTCTGCAATCTGTGCTCTGCAATCTGTGCTCTGCAATCTGCTCTCTGAAACCTGCTCTCTGCAATCTGTGCTCTGCAATCTGCACTCTGCAATCTCCACTCTGCAATCTGCGCTCTGCAATCTGCACTCCGAAACCTGCTCTCTGCAATCTGCGCTCGGCAATCTGCACTCAGCAATCTGCACTCTGCAATCTGCGCTCGGCAATCTGTGCTCTGCAATCTGCGCTCGGCAATCTGCGCTCTGCAATCTGTGCTCTGCAATCTGCACTCTGCAATCTGTGCTCTGCAATCTGCGCTCGGCAATCTGCACTCAGCAATCTGCACTCTGCAATCTGCGCTCTGCAATCTGTGCGCTGCAATCTGCGCTCTGCAATCTGCACTCTGCAATCTGCGGTCTGCAATCTGCACTCGGTAATCTGCGCTCTGCAATCTGCGCTCTGCAATCTGCGCTCCGCAATCTGCGCTCTGTAATCTGCGTTCTGCAATCTGCGCTCTGCAATCTGCACTCTGCAATCTGAGTTCTGCAATCTGTGCTCTGCAATCTGCGTTCTGCAATCTGCGCTCTAAAATCTGCGCCCATGCAATTAGCGCTCGGCAATCTGAACTCTGCAATCTGCACTCAGCAATCTGTGCTCTGGAATCTGTCCTCTGCAATCTGCGCTCTGCAATCTGCACTCTGTAATCTGTGCTCTGCAATCTGCACTCTGAAACCTGCTCTCTGCAATCTGTGCTCTTCAATCTGCACTCTGAAACCTGCTCTCTGCAATCTGTGCTCTGCAATCTGCTCTCTGCAATCTGCGCTCGGCAATCTGCACTCAGCAATCTGCAGTCTGCAATCTGCACTCTGCAATCTGCACTCTGAAACCTGCTCTCTGAAATCTGCGCTCGGTAATCTGCACTCTGCAATCTGCTCTCTGCAATCCGCACTCTGCAATCTGCGCTCTGCAATCTGTGCTCTGCAATCTGTGCACTGCAATCTGCTCTCTGAAACCTGCTCTCTGCAATCTGTGCTCTGCAATCTGCACTCTGCAATCTGCACTCTGCAATCTGCGCTCGACAATCTGCACTCTGAAACCTGCTCTCTGCAATCTGCGCTCGGCAATCTGCACTCAGCAATCTGCACTCTGCAATCTGCGCTCAGTAATCTGCACTCTGCAATCTGCGCTCTGCAATCTGCACTCTGAAACCAGCTCTCTGCAATCTGTGCTCGGTAATCTGCGCTCTGCAATCTGCACTCTGAAACCTGCTCTCTGCAATCTGCTCTCTGCAATCTGCGCTCTGCAATCTGCGCTCTGCAATCTGTGCTCAGCAATCTGCTCTCTGAAACCTGCTCTCTGCAATCTGTGCTCTGCAATCTGCACTCTGCAATCTGCACTCTGCAATCTGCGCTCTGCAATCTGCACTCTGAAACCTGCTCTCTGCAATCTGCGCTCGGCAATCTGCACTCAGCAATCTGCACTCTGCAATCTGCGCTCGGCAATCTGTGCTCTGCAATCTGCGCTCGGCAATCTGCGCTCTGCAATCTGTGCTCTGCAATCTGCACTCTGAAACCTGCTCTCTGCAATCTGCGCTCTGCAATCTGCGCTCTGCAATCTGTGCTCTGCAATCTGCGCTCTGCAATCTGCACTCTGCAAACTGCGTTCTGCAATCAGCACTCTGCAATCTGCGGTCTGCAATCTGCACTCGGTAATCTGTGCTCTGCAATCTGCGCTCTGCAATCTGCGCTCCGCAATCTGCGCTCTGTAATCTGCGTTCTGCAATCTGCGCTCTGCAATCTGCATTCTGAAACCTGCTCTCTGCAATCTGCGCTCGGCAATCTGCACTCAGCAATCTGCACTCTGCAGTCTGCACTCGGCAATCTGTGCTCTGCAATCTGCGCTCGGCAATCTGCGCTCTGCAAACTGCGCTCGGCAATCTGCGCTCTGCAATCTGCACTCTGAAACCTGCTCTCTGCAATCTGCGCTCGGCAATCTGCACTCAGCAATCTGCACTCTGCAATCTGCGCTCGGCAATCTGTGCTCTGCAATCTGCGCACGGCAATCTGCGCTCTGCAATCTGCGCTCTGCAATCTGCGCTCTGCAATCTGCGCTCTAAAATCTGCGCCCTGCAATCTGCGCTCGGCAATCTGCACTCTGCAATCTGTCCTCTGCAATCTGCGCTCTGCAATCTGCACTCTGTAATCTGTGCTCTGCTATCTGTGCTCTGCAATCTGCACTCTGCAATCTGCGGTCTGCAATCTGCGCTCTGCAATCTGCGCTCTGCAATCTGCGCTCTGCAATCTGTGCTCTGCAATCTGCGCTCTGCAATCTGCACTCTGAAACCTGCTCTCTGCAATCTGTGCCCGGCAATCTGCACTCAGCAAACTGCACTCTGCAATCTGTGCTCGGTAATCTGCGCTCTGCAATCTGCACTCTGCAATCTGCACTCTGCAATCTGCGCTCTGCAATCTGTGCTCTGCAATCTGCACTCTGAAACCTGCTCTCTGCAATCTGTGCTCTGCAATCTGCACTCTGCAATCTGTTCTCTGCAATCTGCGCTCTACAATCTGCACTCTGAAACCTGATCTCTCTAATCTGTGCATTGCAATCTGCACTCTGAAACCTGCTTTGTGCAATCTGCGCTCTGCAATCTGCACGCTGCAATCTGTGCTCTGCAATCTGTGCTCTGCAATCTGCACTCTGCAATCTGCGCTCGGCAATCTGTGCTCTGCAATCTGCGCTCAGCAATCTGCGCTCTGCAATCTGTGCTCTGCAATCTGCGCTCGGCAATCTGAGTTCTGCAATCTGCACTCAGCAATCTGAGTGCTGCAATCTGCGCTCTGCAATCTGCGCTCTGCAATCTGCATTCGGCAATCTGCACTCAGTAATCTGCGCTCCGCAATCTGCGCTATGCAATCTGCACTCAGCAATCTGAGTTCTGCAATCTGCGCTCTGCAATCTGCTCTCTGCAATCGGCACTCGGCAATCTTCACTCAGCAATCTGCGCTCTGCAATCTGTGCTCTGCAATCTGCACTCGGCAATCTGCACTCAGCAATCTGCGCTCTGCAATCTGTTCTCTGCAATCTGCACTCTGTAATCTGCACTCTGCAATTTGTGCTCTGCAATCTGCACTCTGCAATCTGTGCTCAGCAATCTGCACTCGGCAATCTGCACTCTGTAATCTGAGTTCTGCAATCTGCGCTCGGCAATCTGAGTTCTGCAATCTGCGCTTTGCAATCTGCGCTCTGCAATCTGCACTCTGCAATCTGCACTCAGCAATCTGCGCTCTGCAATCTGCACTCTGCAATCTGCGCTCTGCAATCTGCACTCAGCAATCTGCGTTCTGCAATCTGCGCTCGGTAATCTGCACTCAGCAATCTGTGCTCTGTAAACTGCGCTCAGTAATCTGCACTCTGTAATCTGCGCTCGGCAATCTGTGCTCTGTAATCTGCACTCGGCAATCTGCGCTCGGCAATCTGTGTGCTGTAATCTGTGCTCGGCAATCTGCACTTAGCAATCTGCACTCAGCAATCTGCGCTCTGCAATCTGCGCTCTGTAATCTGCACATCTGCAATCTGCGCTCTGTAATCTGCGCTCTGTAATCTGCACTCTGTAATCTGCACTCGGAAATCTGTGCTCAGTAATCTGGATTCGGCAATCTGCGCTCTGCAATCTGCGCTCTGTAATCTGCGCACGGCAATCTGCACTCTGAAATCTGCACTCGGCAATCTGCACTCTGTAATCTGCACTCTGCAATCTGTGCTCTGCAATCTGCACTCGGCATTCTGCACTCTGTAATCTGCGTTCTGTAATCTGCGCTCTGCAATCTGAGTTCTGCAATCTGCGCTCGGCAATCTGAGTTCTGCAATCTGCGCTCGGCAATCTGCGCTCTGCAATCTGAGTTCTGCAATCTGCACTTGGCAATCAACGCCCTGTAATCTGCGCTCTGCAATCTGCGCTCTGCAATCTGCACTCTGCAATCTGCACTCAGCAATCTGCGCTCTGCAATCTGCACTCTGCAATCTGCGCTCTGCAATCTGCACTCAGCAATCTGCGTTCTGCTATCTGCTCGCTTTAATCTGCACTCAGCAATCTGTGCTCTGTAAACTGTGCTCAGTAATCTGCACTCTGTAATCTGCGCTCGGCAATCTGTGCTCTGTAATCTGCACTCGGCAATCTGCACTCTGCAATCTGCGCTCTGCAATCTGCACTCAGCAATCTGCGTTCTGCTATCTGCTCGCTTTAATCTGCACTCAGCAATCTGTGCTCTGTAAACTGCGCGCAGTAATCTGCACTCTGTAATCTGCGCTCGACAATCTGTGCTCTGTAATCTGCACTCGGCAATCTGCGCTCTGCAATCTGTGCTCTGCAATCTGCGCTCTGCAATCTGCACTCTGCAATCTGCACTCAGCAATCTGCGCTCTGCAATCTGCACTCTGCAATCTGCGCTCTGCAATCTGCACTCAGCAATCTGCGTTCTGCTATCTGCTCGCTTTAATCTGCACTCAGCAATCTGTGCTCTGTAAACTGCGCTCAGTAATCTGCACTCTGTAATCTGCGCTCGGCAATCTGTGCTCTGTAATCTGCACTCGGCAATCTGCGCTCGGCAATCTGCGCTCTGTAATCTGCACTCGGCAATCTGCACTCAGCAATCTGCACTCAGCAATCTGCGCTCTGCAATCTGCGCTCTGTAATCTGCACTCTGCAATCTGCGCTCTGTAATCTGCTCTCTGCAATCTGCACTCTGCAATCTGCACTTGGCAATCTGCACTCAGCAATCTGCGCTCTGCAATCTGCGCTCCGCAAACTGCGCTCTGCAATCTGCACTCTCCAATCTGCTCTCTGCAATCTGCGCTCGGCAATCTGCAATCTGCAATATGTGCTCTGCAATCTGCACTCAGCAATCTGCGCTCTGCAATCTGCACTCGGCAATCTGCGCTCTGTAATCTGCACTCTGCAATCTGCGGTCAGCAATCTGCACTCTGCTATCTGCACTCTGCAATCTGCACTCGGCAATCTGCGCTCTGCAATCTGCGCTCTGCAATCTGCGCTCTGCAATCTGTGCTCTGCAATCTGCACTCAGCAATCTGCACTCTGTAATCTGCGTTCTGTAATCTGCGCTCTGCAATCTGAGTTCTGCAATCTGCGCTCAGCAATCTGCGCTCTGCAATCTGCACTCGGGAATCTGCGCTCTGTAATCTGCACTCTGCAATCTGCGCTCAGCAATCTGCACTCTGCTATCTGCACTCTGCAATCTGCACTCGGCAATCTGCACTCTGCAATCTGCGCTCTGCAATCTGCACTCAGCAATCTGCGTTCTGCTATCTGCTCGCTTTAATCTGCACTCAGCAATCTGTGCTCTGTAAACTGCGCTCAGTAATCTGCACTCTGTAATCTGCGCTCGGCAATCTGTGCTCTGTAATCTGCACTCGGCAATCTGCACTCTGCAATCTGCGCTCTGCAATCTGCACTCAGCAATCTGCGTTCTGCTATCTGCTCGCTTTAATCTGCACTCAGCAATCTGTGCTCTGTAAACTGCGCTCAGTAATCTGCACTCTGTAATCTGCGCTCGACAATCTGTGCTCTGTAATCTGCACTCGGCAATCTGCGCTCTGCAATCTGTGCTCTGCAATCTGCGCTCTGCAATCTGCACTCTGCAATCTGCACTCAGCAATCTGCACTCAGCAATCTGCGCTCTGCAATCTGCGCTCTGTAATCTGCACTCTGCAATCTGCGCTCTGTAATCTGCTCTCTGCAATCTGCACTCTGCAATCTGCACTTGGCAATCTGCACTCAGCAATCTGCGCTCTGCAATCTGCGCTCCGCAAACTGCGCTCTGCAATCTGCACTCTGCAATCTGCTCTCTGCAATCTGCGCTCGGCAATCTGCAATCTGCAATATGTGCTCTGCAATCTGCGCTCAGCAATCTGCGCTCTGCAATCTGCACTCGGCAATCTGCGCTCTGTAATCTGCACTCTGCAATCTGCGGTCAGCAATCTGCACTCTGCTATCTGCACTCTGCAATCTGCACTCGGCAATCTGCGCTCTGCAATCTGCGCTCTGCAATCTGCGCTCTGCAATCTGTGCTCTGCAATCTGCACTCAGCAATCTGCACTCTGTAATCTGCACTCTGTAATCTGCACTCTGCAATCTGCACTCGGCAATCTGCGCTCTGCAATCTGTGCTCAGCAATCTGCACTCGGCAATCTGCACTCTGTAATCTGAGTTCTGCAATCTGCGCTCGGCAATCTGAGTTCTGCAATCTGCGCTTTGCAATCTGCGCTCTGCAATCTGCACTCTGCAATCTGCACTCAGCAATCTGCGCTCTGCAATCTGCACTCTGCAATCTGCGCTCTGCAATCTGCACTCAGCAATCTGCATTCTGCAATCTGCGCTCGGTAATCTGCACTCAGCAATCTGTGCTCTGTAAACTGCGCTCAGTAATCTACACTCTGTAATCTGCACTCGGCAATCTGTGCTCTGTAATCTGCACTCGGCAATCTGCGCTCGGCAATCTGTGCGCTGTAATCTGCGCTCGGCAATCTGCACTTAGCAATCTGCACTCAGCAATCTGCGCTCTGCAATCTGCGCTCTGTAATCTGCACATCTGCAATCTGCGCTCTGTAATCTGCGCTCTGTAATCTGCACTCTGTAATCTGCACTCGGAAATCTGTGCTCAGTAATCTGCATTCGGCAATCTGCGCTCTGCAATCTGCGCTCTGTAATCTGCGCACGGCAATCTGTACTCTGAAATCTGCACTCGGCAATCTGCACTCTGTAATCTGCACTCTGCAATCTGTGCTCTGCAATCTGCACTCGGCATTCTGCACTCTGTAATCTGCGTTCTGTAATCTGCGCTCTGCAATCTGAGTTCTGCAATCTGCACTCGGCAATCTGAGTTCTGCAATCTGCGCTCGGCAATCTGCGCTCTGCAATCTGAGTTCTGCAATCTGCACTCTGCAATCTGCACTCAGCAATCTGCGCTCTGCAATCTGCACTCTGCAATCTGCGCTCTGCAATCTGCACTCAGCAATCTGCGTTCTGCTATCTGCTCGCTTTAATCTGCACTCAGCAATCTGTGCTCTGTAAACTGCGCTCAGTAATCTGCACTCTGTAATCTGCGCTTGGCAATCTGTGCTCTGTAATCTGCACTCGGCAATCTGCGCTCGGCAAACTGTGCGTTGTAATCTGCGCTCGGCAATCTGCACTCAGCAATCTGCACTCAGCAATCTGCGCTCTGTAATCTGCGCTCTGTAATCTGCACTCTGTAATCTGCACTCGGAAATCTGTGCTCTGTAATCTGCATTCGGCAATCTGCGCTCTGCAATCTGCGCTCTGTAATCTGCGCACGGCAATCTGCACTCTGAAATCTACACTCGGCAATCTGCACTCTGTAATCTGCACTCTGCAATCTGTGCTCTGCAATCTGCACTCGGCATTCTGCACTCTGTAATCTGCGTTCTGTAATCTGCGCTCTGCAATCTGAGTTCTGCAATCTGCGCTCGGCAATCTGAGTTCTGCAATCTGCGCTCGGCAATCTGCGCTCTGCAATCTGAGTTCTGCAATCTGCACTTGGCAATCTGCGCTCTGTAATCTGCGCTCTGCAATCTGCGCTCTGCAATCTGCACTCTGCAATCTGCACTCAGCAATCTGCGCTCTGCAATCTGCACTCTGCAATCTGCGCTCTGCAATCTGCACTCAGCAATCTGCGTTCTGTTATCTGCTCGCTTTAATCTGCACTCTGCAATCTGTGCTCTGTAAACTGCGCTCAGTAATCTGCACTCTGTAATCTGCGCTCGGCAATCTGTGCTCTGTAATCTGCACTCGGCAATCTGCACTCTGCAATCTGCGCTCTGCAATCTGCACTCAGCAATCTGCGTTCTGCTATCTGCTCGCTTTAATCTGCACTCAGCAATCTGTGCTCTGTAAACTGCGCTCAGTAATCTGCGCTCTGCAATCTGCACTCTGCAATCTGCGCTCTGCAATCTGCACTCTGCAATCTGCGTTCTGCTATCTGCGCTCTGTAATCTGCACTCAGCAATCTGTGCTCTGTAAACTGCGCTCAGTAATCTGCACTCTGTAATCTGCGCTCGGCAATCTGTGCTCTGTAATCTGCACTCGGCAATCTGCGCTCGGCAATCTGCGCTCTGTAATCTGCTCTCTGCAATCTGCACTCTGCAATCTGCTCTCTGCAATCTGCACTCAGCAATCTGCACTCTGCTATCTGCACTCTGCAATCTGCACTCGGCAATCTGCGCTCTGCAATCTGCACTCTGAAACATGCTCTCTGCAATTTGCGCTCGGCAATCTGCACTCAGCAATCTGTGCTCTGCAATCTGCGCTCTGCAATCTGCGCTCTGCATTCTGCACTCTGCAATCTGTGCTCTGCAATCTGCGCTCTGCAATCTGCACTCTGCAATCTGCGCTCGTCAATCTGCACTCTAAAACCTGCTCTCTGCAATCTGCGCTCGGCAATCTGCACTCGGCAATCTGCGCTCTGCAATCTGCACTCGGAAATCTGCGCACTGCAATCTGCATTCTGCAATCTGTGCTTTGCAATCTGCGCTCTGCAATCTGCACTTGGCAATCTGTGCTCTGCAATCTGTGCTCTGCAATCTTCGCTCTGCAATCTGCACTCTGTAATCTGTGCTCTGCAACCTGTGCTCTGCAATCTGCACTCTGCAATCTGCGCTCTGCAATCTGCGCTCTGTATTCTGTGCTCTGCAATCTGCACTCTGAAACCTGCTCTCTGCAATCTGTGCCCGGCAATCTGCATTCAGCAATCTGCACTCTGCAATCTGTGCTCGGTAATCTGCGCTCTGCAATCTGCACTCTGCAATCTGCACTCTGCAATCTGCGCTCTGCAATCTGTGCTCTGCAATCTGCACTCTGAAACCTGCTCTCTGCAATCTGTGCTCTGCAATCTGCACTCTGTAATCTGCACACTGCAATCTTCACTCTGAAACCTGCTCTCTGCAATCTGCGCTCTGAAATCTGTGCTCTGCAATGTGCACTCTGAAACCTGCTCTCTGCAATCTGCGCTCTGAAATCTGTGCTCTGCAATGTGCACTCTGAAACCTGCTCTCTGCAATCTGCGCTCTGCAATCTGCGCTCTGCAATCTGTGCTCTGCAATCTGCGCTCTGCAATCTGCACTCTGCAACCTGCGTTCTGCAATCTGCGCTCTGTAATCTGCGCTCTGCAATCTGCGCTCGGCAATCTGCGCTCTGCAATCTGCACTCTGCAATCTGCGCTCTGCAATCTGCGCTCTGAAACCTGATCTCTGTAATCTGTGCTTTGCAATCTGCACTCTGAAACCTGCTTTGTGCAATCTGCACTCTGCAATCTGCACGCTGCAATCTGTGCTCTGCAATCTGTGCTCTGCAATCTGCACTCTGCAATCTGCGCTCGGCAATCTGTGCTCTGCAATCTGCGCTCAGCAATCTGCGCTCTGCAATCTGTGCTCTGCAATCTGCGCTCTGCAATCTGCACTCAGCAATCTGCGCTCAGTAATCTGCACTCTGTAATCTGCGCTCGGCAATCTGTGCTCTGTAATCTGCACTCGGCAATCTGCGCTCGGCAATCTGTGTGCTGTAATCTGTGCTCGGCAATCTGCATTTAGCAATCTGCACTCAGCAATCTGCGCTCTGCAATCTGCGCTCTGTAATCTGCACATCTGCAATCTGCGCTCTGTAATCTGCGCTCTGTAATCTGCACTCTGTAATCTGCACTCGGAAATCTGTGCTCTGTAATCTGCATTCGGCAATCTGCGCTCTGCAATCTGCACTCTGTAATCTGCGCACGGCAATCTGCACTCTGAAATCTGCACTCGGCAATCTGCACTCTGTAATCTGCACTCTGCAATCTGTGCTCTGCAATCTGCACTCGGCATTCTGCACTCTGTAATCTGTGTTCTGTAATCTGCGCTCTGCAATCTGAGTTCTGCAATCTGCGCTCGGCAATCTGAGTTCTGCAATCTGCGCTCGGCAATCTGCGCTCTGCAATCTGAGTTCTGCAATCTGCACTTGGCAATCTGCGCTCTGTAATCTGCGCTCTGCAATCTGCGCTCTGTAATCTGCACTCTGCAATCTGCACTCAGCAATCTGCGCTCTGCAATCTGCACTCTGCAATCTGCGCTCTGCAATCTGCACTCAGCAATCTGCGTTCTGCTATCTGCTCGCTTTAATCTGCACTCAGCAATCTGTGCTCTGTAAACTGCGCTCAGTAATCTGCACTCTGTAATCTGCGCTCGGCAATCTGTGCTCTGTAATCTGCACTCGGCAATCTGCACTCTGCAATCTGCGCTCTGCAATCTGCACTCAGCAATCTGCGTTCTGCTATCTGCTCGCTTTAATCTGCACTCAGCAATCTGTGCTCTGTAAACTGCGCTCAGTAATCTGCACTCTGTAATCTGCGCTCGACAATCTGCGCTCTGTAATCTGCACTCGGCAATCTGCACTCTGCAATCTGTGCTCTGTAATCTGCGCTCTGCAATCTGCACTCTGCAATCTGCACTCAGCAATCTGCGCTCTGCAATCTGCACTCTGCAATCTGCGCTCTGCAATCTGCACTCAGCAATCTGCGTTCTGCTATCTGCTCGCTTTAATCTGCACTCAGCAATCTGTGCTCTGTAAACTGCGCTCAGTAATCTGCACTCTGTAATCTGCGCTCGGCAATCTGTGCTCTGTAATCTGCACTCGGCAATCTGCGCTCGGCAATCTGCGCTCTGTAATCTGCACTCGGCAATCTGCACTCAGCAATCTGCACTCAGCAATCTGCGCTCTGCAATCTGCGCTCTGTAATCTGCACTCTGCAATCTGCACTCTGCAATCTGCACTCTGCAATCTGCACTCTGTAATCTGCGCTCTGCAATCTGCGCTCTGCAATCTGCGCTCTGCAATCTGCGCTCGGCAATCTGCGCTCTGCAATCTGCGCTCTGTAATCTGAGCTCTGCAATCTGCACTCGGCAATCTGCGCTCTGCAATCTGCACCCGGCAATCTGCGCTCTGCAATCTCCACCCTGCAATCTGTACTCTGCAATCTGCACTCGGCAATCTGCGCTCTGCAATCTGCGCTCTGCAATCTGCACTCAGCAATCTGCGTTCTGCTATCTGCTCGCTTTAATCTGCACTCAGCAATCTGTGCTCTGTAAACTGCGCTCAGTAATCTGCACTCTGTAATCTGCGCTCGACAATCTGCGCTCTGTAATCTGCACTCGGCAATCTGCGCTCTGCAATCTGCGCTCGCCAATCTGCGCTCTGCAATCTGCACTCTGTAATCTGCACTCTGTAATCTGCACTCTGCAATCTGCGCTCTGTAATCTGCTCTCTGCAATCTGCACTCGGCAATCTGTGCTCTGCAATCTGCGCTCTGCAATCTGTACTCTGCAATTTGTGCTCTGCAATCTGCACTCTGCAATCTGTGCTCTGCAATCTGCTCTCGGCAATCTGCACTCTGTAATCTGCGTTCTGTAATCTGTGCTCTGCAATCTGAGTTCTGCAATCTGCGCTCGACAATCTGAGTTCTGCAATCTGCGCTCTGCAATCTGCGCTCTGCAATCTGCACTCTGTAATCTGCGCTCGGCAATCTGTGCTCTGTAATCTGCACTCGGCAATCTGTGCTCGGCAATCTGCGCTCTGTAATCTGCACTTGGCAATCTGCACTCAGCAATCTGCACTCAGCAATCTGCGCTCTGCAATCTGCGCTCTGTAATCTGCACTCTGCAATCTGCGCTCTGTAATCTGCGCTCAGTAATCTGCACTCTGTAATCTGCGCTCGGCAATCTGTGCTCTGTAATCTGCACTCGGCAATCTGTGCTCGGCAATCTGCGCTCTGTAATCTGCACTCGGCAATCTGCACTCAGCAATCTGCACTCAGCAATCTGCGCTCTGCAATCTGCGCTCTGTAATCTGCACTCTGCAATCTGCACTCTGCAATCTGCACTCTGCAATCTGCACTCTGTAATCTGCGCTCTGCAATCTGCGCTCTGCAATCTGCGCTCTGCAATCTGCGCTCGGCAATCTGCGCTCTGCAATCTGCGCTCTGTAATCTGAGCTCTGCAATCTGCACTCGGCAATCTGCGCTCTGCAATCTGCACCCGGCAATCTGCGCTCTGCAATCTCCACCCTGCAATCTGTACTCTGCAATCTGCACTCGGCAATCTGCGCTCTGCAATCTGCACTCGGCAATCTGCGCTCAGCAATCTGCGCTCTGCAAACTGCACACTGCAATCTGCACTCGGCAATCTGCACTCTGCAATCTGCACTCTGCAATCTGCACTTGGCAATCTGCGCTCTGCAATCTGCGCTCGCCAATCTGCGCTCTGCAATCTGCACTCTGTAATCTGCACTCTGTAATCTGCACTCTGCAATCTGCGCTCTGTAATCTGCTCTCTGCAATCTGCACTCGGCAATCTGTGCTCTGCAATCTGCGCTCTGCAATCTGTACTCTGCAATTTGTGCTCTGCAATCTGCACTCTGCAATCTGTGCTCTGCAATCTGCTCTCGGCAATCTGCACTCTGTAATCTGCGTTCTGTAATCTGTGCTCTGCAATCAGAGTTCTGCAATCTGCGCTCGACAATCTGAGTTCTGCAATCTGCGCTCTGCAATCTGCGCTCTGCAATCTGCACTCTGTAATCTGCGCTCGGCAATCTGTGCTCTGTAATCTGCACTCGGCAATCTGTGCTCGGCAATCTGCGCTCTGTAATCTGCACTTGGCAATCTGCACTCAGCAATCTGCACTCAGCAATCTGCGCTCTGCAATCTGCGCTCTGTAATCTGCACTCTGCAATCTGGGCTCTGTAATCTGCGCTCTGTAATCAGCACTCTGTAATCTGCACTCGGCAATCTGTGCTCTGTAAACTGCACTCGGCAATCTGTGCTCGGCAATCTGCGCTCTGTAATCTGCACTCGGCAATCTGCACTCAGCAATCTGCACTCAGCAATCTGCGCTCTGCAATCTGCGCTCTGTAATCTGCACTCTGCAATCTGCACTCTGCAATCTGCACTCTGCAATCTGCACTCTGTAATCTGCGCTCTGCAATCTGCGCTCTGCAATCTGCGCTCTGCAATCTGCGCTCGGCAATCTGCGCTCTGCAATCTGCGCTCTGTAATCTGAGCTCTGCAATCTGCACTCGGCAATCTGCGCTCGGCAATCTGCATCCGGCAATCTGCGCTCTGCAATCTCCACCCTGCAATCTGTACTCTGCAATCTGCACTCGGCAATCTGCGCTCTGCAATCTGCACTCGGCAATCTGCGCTCAGCAATCTGCGCTCTGCAATCTGCACTCTGCAATCTGCACTCGGCAATCTGCACTCTGCAATCTGCACTCTGCAATCTGCACTTGGCAATCTGCGCTCTGCAATCTGCGCTCGCCAATCTGCGCTCTGCAATCTGCACTCTGTAATCTGCACTCTGTAATCTGCACTCTGCAATCTGCGCTCTGTAATCTGCTCTCTGCAATCTGCACTCGGCAATCTGTGCTCTGCAATCTGCGCTCTGCAATCTGTACTCTGCAATTTGTGCTCTGCAATCTGCACTCTGCAATCTGTGCTCTGCAATCTGCTCTCGGCAATCTGCACTCTGTAATCTGCGTTCTGTAATCTGTGCTCTGCAATCTGAGTTCTGCAATCTGCGCTCGACAATCTGAGTTCTGCAATCTGCGCTCTGCAATCTGCGCTCTGCAATCTGCACTCTGTAATCTGCGCTCGGCAATCTGTGCTCTGTAATCTGCACTCGGCAATCTGTGCTCGGCAATCTGCGCTCTGTAATCTGCACTTGGCAATCTGCACTCAGCAATCTGCACTCAGCAATCTGCGCTCTGCAATCTGCGCTCTGTAATCTGCACTCTGCAATCTGCGCTCTGTAATCTGCGCTCTGTAATCAGCACTCTGTAATCTGCACTCGGCAATCTGTGCTCTGTAATCTGCACTCGGCAATCTGCGCTCGGCAATCTGCGCTCTGTAATCTGCGCTCGGCAATCTGCACTCTGCAATCTGCACTCGGCAATCTGCACTCAGCAATCTGCGCTCTTTTATCTGCGCTCTGCAATCTGCACTCTGCAATCTGCACTCTGTAATCTGCACTCTGTAATCTGCACTCGGCAATCTGCTCTCTGCAATCTGTGCTCTGCAATCTGCGCTCTGCAATCTGCGCTCTGCAATCTGTGCTCTGCAAGCTGCGCTCTGCAATCTGCACTCTGCAACCTGCGTTCTGCAATCTACGCTCTGCAATCTGCGCTCTGCAATCTGCGCTCGGCAATCTGCGCTCTGCAATCTGTGCTCTGCAATCTGCGCCCTGCAAACTGCAATCCGCAATCTGCGCTCTGTAATCTGCGTTCTGCAATCTGCACTCTGCAATCTGCACTCTGCAATCTGCACTCTGTAATCTGCGCTCTGCAATCTGCGCTCTGTAATCTGCGCTCTGCAATCTGCGCTCGGCAATCTGCGCTCTGCAATCTGCGCTCTGTAATCTGAGCTCTGCAATCTGCACTCGGCAATCTGCGCTCTGCAATCTGCACTCTGCAATCTGCGCCCTGAAAACTGCAATCCGCAATCTGCGCTCTGTAATCTGCGTTCTGCAATCTGCACTCTGCAATCTGCACTCTGCAATCTGCACTCTGTAATCTGCGCTCTGCAATCTGCGCTCTGTAATCTGCGCTCTGCAATCTGCGCTCGGCAATCTGCGCTCTGCAATCTGCGCTCTGTAATCTGAGCTCTGCAATCTGCACTCGGCAATCTGCGCTCTGCAATCTGCACCCGGCAATCTGCGCTCTGCAATCTCCACCCTGCAATCTGCACTCTGCAATCTGCACTCTGCAATCTGTGCTCTGCAATCTACGCTCTGCAATCTGCACTCTGCAATCTGCGCTCTGCAATCTGCGCTCTGCAATCTGTGCTCTGCAATCTGCACTCTGAAACCTGCTCTCTGCAATCTTTGCTCTGCAATCTGCACTCTGCAATCTGTTCTCTGCAATCTGCGCTCTGCAATCTGCACTCTGAAACCTGCTCTCTGCAATCTGCGCTCGGTAATCTGTGCTTTGCAATCTGCACATTGCAATCTGTGCTCGTCAATCTGCACTCTGAAACATGCTCTCTGCAATTTGCGATCGGCAATCTGCACTCAGCAATCTGCGCTCTGCAATCTGCGCTCTGCAATCTGCGCTCTGCAATCTGCACTCTGCAATCTGCGCTCGTCAATCTGCACTCTAATACCTGCTCTCTGCAATCTGCGCTCGGAAATCTGCACTCGGCAATCTGCGCTCTGCAATCCGCACTCGGCAATCTGTGCACTGCATTCTGCAATCTGTGCTTTGCAATCTGCGCTCTGCAATCTGCAATCTGCAATCTGTGCTCTACAATCTGCGCTCTGCAATCTGCTCTCTGCAATCTGCACTCTGCAATCTGCGCTCTGCAATCTGCACTCTGCAATCTGTGCTCTGCAATCTGCGCTCGGCAATCTGAGTTCTGCAATCTGCACTCAGCAATCTGAGTTCTGCAATCTGCGCTCTGCAATCTGCACTCTGCAATCTGCGCACTGCAATCTGCGCTCGTCAATCTGCACTCTGAAGCCTGCTCTCTGCAATCTGTGCTCGGCAATCTGCACTCGGCAATCTGCGCTCTGCAATCAGCGCTCTGCAATCTGCGCTCTGCAATCTGCACTCTGCAATCTGTGCTCTGCAATCTGCGCTCGGCAATCTGAGTTCTGCAATCTGCACTCAGCAATCTGAGTGCTGCAATCTGCGCTCTGCAATCTGCGCTCTGCAATCTGCATTCGGCAATCTGCACTCAGTAATCTGCGCTCCGCAATCTGCGCTATGCAATCTGCACTCAGCAATCTGAGTTCTGCAATCTGCGCTCTGCAATCTGCTCTCTGCAATCTGCACTCGGCAATCTTCACTCAGCAATCTGCGCTCTGCAATCTGTGCTCTGCAATCTGCACTCGGCAATCTGCACTCAGCAATCTGCACTCTGCAATCTGCTCTCTGCAATCTGCACTCTGTAATCTGCACTCTGCAATTTGTGCTCTGCAATCTGCACTCTGCAATCTGTGCTCAGCAATCTGCACTCGGCAATCTGCACTCTGTAATCTGAGTTCTGCAATCTGCGCTCGGCAATCTGAGTTCTGCAATCTGCGCTTTGCAATCTGCGCTCTGCAATCTGCACTCTGCAATCTGCACTCAGCAATCTGCGCTCTGCAATCTGCACTCTGCGATCTGCGCTCTGCAATCTGCACTCAGCAATCTGCGTTCTGCAATCTGCGTTCGGTAATCTGCACTCAGCAATCTGTGCTCTGTAAACTGCGCTCAGTAATCTGCACTCTGTAATCTGCGCTCGGCAATCTGTGCTCTGTAATCTGCACTCGGCAATCTGCGCTCGGCAATCTGTGTGCTGTAATCTGTGCTCGGCAATCTGCATTTAGCAATCTGCACTCAGCAATCTGCGCTCTGCAATCTGCGCTCTGTAATCTGCACATCTGCAATCTGCGCTCTGTAATCTGCGTTCTGTAATCTGCACTCTG
The DNA here is from genome assembly GCF_017639515.1 of Carcharodon carcharias. Taxonomy (NCBI): domain Eukaryota; kingdom Metazoa; phylum Chordata; class Chondrichthyes; order Lamniformes; family Lamnidae; genus Carcharodon; species Carcharodon carcharias. Next base: position 265,317,653 of record NC_054467.1, read on the forward strand.
TAATCTGCACTCGGAAATCTGTGCTCTGTAATCTGCATTCGGCAATCTGCGCTCTGCAATCTGCGCTCTGCAATCTGCACTCAGCAATCTGCGTTCTGCTATCTGCTCGCTTTAATCTGCACTCAGCAATCTGTGCTCTGTAAACTGCGCTCAGTAATCTGCACTCTGTAATCTGCGCTCGACAATCTGTGCTCTGTAATCTGCACTCGGCAATCTGCGCTCTGCAATCTGTGCTCTGCAATCTGCGCTCTGCAATCTGCACTCTGCAATCTGCACTCAGCAATCTGCGCTCTGCAATCTGCTCGCTTTAATCTGCACTCAGCAATCTGTGCTCTGTAAACTGCGCTCAGTAATCTGCACTCTGTAATCTGCGCTCGGCAATCTGTGCTCTGTAATCTGCACTCGGCAATCTGCGCTCGGCAATCTGCGCTCTGTAATCTGCACTCGGCAATCTGCACTCAGCAATCTGCACTCAGCAATCTGCGCTCTGCAATCTGCGCTCTGTAATCTGCACTCTGCAATCTGCGCTCTGTAATCTGCTCTCTGCAATCTGCACTCTGCAATCTGCGCTCGGCAATCTGCAATCTGCAATATGTGCTCTGCAATCTGCGCTCAGCAATCTGCGCTCTGCAATCTGCACTCTGCAATCTGCACTCAGCAATCTGCGCTCTGCAATCTGCACTCTGCAATCTGCGCTCTGCAATGTGCACTCAGCAATCTGCATTCTGCAATCTGCGCTCGGTAATCTGCACTCAGCAATCTGTGCTCTGTAAACTGCGCTCAGTAATCTACACTCTGTAATCTGCACTCGGCAATCTGTGCTCTGTAATCTGCACTCGGCAATCTGCGCTCGGCAATCTGTGCGCTGTAATCTGCGCTCGGCAATCTGCACTTAGCAATCTGCACTCAGCAATCTGCGCTCTGCAATCTGCGCTCTGTAATCTGCACATCTGCAATCTGCGCTCTGTAATCTGCGCTCTGTAATCTGCACTCTGTAATCTGCACTCGGAAATCTGTGCTCTGTAATCTGCACATCTGCAATCTGCGCTCTGTAATCTGCGCTCTGTAATCTGCACTCTGTAATCTGCACTCGGAAATCTGTGCTCTGTAATCTGCACTCGGCAATCTGCGCTCGGCAATCTGTGCGCTGTAATCTGCGCTCGGCAATCTGCACTTAGCAATCTGCACTCAGCAATCTGCGCTCTGCAATCTGCGCTCTGTAATCTGCACATCTGCAATCTGCGCTCTGTAATCTGCGCTCTGTAATCTGCACTCTGTAATCTGCACTCGGAAATCTGTGCTCTGTAATCTGCATTCGGCAATCTGCGCTCTGCAATCTGCGCTCTGTAATCTGCGCACGGCAATCTGCACTCTGAAATCTACACTCGGCAATCTGCACTCTGTAATCTGCACTCTGCAATCTGTGCTCTGCAATCTGCACTCGGCATTCTGCACTCTGTAATCTGCGTTCTGTAATCTGCGCTCTGCAATCTGAGTTCTGCAATCTGCGCTCGGCAATCTGAGTTCTGCAATCTGCGCTCGGCAATCTGCGCTCGGCAATCTGAGTTCTGCAATCTGCACTTGGCAATCTGCGCTCTGTAATCTGCACTCTGCAATCTGCGCTCTGCACTCTGCACTCTGCAATCTGCACTCAGCAATCTGCGCTCTGCAATCTGCACTCTGCAATCTGCGCTCTGCAATCTGCACTCAGCAATCTGCGTTCTGCTATCTGCTCGCTTTAATCTGCACTCAGCAATCTGTGCTCTGTAAACTGCGCTCAGTAATCTGCACTCTGTAATCTGCGCTTGGCAATCTGTGCTCTGTAATCTGCACTCTGCAATCTGCGCTCGGCAAACTGTGCGTTGTAATCTGCGCTCGGCAATCTGCACTCAGCAATCTGCACTCAGCAATCTGCGCTCTGCAATCTGCGCTCTGTAATCTGCACATCTGCAATCTGCGCTCTGTAATCTGCGCTCAGTAATCTGCACTCTGTAATCTGCGCTTGGCAATCTGTGCTCTGTAATCTGCACTCGGCAATCTGCGCTCGGCAAACTGTGCGTTGTAATCTGCGCTCGGCAATCTGCACTCAGCAATCTGCACTCAGCAATCTGCGCTCTGCAATCTGCGCTCTGTAATCTGCACATCTGCAATCTGCGCTCTGTAATCTGCGCTCTGTAATCTGCACTCTGTAATCTGCACTCGGAAATCTGTGCTCTGTAATCTGCATTCGGCAATCTGCGCTCTGCAATCTGCGCTCTGTAATCTGCGCACGGCAATCTGCACTCTGAAATCTACACTCGGCAATCTGCACTCTGTAATCTGCACTCTGCAATCTGTGCTCTGCAATCTGCACTCGGCATTCTGCACTCTGTAATCTGCGTTCTGTAATCTGCGCTCTGCAATCTGAGTTCTGCAATCTGCGCTCGGCAATCTGAGTTCTGCAATCTGCGCTCGGCAATCTGCGCTCTGCAATCTGAGTTCTGCAATCTGCACTTGGCAATCTGCGCTCTGTAATCTGCGCTCTGCAATCTGCGCTCTGCAATCTGCACTCTGCAATCTGCACTCAGCAATCTGCGCTCTGCAATCTGCACTCTGCAATCTGCGCTCTGCAATCTGCACTCAGCAATCTGCGTTCTGTTATCTGCTCGCTTTAATCTGCACTCAGCAATCTGTGCTCTGTAAACTGCGCTCAGTAATCTGCACTCTGTAATCTGCGCTCGGCAATCTGTGCTCTGTAATCTGCACTCGGCAATCTGCACTCTGCAATCTGCGCTCTGCAATCTGCACTCAGCAATCTGCGTTCTGCTATCTGCTCGCTTTAATCTGCACTCAGCAATCTGTGCTCTGTAAACTGCGCTCAGTAATCTGCACTCTGTAATCTGCGCTCTGCAATCTGCGCTCTGCAATCTGCACTCTGCAATCTGCACTCAGCAATCTGCGCTCTGCAATCTGCACTCTGCAATCTGCGCTCTGCAATCTGCACTCAGCAATCTGCGTTCTGCTATCTGCTTGCTTTAATCTGCACTCAGCAATCTGTGCTCTGTAAACTGCGCTCAGTAATCTGCACTCTGTAATCTGCGCTCGGCAATCTGTGCTCTGTAATCTGCACTCGGCAATCTGCGCTCGGCAATCTGCGCTCTGCAATCTGCACTCGGCAATCTGCACTCAGCAATCTGCACTCAGCAATCTGCGCTCTGCAATCTGCGCTCTGTAATCTGCACTCTGCAATCTGCGCTCTGTAATCTGCTCTCTGTAATCTGCGTTCTGTAATCTGCACTCTGCAATCTGAGTTCTGCAATCTGCACTCGGCAATCTGCGCCCTGTAATCTGCGCTCTGCAATCTGCGCTCCGCAATCTGCGCTCTGCAATCTGCACTCTGCAATCTGCTCTCTGCAATCTGCGCTCTGCAATTTGCGCTCAGCAATCTGCGCTCTGCAATCTGCACTCGGCAATCTGTGCTCTGTAATCTGCACTCTGCAATCTGCACTCTGCTATCTGCATTCTGCAATCTGCACTCGGCAATCTGTGCTCTGCAATCTGCACTCTGCAATCTGCGCTCTGCAATCTGTGCTCTGCAATCTGCACTCGGCAATCTGCACTCGGCAATCTGCACTCTGTAATCTGCGTTCTGTAATCTGCGCTCTGCAATCTGAGTTCTGCAATCTGCGCTCGGCAATCTGAGTTCTGCAGTGTGCGCTCGGCAATCTGCGCTCTGCAATCTGAGTTCTGCAATCTGCACTCGGCAATCTGCGCTCTGCAATCTGCACTCTGCAATCTGCACTCTGCAATCTGCACTCTGCAATCTGCACTCAGCAATCTGCACTCTGCAATCTGCAATCTGCAATCGGCGCTCTGCAATCTGCACTCTGCAATCTGCGTTCTGCTATCTGCGCTCTGTAATCTGCACTCAGCAATCTGTGCTCTGTAAACTGCGCTCAGTAATCTGCACTCTGTAATCTGCGCTCGGCAATCTGTGCTCTGTAATCTGCACTCGGCAATCTGCGCTCGGCAATCTGCGCTCTGTAATCTGCGCTCTGCAATCTGCACTCTGCAATCTGCTCTCTGCAATCTGCACTCAGCAATCTGCACTCTGCTATCTGCACTCTGCAATCTGCACTCGGCAATCTGCGCTCTGCAATCTGCACTCGGCAATCTGCGCTCGTCAATCTGCACTCTGAAACATGCTCTCTGCAATTTGCGCTCGGCAATCTGCACTCAGCAATCTGTGCTCTGCAATCTGCGCTCTGCAATCTGCGCTCTGCATTCTGCACTCTGCAATCTGTGCTCTGCAATCTGCGCTCTGCAATCTGCACTCTGCAATCTGCGCTCGTCAATCTGCACTCTAAAACCTGCTCTCTGCAATCTGCGCTCGGCAATCTGCACTCGGCAATCTGCGCTCTGCAATCTGCACTCGGAAATCTGCGCACTGCAATCTGCATTCTGCAATCTGTGCTTTGCAATCTGCGCTCTGCAATCTGCACTTGGCAATCTGTGCTCTGCAATCTGTGCTCTGCAATCTACGCTCTGCAATCTGCACTCTGTAATCTGTGCTCTGCAACCTGTGCTCTGCAATCTGCACTCTGCAATCTGCGCTCTGCAATCTGCGCTCTGTATTCTGTGCTCTGCAATCTGCACTCTGAAACCTGCTCTCTGCAATCTGTGCCCGGCAATCTGCATTCAGCAATCTGCACTCTGCAATCTGTGCTCGGTAATCTGCGCTCTGCAATCTGCACTCTGCAATCTGCACTCTGCAATCTGCGCTCTGCAATCTGTGCTCTGCAATCTGCACTCTGAAACCTGCTCTCTGCAATCTGTGCTCTGCAATCTGCACTCTGTAATCTGCACACTGCAATCTTCACTCTGAAACCTGCTCTCTGCAATCTGCGCTCTGAAATCTGTGCTCTGCAATGTGCACTCTGAAACCTGCTCTCTGCAATCTGCGCTCTGAAATCTGTGCTCTGCAATGTGCACTCTGAAACCTGCTCTCTGCAATCTGCGCTCTGCAATCTGCGCTCTGCAATCTGTGCTCTGCAATCTGCGCTCTGCAATCTGCACTCTGCAACCTGCGTTCTGCAATCTGCGCTCTGTAATCTGCGCTCTGCAATCTGCGCTCGGCAATCTGCGCTCTGCAATCTGCACTCTGCAATCTGCGCTCTGCAATCTGCGCTCTGAAACCTGATCTCTGTAATCTGTGCTTTGCAATCTGCACTCTGAAACCTGCTTTGTGCAATCTGCACTCTGCAATCTGCACGCTGCAATCTGTGCTCTGCAATCTGTGCTCTGCAATCTGCACTCTGCAATCTGCGCTCGGCAATCTGTGCTCTGCAATCTGCGCTCAGCAATCTGCGCTCTGCAATCTGTGCTCTGCAATCTGCGCTCGGCAATCTGAGTTCTGCAATCTGCACTCAGCAATCTGAGTGCTGCAATCTGCGCTCTGCAATCTGCGCTCTGCAATCTGCATTCGGCAATCTGCACTCAGTAATCTGCGCTCCGCAATCTGCGCTATGCAATCTGCACTCAGCAATCTGAGTTCTGCAATCTGCGCTCTGCAATCTGCTCTCTGCAATCTGTGCTCTGCAATCTGCACTCGGCAATCTGCACTCAGCAATCTGCGCTCTGCAATCTGCTCTCTGCAATCTGCACTCTGTAATCTGCACTCTGCAATTTGTGCTCTGCAATCTGCACTCTGCAATCTGTGCTCAGCAATCTGCACTCGGCAATCTGCACTCTGTAATCTGAGTTCTGCAATCTGCGCTCGGCAATCTGAGTTCTGCAATCTGCGCTTTGCAATCTGCGCTCTGCAATCTGCACTCTGCAATCTGCACTCAGCAATCTGCGCTCTGCAATCTGCACTCTGCAATCTGCGCTCTGCAATCTGCACTCAGCAATCTGCGCTCAGTAATCTGCACTCTGTAATCTGCGCTCGGCAATCTGTGCTCTGTAATCTGCACTCGGCAATCTGCGCTCGGCAATCTGTGTGCTGTAATCTGTGCTCGGCAATCTGCATTTAGCAATCTGCACTCAGCAATCTGCGCTCTGCAATCTGCGCTCTGTAATCTGCACATCTGCAATCTGCGCTCTGTAATCTGCGCTCTGTAATCTGCACTCTGTAATCTGCACTCGGAAATCTGTGCTCTGTAATCTGCATTCGGCAATCTGCGCTCTGCAATCTGCACTCTGTAATCTGCGCACGGCAATCTGCACTCTGAAATCTGCACTCGGCAATCTGCACTCTGTAATCTGCACTCTGCAATCTGTGCTCTGCAATCTGCACTCGGCATTCTGCACTCTGTAATCTGTGTTCTGTAATCTGCGCTCTGCAATCTGAGTTCTGCAATCTGCGCTCGGCAATCTGAGTTCTGCAATCTGCGCTCGGCAATCTGCGCTCTGCAATCTGAGTTCTGCAATCTGCACTTGGCAATCAGCGCTCTGTAATCTGCGCTCTGCAATCTGCGCTCTGTAATCTGCACTCTGCAATCTGCACTCAGCAATCTGCGCTCTGCAATCTGCACTCTGCAATCTGCGCTCTGCAATCTGCACTCAGCAATCTGCGTTCTGCTATCTGCTCGCTTTAATCTGCACTCAGCAATCTGTGCTCTGTAAACTGCGCTCAGTAATCTGCACTCTGTAATCTGCGCTCGGCAATCTGTGCTCTGTAATCTGCACTCGGCAATCTGCACTCTGCAATCTGCGCTCTGCAATCTGCACTCAGCAATCTGCGTTCTGCTATCTGCTCGCTTTAATCTGCACTCAGCAATCTGTGCTCTGTAAACTGCGCTCAGTAATCTGCACTCTGTAATCTGCGCTCGACAATCTGCGCTCTGTAATCTGCACTCGGCAATCTGCACTCTGCAATCTGTGCTCTGTAATCTGCGCTCTGCAATCTGCACTCTGCAATCTGCGCTCTGCAATCTGTGCTCTGCAATCTGCACTCTGAAACCTGCTCTCTGCAATCTGTGCTCTGCAATCTGCACTCTGTAATCTGCACACTGCAATCTTCACTCTGAAACCTGCTCTCTGCAATCTGCGCTCTGAAATCTGTGCTCTGCAATGTGCACTCTGAAACCTGCTCTCTGCAATCTGCGCTCTGAAATCTGTGCTCTGCAATGTGCACTCTGAAACCTGCTCTCTGCAATCTGTGCTCTGCAATCTGCGCTCTGCAATCTGTGCTCTGCAATCTGCGCTCTGCAATCTGCACTCTGCAACCTGCGTTCTGCAATCTGCGCTCTGTAATCTGCGCTCTGCAATCTGCGCTCGGCAATCTGCGCTCTGCAATCTGCACTCTGCAATCTGCGCTCTGCAATCTGCGCTCTGAAACCTGATCTCTGTAATCTGTGCTTTGCAATCTGCACTCTGAAACCTGCTTTGTGCAATCTGCACTCTGCAATCTGCACGCTGCAATCTGTGCTCTGCAATCTGTGCTCTGCAATCTGTGCTCTGCAATCTGCACTCTGAAATCTGCACTCGGCAATCTGCACTCTGTAATCTGCACTCTGCAATCTGTGCTCTGCAATCTGCACTCGGCATTCTGCGCTCTGCAATCTGTGCTCTGCAATCTGCGCTCGGCAATCTGAGTTCTGCAATCTGCACTCAGCAATCTGAGTGCTGCAATCTGCGCTCTGCAATCTGCGCTCTGCAATCTGCATTCGGCAATCTGCACTCAGTAATCTGCGCTCCGCAATCTGCGCTATGCAATCTGCACTCAGCAATCTGAGTTCTGCAATCTGCGCTCTGCAATCTGCTCTCTGCAATCTGTGCTCTGCAATCTGCACTCGGCAATCTGCACTCAGCAATCTGCGCTCTGCAATCTGCTCTCTGCAATCTGCACTCTGTAATCTGCACTCTGCAATTTGTGCTCTGCAATCTGCACTCTGCAATCTGTGCTCAGCAATCTGCACTCGGCAATCTGCACTCTGTAATCTGAGTTCTGCAATCTGCGCTCGGCAATCTGAGTTCTGCAATCTGCGCTTTGCAATCTGCGCTCTGCAATCTGCACTCTGCAATCTGCACTCAGCAATCTGCGCTCTGCAATCTGCACTCTGCAATCTGCGCTCTGCAATCTGCACTCAGCAATCTGCGCTCAGTAATCTGCACTCTGTAATCTGCGCTCGGCAATCTGTGCTCTGTAATCTGCACTCGGCAATCTGCGCTCGGCAATCTGTGTGCTGTAATCTGTGCTCGGCAATCTGCATTTAGCAATCTGCACTCAGCAATCTGCGCTCTGCAATCTGCGTTCTGTAATCTGCACATCTGCAATCTGCGCTCTGTAATCTGCGCTCTGTAATCTGCACTCTGTAATCTGCATTCGGCAATCTGCGCTCTGCAATCTGCACTCTGTAATCTGCGCACGGCAATCTGCACTCTGAAATCTGCACTCGGCAATCTGCACTCTGTAATCTGCACTCTGCAATCTGTGCTCTGCAATCTGCACTCGGCATTCTGCACTCTGTAATCTGTGTTCTGTAATCTGCGCTCTGCAATCTGAGTTCTGCAATCTGCGCTCGGCAATCTGAGTTCTGCAATCTGCGCTCGGCAATCTGCGCTCTGCAATCTGAGTTCTGCAATCTGCACTTGGCAATCAGCGCTCTGTAATCTGCGCTCTGCAATCTGCGCTCTGTAATCTGCATTCTGCAATCTGCACTCAGCAATCTGCGCTCTGCAATCTGCACTCTGCAATCTGCGCTCTGCAATCTGCACTCAGCAATCTGCGTTCTGCTATCTGCTCGCTTTAATCTGCACTCAGCAATCTGTGCTCTGTAAACTGCGCTCAGTAATCTGCACTCTGTAATCTGCGCTCGGCAATCTGTGCTCTGTAATCTGCACTCGGCAATCTGCACTCTGCAATCTGCGCTCTGCAATCTGCACTCAGCAATCTGCGTTCTGCTATCTGCTCGCTTTAATCTGCACTCAGCAATCTGTGCTCTGTAAACTGCGCTCAGTAATCTGCACTCTGTAATCTGCGCTCGACAATCTGCGCTCTGTAATCTGCACTCGGCAATCTGCACTCTGCAATCTGTGCTCTGTAATCTGCGCTCTGCAATCTGCACTCTGCAATCTGCACTCAGCAATCTGCGCTCTGCAATCTGCACTCTGCAATCTGCGCTCTGCAATCTGCACTCAGCAATCTGCGTTCTGCTATCTGCTCGCTTTAATCTGCACTCAGCAATCTGTGCTCTGTAAACTGCGCTCAGTAATCTGCACTCTGTAATCTGCGCTCGGCAATCTGTGCTCTGTAATCTGCACTCGGCAATCTGCGCTCGGCAATCTGCGCTCTGTAATCTGCACTCGGCAATCTGCACTCAGCAATCTGCACTCAGCAATCTGCGCTCTGCAATCTGCGCTCTGTAATCTGCACTCTGCAATCTGCACTCTGCAATCTGCACTCTGCAATCTGCACTCTGTAATCTGCGCTCTGCAATCTGCGCTCTGCAATCTGCGCTCTGCAATCTGCGCTCGGCAATCTGCGCTCTGCAATCTGCGCTCTGTAATCTGAGCTCTGCAATCTGCACTCGGCAATCTGCGCTCTGCAATCTGCACCCGGCAATCTGCGCTCTGCAATCTCCACCCTGCAATCTGTACTCTGCAATCTGCACTCGGCAATCTGCGCTCTGCAATCTGCACTCGGCAATCTGCGCTCAGCAATCTGCGCTCTGCAATCTGCACTCTGCAATCTGCACTCGGCAATCTGCACTCTGCAATCTGCACTCTGCAATCTGCACTTGGCAATCTGCGCTCTGCAATCTGCGCTCGCCAATCTGCGCTCTGCAATCTGCACTCTGTAATCTGCACTCTGTAATCTGCACTCTGCAATCTGCGCTCTGTAATCTGCTCTCTGCAATCTGCACTCGGCAATCTGTGCTCTGCAATCTGCGCTCTGCAATCTGTACTCTGCAATTTGTGCTCTGCAATCTGCACTCTGCAATCTGTGCTCTGCAATCTGCTCTCGGCAATCTGCACTCTGTAATCTGCGTTCTGTAATCTGTGCTCTGCAATCTGAGTTCTGCAATCTGCGCTCGACAATCTGAGTTCTGCAATCTGCGCTCTGCAATCTGCGCTCTGCAATCTGCACTCTGTAATCTGCGCTCGGCAATCTGTGCTCTGTAATCTGCACTCGGCAATCTGTGCTCGGCAATCTGCGCTCTGTAATCTGCACTTGGCAATCTGCACTCAGCAATCTGCACTCAGCAATCTGCGCTCTGCAATCTGCGCTCTGTAATCTGCACTCTGCAATCTGCGCTCTGTAATCTGCGCTCAGTAATCTGCACTCTGTAATCTGCGCTCGGCAATCTGTGCTCTGTAATCTGCACTCGGCAATCTGTGCTCGGCAATCTGCGCTCTGTAATCTGCACTCGGCAATCTGCACTCAGCAATCTGCACTCAGCAATCTGCGCTCTGCAATCTGCGCTCTGTAATCTGCACTCTGCAATCTGCACTCTGCAATCTGCACTCTGCAATCTGCACTCTGTAATCTGCGCTCTGCAATCTGCGCTCTGCAATCTGCGCTCTGCAATCTGCGCTCGGCAATCTGCGCTCTGCAATCTGCGCTCTGTAATCTGAGCTCTGCAATCTGCACTCGGCAATCTGCGCTCTGCAATCTGCACCCGGCAATCTGCGCTCTGCAATCTCCACCCTGCAATCTGTACTCTGCAATCTGCACTCGGCAATCTGCGCTCTGCAATCTGCACTCGGCAATCTGCGCTCAGCAATCTGCGCTCTGCAAACTGCACACTGCAATCTGCACTCGGCAATCTGCACTCTGCAATCTGCACTCTGCAATCTGCACTTGGCAATCTGCGCTCTGCAATCTGCGCTCGCCAATCTGCGCTCTGCAATCTGCACTCTGTAATCTGCACTCTGTAATCTGCACTCTGCAATCTGCGCTCTGTAATCTGCTCTCTGCAATCTGCACTCGGCAATCTGTGCTCTGCAATCTGCGCTCTGCAATCTGTACTCTGCAATTTGTGCTCTGCAATCTGCACTCTGCAATCTGTGCTCTGCAATCTGCTCTCGGCAATCTGCACTCTGTAATCTGCGTTCTGTAATCTGTGCTCTGCAATCAGAGTTCTGCAATCTGCGCTCGACAATCTGAGTTCTGCAATCTGCGCTCTGCAATCTGCGCTCTGCAATCTGCACTCTGTAATCTGCGCTCGGCAATCTGTGCTCTGTAATCTGCACTCGGCAATCTGTGCTCGGCAATCTGCGCTCTGTAATCTGCACTTGGCAATCTGCACTCAGCAATCTGAGCTCTGCAATCTGCACTCGGCAATCTGCGCTCTGCAATCTCCACCCTGCAATCTGTACTCTGCAATCTGCACTCGGCAATCTGCGCTCTGCAATCTGCACTCGGCAATCTGCGCTCAGCAATCTGCGCTCTGCAATCTGCACTCTGCAATCTGCACTCGGCAATCTGCACTCTGCAATCTGCACTCTGCAATCTGCACTTGGCAATCTGCGCTCTGTAATCTGCACTCTGTAATCTGCACTCTGCAATCTGCGCTCTGTAATCTGCTCTCTGCAATCTGCACTCGGCAATCTGTGCTCTGCAATCTGCGCTCTGCAATCTGTACTCTGCAATTTGTGCTCTGCAATCTGCACTCTGCAATCTGTGCTCTGCAATCTGCTCTCGGCAATCTGCACTCTGTAATCTGCGTTCTGTAATCTGTGCTCTGCAATCTGAGTTCTGCAATCTGCGCTCGACAATCTGAGTTCTGCAATCTGCGCTCTGCAATCTGCGCTCTGCAATCTGCACTCTGTAATCTGCGCTCGGCAATCTGTGCTCTGTAATCTGCACACGGCAATCTGTGCTCGGCAATCTGCGCTCTGTAATCTGCACTTGGCAATCTGCACTCAGCAATCTGCACTCAGCAATCTGCGCTCTGCAATCTGCGCTCTGCAATCTGCACTCTGCAATCTGCGCTCTGTAATCTGCGTTCTGTAATCAGCACTCTGTAATCTGCACTCGGCAATCTGTGCTCTGTAATCTGCACTCAGCAATCTGCGCTCGGCAATCTGCGCTCTGTAATCTGCGCTCGGCAATCTGCACTCTGCAATCTGCACTCGGCAATCTGCACTCAGCAATCTGCGCTCTTTTATCTGCGCTCTGCAATCTGCACTCTGCAATCTGCACTCTGTAATCTGCACTCTGTAATCTGCACTCGGCAATCTGCTCTCTGCAATCTGTGCTCTGCAATCTGCGCTCTGCAATCTGCGCTCTGCAATCTGTGCTCTGCAAGCTGCGCTCTGCAATCTGCACTCTGCAACCTGCGTTCTGCAATCTACGCTCTGCAATCTGCGCTCTGCAATCTGCGCTCGGCAATCTGCGCTCTGCAATCTGTGCTCTGCAATCTGCGCCCTGCAAACTGCAATCCGCAATCTGCGCTCTGTAATCTGCGTTCTGCAATCTGCACTCTGCAATCTGCACTCTGCAATCTGCACTCTGTAATCTGCGCTCTGCAATCTGCGCTCTGTAATCTGCGCTCTGCAATCTGCGCTCGGCAATCTGCGCTCTGCAATCTGCGCTCTGTAATCTGAGCTCTGCAATCTGCACTCGGCAATCTGCGCTCTGCAATCTGCACTCTGCAATCTGCGCCCTGCAAACTGCAATCCGCAATCTGCGCTCTGTAATCTGCGTTCTGCAATCTGCACTCTGCAATCTGCACTCTGCAATCTGCACTCTGTAATCTGCGCTCTGCAATCTGCGCTCTGTAATCTGCGCTCTGCAATCTGCGCTCGGCAATCTGCGCTCTGCAATCTGCGCTCTGTAATCTGAGCTCTGCAATCTGCACTCGGCAATCTGCGCTCTGCAATCTGCACCCGGCAATCTGCGCTCTGCAATCTCCACCCTGCAATCTGCACTCTGCAATCTGCACTCTGCAATCTGTGCTCTGCAATCTACGCTCTGCAATCTGCACTCTGCAATCTGCGCTCTGCAATCTGCGCTCTGCAATCTGTGCTCTGCAATCTGCACTCTGAAACCTGCTCTCTGCAATCTTTGCTCTGCAATCTGCACTCTGCAATCTGTTCTCTGCAATCTGCGCTCTGCAATCTGCACTCTGAAACCTGCTCTCTGCAATCTGTGCTCGGTAATCTGCGCTCTGCAATCTGCACTCTGAAACCTGATCTCTGTAATCTGTGCTTTGCAATCTGCACATTGCAATCTGTGCTCGTCAATCTGCACTCTGAAACATGCTCTCTGCAATTTGCGATCGGCAATCTGCACTCAGCAATCTGCGCTCTGCAATCTGCGCTCTGCAATCTGCGCTCTGCAATCTGCACTCTGCAACCTGCGCTCGTCAATCTGCACTCTAATACCTGCTCTCTGCAATCTGCGCTCGGAAATCTGCACTCGGCAATCTGCGCTCTGCAATCCGCACTCGGCAATCTGCGCACTGCATTCTGCAATCTGTGCTTTGCAATCTGCGCTCTGCAATCTGCAATCTGCAATCTGTGCTCTACAATCTGCGCTCTGCAATCTGCTCTCTGCAATCTGCACTCTGCAATCTGCGCTCTGCAATCTGCACTCTGCAATCTGTGCTCTGCAATCTGCGCTCGGCAATCTGAGTTCTGCAATCTGCACTCAGCAATCTGAGTTCTGCAATCTGCGCTCTGCAATCTGCACTCTGCAATCTGCACTCTGCAATCTGCGCACTGCAATCTGCGCTCGTCAATCTGCACTCTGAAGCCTGCTCTCTGCAATCTGTGCTCGGCAATCTGCACTCGGCAATCTGCGCTCTGCAATCAGCGCTCTGCAATCTGCGCTCTGCAATCTGCACTCTGCAATCTGTGCTCTGCAATCTGCGCTCGGCAATCTGAGTTCTGCAATCTGCACTTGGCAATCAGCGCTCTGTAATCTGCGCTCTGCAATCTGCGCTCTGTAATCTGCACTCTGCAATCTGCACTCAGCAATCTGCGCTCTGCAATCTGCACTCTGCAATCTGCGCTCTGCAATCTGCACTCAGCAATCTGCGTTCTGCTATCTGCTCGCTTTAATCTGCACTCAGCAATCTGTGCTCTGTAAACTGCGCTCAGTAATCTGCACTCTGTAATCTGCGCTCGGCAATCTGTGCTCTGTAATCTGCACTCGGCAATCTGCACTCTGCAATCTGCGCTCTGCAATCTGCACTCAGCAATCTGCGTTCTGCTATCTGCTCGCTTTAATCTGCACTCAGCAATCTGTGCTCTGTAAACTGCGCTCAGTAATCTGCACTCTGTAATCTGCGCTCGACAATCTGCGCTCTGTAATCTGCACTCGGCAATCTGCACTCTGCAATCTGTGCTCTGTAATCTGCGCTCTGCAATCTGCACTCTGCAATCTGCACTCAGCAATCTGCGCTCTGCAATCTGCACTCTGCAATCTGCGCTCTGCAATCTGCACTCAGCAATCTGCGTTCTGCTATCTGCTCGCTTTAATCTGCACTCAGCAATCTGTGCTCTGTAAACTGCGCTCAGTAATCTGCACTCTGTAATCTGCGCTCGACAATCTGCGCTCTGTAATCTGCACTCGGCAATCTGCACTCTGCAATCTGTGCTCTGTAATCTGCGCAATGCAATCTGCACTCTGCAATCTGCACTCTGCAATCTGCGCACTGCAATCTGCGCTCGTCAATCTGCACTCTGAAGCCTGCTCTCTGCAATCTGTGCTCGGCAATCTGCACTCGGCAATCTGCGCTCTGCAATCAGCGCTCTGCAATCTGCGCTCTGCAATCTGCACTCTGCAATCTGTGCTCTGCAATCTGCGCTCGGCAATCTGAGTTCTGCAATCTGCACTTGGCAATCAGCGCTCTGTAATCTGCGCTCTGCAATCTGCGCTCTGTAATCTGCACTCTGCAATCTGCACTCAGCAATCTGCGCTCTGCAATCTGCACTCTGCAATCTGCGCTCTGCAATCTGCACTCAGCAATCTGCGTTCTGCTATCTGCTCGCTTTAATCTGCACTCAGCAATCTGTGCTCTGTAAACTGCGCTCAGTAATCTGCACTCTGTAATCTGCGCTCGGCAATCTGTGCTCTGTAATCTGCACTCGGCAATCTGCACTCTGCAATCTGCGCTCTGCAATCTGCACTCAGCAATCTGCGTTCTGCTATCTGCTCGCTTTAATCTGCACTCAGCAATCTGTGCTCTGTAAACTGCGCTCAGTAATCTGCACTCTGTAATCTGCGCTCGACAATCTGCGCTCTGTAATCTGCACTCGGCAATCTGCACTCTGCAATCTGTGCTCTGTAATCTGCGCTCTGCAATCTGCACTCTGCAATCTGCACTCAGCAATCTGCGCTCTGCAATCTGCACTCTGCAATCTGCGCTCTGCAATCTGCACTCAGCAATCTGCGTTCTGCTATCTGCTCGCTTTAATCTGCACTCAGCAATCTGTGCTCTGTAAACTGCGCTCAGTAATCTGCACTCTGTAATCTGCGCTCGACAATCTGCGCTCTGTAATCTGCACTCGGCAATCTGCACTCTGCAATCTGTGCTCTGTAATCTGCGCTCTGCAATCTGCACTCTGCAATCTGCACTCAGCAATCTGCGCTCTGCAATCTGCACTCTGCAATCTGCGCTCTGCAATCTGCACTCAGCAATCTGCGTTCTGCTATCTGCTCGCTTTAATCTGCACTCAGCAATCTGTGCTCTGTAAACTGCGCTCAGTAATCTGCACTCTGTAATCTGCGCTCGGCAATCTGTGCTCTGTAATCTGCACTCGGCAATCTGCGCTCGGCAATCTGCGCTCTGTAATCTGCACTCGGCAATCTGCACTCAGCAATCTGCACTCAGCAATCTGCGCTCTGCAATCTGCGCTCTGTAATCTGCACTCTGCAATCTGCACTCTGCAATCTGCACTCTGCAATCTGCACTCTGTAATCTGCGCTCTGCAATCTGCGCTCTGCAATCTGCGCTCTGCAATCTGCGCTCGGCAATCTGCGCTCTGCAATCTGCGCTCTGTAATCTGAGCTCTGCAATCTGCACTCGGCAATCTGCGCTCTGCAATCTGCACCCGGCAATCTGCGCTCTGCAATCTCCACCCTGCAATCTGTACTCTGCAATCTGCACTCGGCAATCTGCGCTCTGCAATCTGCACTCGGCAATCTGCGCTCAGCAATCTGCGCTCTGCAATCTGCACTCTGCAATCTGCACTCGGCAATCTGCACTCTGCAATCTGCACTCTGCAATCTGCACTTGGCAATCTGCGCTCTGCAATCTGCGCTCGCCAATCTGCGCTCTGCAATCTGCACTCTGTAATCTGCACTCTGTAATCTGCACTCTGCAATCTGCGCTCTGTAATCTGCTCTCTGCAATCTGCACTCGGCAATCTGTGCTCTGCAATCTGCGCTCTGCAATCTGTACTCTGCAATTTGTGCTCTGCAATCTGCACTCTGCAATCTGTGCTCTGCAATCTGCTCTCGGCAATCTGCACTCTGTAATCTGCGTTCTGTAATCTGTGCTCTGCAATCTGAGTTCTGCAATCTGCGCTCGACAATCTGAGTTCTGCAATCTGCGCTCTGCAATCTGCGCTCTGCAATCTGCACTCTGTAATCTGCGCTCGGCAATCTGTGCTCTGTAATCTGCACTCGGCAATCTGTGCTCGGCAATCTGCGCTCTGTAATCTGCACTTGGCAATCTGCACTCAGCAATCTGCACTCAGCAATCTGCGCTCTGCAATCTGCGCTCTGTAATCTGCACTCTGCAATCTGCGCTCTGTAATCTGCGCTCAGTAATCTGCACTCTGTAATCTGCGCTCGGCAATCTGTGCTCTGTAATCTGCACTCGGCAATCTGTGCTCGGCAATCTGCGCTCTGTAATCTGCACTCGGCAATCTGCACTCAGCAATCTGCACTCAGCAATCTGCGCTCTGCAATCTGCGCTCTGTAATCTGCACTCTGCAATCTGCACTCTGCAATCTGCACTCTGCAATCTGCACTCTGTAATCTGCGCTCTGCAATCTGCGCTCTGCAATCTGCGCTCTGCAATCTGCGCTCGGCAATCTGCGCTCTGCAATCTGCGCTCTGTAATCTGAGCTCTGCAATCTGCACTCGGCAATCTGCGCTCTGCAATCTGCACCCGGCAATCTGCGCTCTGCAATCTCCACCCTGCAATCTGTACTCTGCAATCTGCACTCGGCAATCTGCGCTCTGCAATCTGCACTCGGCAATCTGCGCTCAGCAATCTGCGCTCTGCAAACTGCACACTGCAATCTGCACTCGGCAATCTGCACTCTGCAATCTGCACTCTGCAATCTGCACTTGGCAATCTGCGCTCTGCAATCTGCGCTCGCCAATCTGCGCTCTGCAATCTGCACTCTGTAATCTGCACTCTGTAATCTGCACTCTGCAATCTGCGCTCTGTAATCTGCTCTCTGCAATCTGCACTCGGCAATCTGTGCTCTGCAATCTGCGCTCTGCAATCTGTACTCTGCAATTTGTGCTCTGCAATCTGCACTCTGCAATCTGTGCTCTGCAATCTGCTCTCGGCAATCTGCACTCTGTAATCTGCGTTCTGTAATCTGTGCTCTGCAATCAGAGTTCTGCAATCTGCGCTCGACAATCTGAGTTCTGCAATCTGCGCTCTGCAATCTGCGCTCTGCAATCTGCACTCTGTAATCTGCGCTCGGCAATCTGTGCTCTGTAATCTGCACTCGGCAATCTGTGCTCGGCAATCTGCGCTCTGTAATCTGCACTTGGCAATCTGCACTCAGCAATCTGAGCTCTGCAATCTGCACTCGGCAATCTGCGCTCTGCAATCTCCACCCTGCAATCTGTACTCTGCAATCTGCACTCGGCAATCTGCGCTCTGCAATCTGCACTCGGCAATCTGCGCTCAGCAATCTGCGCTCTGCAATCTGCACTCTGCAATCTGCACTCGGCAATCTGCACTCTGCAATCTGCACTCTGCAATCTGCACTTGGCAATCTGCGCTCTGCAATCTGCGCTCGCCAATCTGCGCTCTGCAATCTGCACTCTGTAATCTGCACTCTGTAATCTGCACTCTGCAATCTGCGCTCTGTAATCTGCTCTCTGCAATCTGCACTCGGCAATCTGTGCTCTGCAATCTGCGCTCTGCAATCTGTACTCTGTAATCTGCACTCTGCAATCTGTGCTCTGCAATCTGCTCTCGGCAATCTGCACTCTGTAATCTGCGTTCTGTAATCTGTGCTCTGCAATCTGAGTTCTGCAATCTGCGCTCGACAATCTGAGTTCTGCAATCTGCGCTCTGCAATCTGCGCTCTGCAATCTGCACTCTGTAATCTGCGCTCGGCAATCTGTGCTCTGTAATCTGCACACGGCAATCTGTGCTCGGCAATCTGCGCTCTGTAATCTGCACTTGGCAATCTGCACTCAGCAATCTGCACTCAGCAATCTGCGCTCTGCAATCTGCGCTCTGTAATCTGCACTCTGCAATCTGCGCTCTGTAATCTGCGTTCTGTAATCAGCACTCTGTAATCTGCACTCGGCAATCTGTGCTCTGTAATCTGCACTCAGCAATCTGCGCTCGGCAATCTGCGCTCTGTAATCTGCGCTCGGCAATCTGCACTCTGCAATCTGCACTCGGCAATCTGCACTCAGCAATCTGCGCTCTTTTATCTGCGCTCTGCAATCTGCACTCTGCAATCTGCACTCTGTAATCTGCACTCTGTAATCTGCACTCGGCAATCTGCTCTCTGCAATCTGTGCTCTGCAATCTGCGCTCTGCAATCTGCGCTCTGCAATCTGTGCTCTGCAAGCTGCGCTCTGCAATCTGCACTCTGCAACCTGCGTTCTGCAATCTACGCTCTGCAATCTGCGCTCTGCAATCTGCGCTCGGCAATCTGCGCTCTGCAATCTGTGCTCTGCAATCTGCGCCCTGCAAACTG
Source organism: Carcharodon carcharias (assembly GCF_017639515.1). NCBI lineage: Eukaryota > Metazoa > Chordata > Chondrichthyes > Lamniformes > Lamnidae > Carcharodon > Carcharodon carcharias. The sequence continues at coordinate 265,336,490 of NC_054467.1, forward strand.
CAATCCGCAATCTGCGCTCTGTAATCTGCGTTCTGCAATCTGCACTCTGCAATCTGCACTCTGCAATCTGCACTCTGTAATCTGCGCTCTGCAATCTGCGCTCTGTAATCTGCGCTCTGCAATCTGCGCTCGGCAATCTGCGCTCTGCAATCTGCGCTCTGTAATCTGAGCTCTGCAATCTGCACTCGGCAATCTGCGCTCTGCAATCTGCACTCTGCAATCTGCGCCCTGAAAACTGCAATCCGCAATCTGCGCTCTGTAATCTGCGTTCTGCAATCTGCACTCTGCAATCTGCACTCTGCAATCTGCACTCTGTAATCTGCGCTCTGCAATCTGCGCTCTGTAATCTGCGCTCTGCAATCTGCGCTCGGCAATCTGCGCTCTGCAATCTGCGCTCTGTAATCTGAGCTCTGCAATCTGCACTCGGCAATCTGCGCTCTGCAATCTGCACCCGGCAATCTGCGCTCTGCAATCTCCACCCTGCAATCTGCACTCTGCAATCTGCACTCTGCAATCTGTGCTCTGCAATCTACGCTCTGCAATCTGCACTCTGCAATCTGCGCTCTGCAATCTGCGCTCTGCAATCTGTGCTCTGCAATCTGCACTCTGAAACCTGCTCTCTGCAATCTTTGCTCTGCAATCTGCACTCTGCAATCTGTTCTCTGCAATCTGCGCTCTGCAATCTGCACTCTGAAACCTGCTCTCTGCAATCTGTGCTCGGTAATCTGCGCTCTGCAATCTGCACTCTGAAACCTGATCTCTGTAATCTGTGCTTTGCAATCTGCACATTGCAATCTGTGCTCGTCAATCTGCACTCTGAAACATGCTCTCTGCAATTTGCGATCGGCAATCTGCACTCAGCAATCTGCGCTCTGCAATCTGCGCTCTGCAATCTGCGCTCTGCAATCTGCACTCTGCAACCTGCGCTCGTCAATCTGCACTCTAATACCTGCTCTCTGCAATCTGCGCTCGGAAATCTGCACTCGGCAATCTGCGCTCTGCAATCCGCACTCGGCAATCTGCGCACTGCATTCTGCAATCTGTGCTTTGCAATCTGCGCTCTGCAATCTGCAATCTGCAATCTGTGCTCTACAATCTGCGCTCTGCAATCTGCTCTCTGCAATCTGCACTCTGCAATCTGCGCTCTGCAATCTGCACTCTGCAATCTGTGCTCTGCAATCTGCGCTCGGCAATCTGAGTTCTGCAATCTGCACTCAGCAATCTGAGTTCTGCAATCTGCGCTCTGCAATCTGCACTCTGCAATCTGCACTCTGCAATCTGCGCACTGCAATCTGCGCTCGTCAATCTGCACTCTGAAGCCTGCTCTCTGCAATCTGTGCTCGGCAATCTGCACTCGGCAATCTGCGCTCTGCAATCAGCGCTCTGCAATCTGCGCTCTGCAATCTGCACTCTGCAATCTGTGCTCTGCAATCTGCGCTCGGCAATCTGAGTTCTGCAATCTGCACTTGGCAATCAGCGCTCTGTAATCTGCGCTCTGCAATCTGCGCTCTGTAATCTGCACTCTGCAATCTGCACTCAGCAATCTGCGCTCTGCAATCTGCACTCTGCAATCTGCGCTCTGCAATCTGCACTCAGCAATCTGCGTTCTGCTATCTGCTCGCTTTAATCTGCACTCAGCAATCTGTGCTCTGTAAACTGCGCTCAGTAATCTGCACTCTGTAATCTGCGCTCGGCAATCTGTGCTCTGTAATCTGCACTCGGCAATCTGCACTCTGCAATCTGCGCTCTGCAATCTGCACTCAGCAATCTGCGTTCTGCTATCTGCTCGCTTTAATCTGCACTCAGCAATCTGTGCTCTGTAAACTGCGCTCAGTAATCTGCACTCTGTAATCTGCGCTCGACAATCTGCGCTCTGTAATCTGCACTCGGCAATCTGCACTCTGCAATCTGTGCTCTGTAATCTGCGCTCGGCAATCTGAGTTCTGCAATCTGCACTCAGCAATCTGAGTTCTGCAATCTGCGCTCTGCAATCTGCACTCTGCAATCTGCACTCTGCAATCTGCGCACTGCAATCTGCGCTCGTCAATCTGCACTCTGAAGCCTGCTCTCTGCAATCTGTGCTCGGCAATCTGCACTCGGCAATCTGCGCTCTGCAATCAGCGCTCTGCAATCTGCGCTCTGCAATCTGCACTCTGCAATCTGTGCTCTGCAATCTGCGCTCGGCAATCTGAGTTCTGCAATCTGCACTCAGCAATCTGAGTGCTGCAATCTGCGCTCTGCAATCTGCGCTCTGCAATCTGCATTCGGCAATCTGCACTCAGTAATCTGCGCTCCGCAATCTGCGCTATGCAATCTGCACTCAGCAATCTGAGTTCTGCAATCTGCGCTCTGCAATCTGCTCTCTGCAATCTGCACTCGGCAATCTTCACTCAGCAATCTGCGCTCTGCAATCTGTGCTCTGCAATCTGCACTCGGCAATCTGCACTCAGCAATCTGCACTCTGCAATCTGCTCTCTGCAATCTGCACTCTGTAATCTGCACTCTGCAATTTGTGCTCTGCAATCTGCACTCTGCAATCTGTGCTCAGCAATCTGCACTCGGCAATCTGCACTCTGTAATCTGAGTTCTGCAATCTGCGCTCGGCAATCTGAGTTCTGCAATCTGCGCTTTGCAATCTGCGCTCTGCAATCTGCACTCTGCAATCTGCACTCAGCAATCTGCGCTCTGCAATCTGCACTCTGCGATCTGCGCTCTGCAATCTGCACTCAGCAATCTGCGTTCTGCAATCTGCGTTCGGTAATCTGCACTCAGCAATCTGTGCTCTGTAAACTGCGCTCAGTAATCTGCACTCTGTAATCTGCGCTCGGCAATCTGTGCTCTGTAATCTGCACTCGGCAATCTGCGCTCGGCAATCTGTGTGCTGTAATCTGTGCTCGGCAATCTGCATTTAGCAATCTGCACTCAGCAATCTGCGCTCTGCAATCTGCGCTCTGTAATCTGCACATCTGCAATCTGCGCTCTGTAATCTGCGCTCTGTAATCTGCACTCTGTAATCTGCACTCGGAAATCTGTGCTCTGTAATCTGCATTCGGCAATCTGCGCTCTGCAATCTGCGCTCTGCAATCTGCACTCAGCAATCTGCGTTCTGCTATCTGCTCGCTTTAATCTGCACTCAGCAATCTGTGCTCTGTAAACTGCGCTCAGTAATCTGCACTCTGTAATCTGCACTCGACAATCTGTGCTCTGTAATCTGCACTCGGCAATCTGCGCTCTGCAATCTGTGCTCTGCAATCTGCGCTCTGCAATCTGCACTCTGCAATCTGCACTCAGCAATCTGCGCTCGGCAATCTGCGCTCTGCAATCTGCGCTCTGTAATCTGAGCTCTGCAATCTGCACTCGGCAATCTGCGCTCTGCAATCTGCACCCGGCAATCTGCGCTCTGCAATCTCCACCCTGCAATCTGTACTCTGCAATCTGCACTCGGCAATCTGCGCTCTGCAATCTGCACTCGGCAATCTGCGCTCAGCAATCTGCGCTCTGCAAACTGCACACTGCAATCTGCACTCGGCAATCTGCACTCTGCAATCTGCACTCTGCAATCTGCACTTGGCAATCTGCGCTCTGCAATCTGCGCTCGCCAATCTGCGCTCTGCAATCTGCACTCTGTAATCTGCACTCTGTAATCTGCACTCTGCAATCTGCGCTCTGTAATCTGCTCTCTGCAATCTGCACTCGGCAATCTGTGCTCTGCAATCTGCGCTCTGCAATCTGTACTCTGCAATTTGTGCTCTGCAATCTGCACTCTGCAATCTGTGCTCTGCAATCTGCTCTCGGCAATCTGCACTCTGTAATCTGCGTTCTGTAATCTGTGCTCTGCAATCAGAGTTCTGCAATCTGCGCTCGACAATCTGAGTTCTGCAATCTGCGCTCTGCAATCTGCGCTCTGCAATCTGCACTCTGTAATCTGCGCTCGGCAATCTGTGCTCTGTAATCTGCACTCGGCAATCTGTGCTCGGCAATCTGCGCTCTGTAATCTGCACTTGGCAATCTGCACTCAGCAATCTGAGCTCTGCAATCTGCACTCGGCAATCTGCGCTCTGCAATCTCCACCCTGCAATCTGTACTCTGCAATCTGCACTCGGCAATCTGCGCTCTGCAATCTGCACTCGGCAATCTGCGCTCAGCAATCTGCGCTCTGCAATCTGCACTCTGCAATCTGCACTCGGCAATCTGCACTCTGCAATCTGCACTCTGCAATCTGCACTTGGCAATCTGCGCTCTGCAATCTGCGCTCGCCAATCTGCGCTCTGCAATCTGCACTCTGTAATCTGCACTCTGTAATCTGCACTCTGCAATCTGCGCTCTGTAATCTGCTCTCTGCAATCTGCACTCGGCAATCTGTGCTCTGCAATCTGCGCTCTGCAATCTGTACTCTGTAATCTGCACTCTGCAATCTGCACTCTGCAATCTGTGCTCTGCAATCTGCTCTCGGCAATCTGCACTCTGTAATCTGCGTTCTGTAATCTGTGCTCTGCAATCTGAGTTCTGCAATCTGCGCTCGACAATCTGAGTTCTGCAATCTGCGCTCTGCAATCTGCGCTCTGCAATCTGCACTCTGTAATCTGCGCTCGGCAATCTGTGCTCTGTAATCTGCACACGGCAATCTGTGCTCGGCAATCTGCGCTCTGTAATCTGCACTTGGCAATCTGCACTCAGCAATCTGCACTCAGCAATCTGCGCTCTGCAATCTGCGCTCTGTAATCTGCACTCTGCAATCTGCGCTCTGTAATCTGCGTTCTGTAATCAGCACACTGTAATCTGCACTCGGCAATCTGTGCTCTGTAATCTGCACTCAGCAATCTGCGCTCGGCAATCTGCGCTCTGTAATCTGCGCTCGGCAATCTGCACTCTGCAATCTGCACTCGGCAATCTGCACTCAGCAATCTGAGCTCTTTTATCTGTGCTCTGCAATCTGCACTCTGCAATCTGCACTCTGTAATCTGCACTCTGTAATCTGCACTCGGCAATCTGCTCTCTGCAATCTGTGCTCTGCAATCTGCGCTCTGCAATCTGCGCTCTGCAATCTGTGCTCTGCAAGCTGCGCTCTGCAATCTGCACTCTGCAACCTGCGTTCTGCAATCTACGCTCTGCAATCTGCGCTCTGCAATCTGCGCTCGGCAATCTGCGCTCTGCAATCTGTGCTCTGCAATCTGCGCCCTGCAAACTGCAATCCGCAATCTGCGCTCTGTAATCTGCGTTCTGCAATCTGCACTCTGCAATCTGCACTCTGCAATCTGCACTCTGTAATCTGCGCTCTGCAATCTGCGCTCTGTAATCTGCGCTCTGCAATCTGCGCTCGGCAATCTGCGCTCTGCAATCTGCGCTCTGTAATCTGAGCTCTGCAATCTGCACTCGGCAATCTGCGCTCTGCAATCTGCACTCTGCAATCTGCGCCCTGCAAACTGCAATCCGCAATCTGCGCTCTGTAATCTGCATTCTGCAATCTGCACTCTGCAATCTGCACTCTGCAATCTGCACTCTGTAATCTGCGCTCTGCAATCTGCGCTCTGTAATCTGCGCTCTGCAATCTGCGCTCGGCAATCTGCGCTCTGCAATCTGCGCTCTGTAATCTGAGCTCTGCAATCTGCACTCGGCAATCTGCGCTCTGCAATCTGCACCCGGCAATCTGCGCTCTGCAATCTCCACCCTGCAATCTGCATTCTGCAATCTGCACTCTGCAATCTGTGCTCTGCAATCTACGCTCTGCAATCTGCACTCTGCAATCTGCGCTCTGCAATCTGCGCTCTGCAATCTGTGCTCTGCAATCTGCACTCTGAAACCTGCTCTCTGCAATCTTTGCTCTGCAATCTGCACTCTGCAATCTGTTCTCTGCAATCTGCGCTCTGCAATCTGCACTCTGAAACCTGCTCTCTGCAATCTGTGCTCGGTAATCTGCGCTCTGCAATCTGCACTCTGAAACCTGATCTCTGTAATCTGTGCTTTGCAATCTGCACATTGCAATCTGTGCTCGTCAATCTGCACTCTGAAACATGCTCTCTGCAATTTGCGATCGGCAATCTGCACTCAGCAATCTGCGCTCTGCAATCTGCGCTCTGCAATCTGCGCTCTGCAATCTGCACTCTGCAACCTGCGCTCGTCAATCTGCACTCTAATACCTGCTCTCTGCAATCTGCGCTCGGAAATCTGCACTCGGCAATCTGCGCTCTGCAATCCGCACTCGGCAATCTGCGCACTGCATTCTGCAATCTGTGCTTTGCAATCTGCGCTCTGCAATCTGCAATCTGCAATCTGTGCTCTACAATCTGCGCTCTGCAATCTGCTCTCTGCAATCTGCACTCTGCAATCTGCGCTCTGCAATCTGCACTCTGCAATCTGTGCTCTGCAATCTGCGCTCGGCAATCTGAGTTCTGCAATCTGCACTCAGCAATCTGAGTTCTGCAATCTGCGCTCTGCAATCTGCACTCTGCAATCTGCACTCTGCAATCTGCGCACTGCAATCTGCGCTCGTCAATCTGCACTCTGAAGCCTGCTCTCTGCAATCTGTGCTCGGCAATCTGCACTCGGCAATCTGCGCTCTGCAATCAGCGCTCTGCAATCTGCGCTCTGCAATCTGCACTCTGCAATCTGTGCTCTGCAATCTGCGCTCGGCAATCTGAGTTCTGCAATCTGCACTTGGCAATCAGCGCTCTGTAATCTGCGCTCTGCAATCTGCGCTCTGTAATCTGCACTCTGCAATCTGCACTCAGCAATCTGCGCTCTGCAATCTGCACTCTGCAATCTGCGCTCTGCAATCTGCACTCAGCAATCTGCGTTCTGCTATCTGCTCGCTTTAATCTGCACTCAGCAATCTGTGCTCTGTAAACTGCGCTCAGTAATCTGCACTCTGTAATCTGCGCTCGGCAATCTGTGCTCTGTAATCTGCACTCGGCAATCTGCACTCTGCAATCTGCGCTCTGCAATCTGCACTCAGCAATCTGCGTTCTGCTATCTGCTCGCTTTAATCTGCACTCAGCAATCTGTGCTCTGTAAACTGCGCTCAGTAATCTGCACTCTGTAATCTGCGCTCGACAATCTGCGCTCTGTAACCTGCACTCGGCAATCTGCACTCTGCAATCTGTGCTCTGTAATCTGCGCTCGGCAATCTGAGTTCTGCAATCTGCACTCAGCAATCTGAGTTCTGCAATCTGCGCTCTGCAATCTGCACTCTGCAATCTGCACTCTGCAATCTGCGCACTGCAATCTGCGCTCGTCAATCTGCACTCTGAAGCCTGCTCTCTGCAATCTGTGCTCGGCAATCTGCACTCGGCAATCTGCGCTCTGCAATCAGCGCTCTGCAATCTGCGCTCTGCAATCTGCACTCTGCAATCTGTGCTCTGCAATCTGCGCTCGGCAATCTGAGTTCTGCAATCTGCACTCAGCAATCTGAGTGCTGCAATCTGCGCTCTGCAATCTGCGCTCTGCAATCTGCATTCGGCAATCTGCACTCAGTAATCTGCGCTCCGCAATCTGCGCTATGCAATCTGCACTCAGCAATCTGAGTTCTGCAATCTGCGCTCTGCAATCTGCTCTCTGCAATCTGCACTCGGCAATCTTCACTCAGCAATCTGCGCTCTGCAATCTGTGCTCTGCAATCTGCACTCGGCAATCTGCACTCAGCAATCTGCACTCTGCAATCTGCTCTCTGCAATCTGCACTCTGTAATCTGCACTCTGCAATTTGTGCTCTGCAATCTGCACTCTGCAATCTGTGCTCAGCAATCTGCACTCGGCAATCTGCACTCTGTAATCTGAGTTCTGCAATCTGCGCTCGGCAATCTGAGTTCTGCAATCTGCGCTTTGCAATCTGCGCTCTGCAATCTGCACTCTGCAATCTGCACTCAGCAATCTGCGCTCTGCAATCTGCACTCTGCGATCTGCGCTCTGCAATCTGCACTCAGCAATCTGCGTTCTGCAATCTGCGTTCGGTAATCTGCACTCAGCAATCTGTGCTCTGTAAACTGCGCTCAGTAATCTGCACTCTGTAATCTGCGCTCGGCAATCTGTGCTCTGTAATCTGCACTCGGCAATCTGCGCTCGGCAATCTGTGTGCTGTAATCTGTGCTCGGCAATCTGCATTTAGCAATCTGCACTCAGCAATCTGCGCTCTGCAATCTGCGCTCTGTAATCTGCACATCTGCAATCTGCGCTCTGTAATCTGCGCTCTGTAATCTGCACTCTGTAATCTGCACTCGGAAATCTGTGCTCTGTAATCTGCATTCGGCAATCTGCGCTCTGCAATCTGCGCTCTGCAATCTGCACTCAGCAATCTGCGTTCTGCTATCTGCTCGCTTTAATCTGCACTCAGCAATCTGTGCTCTGTAAACTGCGCTCAGTAATCTGCACTCTGTAATCTGCACTCGACAATCTGTGCTCTGTAATCTGCACTCGGCAATCTGCGCTCTGCAATCTGTGCTCTGCAATCTGCGCTCTGCAATCTGCACTCTGCAATCTGCACTCAGCAATCTGCGCTCTGCAATCTGCTCGCTTTAATCTGCACTCAGCAATCTGTGCTCTGTAAACTGCGCTCAGTAATCTGCACTCTGTAATCTGCGCTCGGCAATCTGTGCTCTGTAATCTGCACTCGGCAATCTGCGCTCGGCAATCTGCGCTCTGTAATCTGCACTCGGCAATCTGCACTCAGCAATCTGCACTCAGCAATCTGCGCTCTGCAATCTGCGCTCTGTAATCTGCACTCTGCAATCTGCGCTCTGTAATCTGCTCTCTGCAATCTGCACTCTGCAATCTGCACTTGGCAATCTGCACTCAGCAATCTGCGCTCTGCAATCTGCGCTCCGCAAACTGCGCTCTGCAATCTGCACTCTGCAATCTGCTCTCTGCAATCTGCGCTCGGCAATCTGCAATCTGCAATATGTGCTCTGCAATCTGCGCTCAGCAATCTGCGCTCTGCAATCTGCACTCTGCAATCTGCACTCAGCAATCTGCGCTCTGCAATCTGCACTCTGCAATCTGCGCTCTGCAATGTGCACTCAGCAATCTGCATTCTGCAATCTGCGCTCGGTAATCTGCACTCAGCAATCTGTGCTCTGTAAACTGCGCTCAGTAATCTACACTCTGTAATCTGCACTCGGCAATCTGTGCTCTGTAATCTGCACTCGGCAATCTGCGCTCGGCAATCTGTGCGCTGTAATCTGCGCTCGGCAATCTGCATTTAGCAATCTGCACTCAGCAATCTGCGCTCTGCAATCTGCGCTCTGTAATCTGCACATCTGCAATCTGCGCTCTGTAATCTGCGCTCTGTAATCTGCACTCTGTAATCTGCACTCGGAAATCTGTGCTCAGTAATCTGCATTCGGCAATCTGCGCTCTGTAATCTGCACTCTGCAATCTGTGCTCTGCAATCTGCACTCGGCATTCTGCACTCTGTAATCTGCGTTCTGTAATCTGCGCTCTGCAATCTGAGTTCTGCAATCTGCGCTCGGCAATCTGAGTTCTGCAATCTGCGCTCGGCAATCTGCGCTCTGCAATCTGAGTTCTGCAATCTGCACTTGGCAATCTGCGCTCTGTAATCTGCACTCTGCAATCTGCGCTCTGCACTCTGCACTCTGCAATCTGCACTCAGCAATCTGCGCTCTGCAATCTGCACTCTGCAATCTGCGCTCTGCAATCTGCACTCAGCAATCTGCGTTCTGCTATCTGCTCGCTTTAATCTGCACTCAGCAATCTGTGCTCTGTAAACTGCGCTCAGTAATCTGCACTCTGTAATCTGCGCTTGGCAATCTGTGCTCTGTAATCTGCACTCTGCAATCTGCGCTCGGCAAACTGTGCGTTGTAATCTGCGCTCGGCAATCTGCACTCAGCAATCTGCACTCAGCAATCTGCGCTCTGCAATCTGCGCTCTGTAATCTGCACATCTGCAATCTGCGCTCTGTAATCTGCGCTCTGTAATCTGCACTCTGTAATCTGCACTCGGAAATCTGTGCTCTGTAATCTGCATTCGGCAATCTGCGCTCTGCAATCTGCGCTCTGTAATCTGCGCACGGCAATCTGCACTCTGAAATCTACACTCGGCAATCTGCACTCTGTAATCTGCACTCTGCAATCTGTGCTCTGCAATCTGCACTCGGCATTCTGCACTCTGTAATCTGCGTTCTGTAATCTGCGCTCTGCAATCTGAGTTCTGCAATCTGCGCTCGGCAATCTGAGTTCTGCAATCTGCGCTCGGCAATCTGCGCTCTGCAATCTGAGTTCTGCAATCTGCACTTGGCAATCTGCGCTCTGTAATCTGCGCTCTGCAATCTGCGCTCTGCAATCTGCACTCTGCAATCTGCACTCAGCAATCTGCGCTCTGCAATCTGCACTCTGCAATCTGCGCTCTGCAATCTGCACTCAGCAATCTGCGTTCTGTTATCTGCTCGCTTTAATCTGCACTCAGCAATCTGTGCTCTGTAAACTGCGCTCAGTAATCTGCACTCTGTAATCTGCGCTCGGCAATCTGTGCTCTGTAATCTGCACTCGGCAATCTGCACTCTGCAATCTGCGCTCTGCAATCTGCACTCAGCAATCTGCGTTCTGCTATCTGCTCGCTTTAATCTGCACTCAGCAATCTGTGCTCTGTAAACTGCGCTCAGTAATCTGCACTCTGTAATCTGCGCTCGGCAATCTGTGCTCTGTAATCTGCACTCGGCAATCTGCGCTCTGCAATCTGTGCTCTGCAATCTGCGCTCTGCAATCTGCACTCTGCACTCTGCACTCAGCAATCTGCGCTCTGCAATCTGCACTCTGCAATCTGCGCTCTGCAATCTGCACTCAGCAATCTGCGTTCTGCTATCTGCTCGCTTTAATCTGCACTCAGCAATCTGTGCTCTGTAAACTGCGCTCAGTAATCTGCACTCTGTAATCTGCGCTCGGCAATCTGTGCTCTGTAATCTGCACTCGGCAATCTGCGCTCGGCAATCTGCGCTCTGCAATCTGCACTCGGCAATCTGCACTCAGCAATCTGCACTCAGCAATCTGCGCTCTGCAATCTGCGCTCTGTAATCTGCACTCTGCAATCTGCGCTCTGTAATCTGATCTCTGTAATCTGCGTTCTGTAATCTGCGCTCTGCAATCTGAGTTCTGCAATCTGCACTCGGCAATCTGCGCCCTGTAATCTGCGCTCTGCAATCTGCGCTCCGCAATCTGCGCTCTGCAATCTGCACTCTGCAATCTGCTCTCTGCAATCTGCGCTCTGCAATTTGCGCTCAGCAATCTGCGCTCTGCAATCTGCACTCGGCAATCTGTGCTCTGTAATCTGCACTCTGCAATCTGCACTCTGCTATCTGCATTCTGCAATCTGCACTCGGCAATCTGTGCTCTGCAATCTGCACTCGGCAATCTGCACTCGGCAATCTGCGCTCTGCAATCTGCGCTCTGCAATCTGCGCTCTGCAATCTGCACTCTGCAATCTGCACTCAGCAATCTGCACTCTGCAATCTGCAATCTGCAATCGGCGCTCTGCAATCTGCACTCTGCAATCTGCGTTCTGCTATCTGCGCTCTGTAATCTGCACTCAGCAATCTGTGCTCTGTAAACTGCGCTCAGTAATCTGCACTCTGTAATCTGCGCTCGGCAATCTGTGCTCTGTAATCTGCACTCGGCAATCTGCGCTCGGCAATCTGCGCTCTGTAATCTGCGCTCTGCAATCTGCACTCTGCAATCTGCTCTCTGCAATCTGCACTCAGCAATCTGCACTCTGCTATCTGCACTCTGCAATCTGCACTCGGCAATCTGCGCTCTGCAATCTGCACTCGGCAATCTGCGCTTGTCAATCTGCACTCTGAAACATGCTCTCTGCAATTTGCGCTCGGCAATCTGCACTCAGCAATCTGTGCTCTGCAATCTGCGCTCTGCAATCTGCGCTCTGCATTCTGCACTCTGCAATCTGTGCTCTGCAATCTGCGCTCTGCAATCTGCACTCTGCAATCTGCGCTCGTCAATCTGCACTCTAAAACCTGCTCTCTGCAATCTGCGCTCGGCAATCTGCACTCGGCAATCTGCGCTCTGCAATCTGCACTCGGAAATCTGCGCACTGCAATCTGCATTCTGCAATCTGTGCTTTGCAATCTGCGCTCTGCAATCTGCACTTGGCAATCTGTGCTCTGCAATCTGTGCTCTGCAATCTACGCTCTGCAATCTGCACTCTGTAATCTGTGCTCTGCAACCTGTGCTCTGCAATCTGTGCTCTGCAATCTGCGCTCTGCAATCTGCGCTCTGTATTCTGTGCTCTGCAATCTGCACTCTGAAACCTGCTCTCTGCAATCTGTGCCCGGCAATCTGCATTCAGCAATCTGCACTCTGCAATCTGTGCTCGGTAATCTGCGCTCTGCAATCTGCACTCTGCAATCTGCACTCTGCAATCTGCGCTCTGCAATCTGTGCTCTGCAATCTGCACTCTGAAACCTGCTCTCTGCAATCTGTGCTCTGCAATCTGCACTCTGTAATCTGCACACTGCAATCTTCACTCTGAAACCTGCTCTCTGCAATCTGCGCTCTGAAATCTGTGCTCTGCAATGTGCACTCTGAAACCTGCTCTCTGCAATCTGCGCTCTGAAATCTGTGCTCTGCAATGTGCACTCTGAAACCTGCTCTCTGCAATCTGCGCTCTGCAATCTGCGCTCTGCAATCTGTGCTCTGCAATCTGCGCTCTGCAATCTGCACTCTGCAACCTGCGTTCTGCAATCTGCGCTCTGTAATCTGCGCTCTGCAATCTGCGCTCGGCAATCTGCGCTCTGCAATCTGCACTCTGCAATCTGCGCTCTGCAATCTGCGCTCTGAAACCTGATCTCTGTAATCTGTGCTTTGCAATCTGCACTCTGAAACCTGCTTTGTGCAATCTGCACTCTGCAATCTGCACTCTGCAACCTGCGTTCTGCAATCTGCGCTCTGTAATCTGCGCTCTGCAATCTGCGCTCGGCAATCTGCGCTCTGCAATCTGTGCTCTGCAATCTGCGCTCTGCAATCTGCACTCTGCAATCTGCGCCCTGCAAACTGCAATCCGCAATCTGCGCTCTGTAATCTGCTTTCTGCAATCTGCACTCTGCAATCTGCACTCTGCAATCTGCGCTCTGCAATCTGCGCTCTGAAACCTGATCTCTGTAATCTGTGCTTTGCAATCTGCACTCTGAAACCTGCTTTGTGCAATCTGCACTCTGCAATCTGCACGCTGCAATCTGTGCTCTGCAATCTGTGCTCTGCAATCTGCACTCTGCAATCTGCGCTCGGCAATCTGTGCTCTGCAATCTGCGCTCAGCAATCTGCGCTCTGCAATCTGTGCTCTGCAATCTGCGCTCGGCAATCTGAGTTCTGCAATCTGCACTCAGCAATCTGAGTGCTGCAATCTGCGCTCTGCAATCTGCGCTCTGCAATCTGCATTCGGCAATCTGCACTCAGTAATCTGCGCTCCGCAATCTGCGCTATGCAATCTGCACTCAGCAATCTGAGTTCTGCAACCTGCGCTCTGCAATCTGCTCTCTGCAATCTGTGCTCTGCAATCTGCACTCGGCAATCTGCACTCAGCAATCTGCGCTCTGCAATCTGCTCTCTGCAATCTGCACTCTGTAATCTGCACTCTGCAATTTGTGCTCTGCAATCTGCACTCTGCAATCTGTGCTCAGCAATCTGCACTCGGCAATCTGCACTCTGTAATCTGAGTTCTGCAATCTGCGCTCGGCAAACTGAGTTCTGCAATCTGCGATTTGCAATCTGCGCTCTGCAATCTGCACTCTGCAATCTGCACTCAGCAATCTGCGCTCTGCAATCTGCACTCTGCAATCTGCGCTCTGCAATCTGCACTCAGCAATCTGCGCTCAGTAATCTGCACTCTGTAATCTGCGCTCGGCAATCTGTGCTCTGTAATCTGCACTCGGCAATCTGCGCTCGGCAATCTGTGTGCTGTAATCTGTGCTCGGCAATCTGCACTTAGCAATCTGCACTCAGCAATCTGCGCTCTGCAATCTGCGCTCTGTAATCTGCACATCTGCAATCTGCGCTCTGTAATCTGCGCTCTGTAATCTGCACTCTGTAATCTGCACTCGGAAATCTGTGCTCTGTAATCTGCATTCGGCAATCTGCGCTCTGCAATCTGCACTCTGTAATCTGCGCACGGCAATCTGCACTCTGAAATCTGCACTCGGCAATCTGCACTCTGTAATCTGCACTCTGCAATCTGTGCTCTGCAATCTGCACTCGGCATTCTGCACTCTGTAATCTGTGTTCTGTAATCTGCGCTCTGCAATCTGAGTTCTGCAATCTGCGCTCGGCAATCTGAGTTCTGCAATCTGCGCTCGGCAATCTGCGCTCTGCAATCTGAGTTCTGCAATCTGCACTTGGCAATCAGCGCTCTGTAATCTGCGCTCTGCAATCTGCGCTCTGTAATCTGCACTCTGCAATCTGCACTCAGCAATCTGCGCTCTGCAATCTGCACTCTGCAATCTGCGCTCTGCAATCTGCACTCAGCAATCTGCGTTCTGCTATCTGCTCGCTTTAATCTGCACTCAGCAATCTGTGCTCTGTAAACTGCGCTCAGTAATCTGCACTCTGTAATCTGCGCTCGGCAATCTGTGCTCTGTAATCTGCACTCGGCAATCTGCACTCTGCAATCTGCGCTCTGCAATCTGCACTCAGCAATCTGCGTTCTGCTATCTGCTCGCTTTAATCTGCACTCAGCAATCTGTGCTCTGTAAACTGCGCTCTGCAATCTGCACTCTGCAATCTGCTCTCTGCAATCTGCACTCAGCAATCTGCACTCTGCTATCTGCACTCTGCAATCTGCACTCGGCAATCTGCGCTCTGCAATCTGCACTTGGCAATCTGCGCTCGTCAATCTGCACTCTGAAACATGCTCTCTGCAATTTGCGCTCGGCAATCTGCACTCAGCAATCTGTGCTCTGCAATCTGCGCTCTGCAATCTGCGCTCTGCATTCTGCACTCTGCAATCTGTGCTCTGCAATCTGCGCTCTGCAATCTGCACTCTGCAATCTGCGCTCGTCAATCTGCACTCTAAAACCTGCTCTCTGCAATCTGCGCTCGGCAATCTGCACTCGGCAATCTGCGCTCTGCAATCTGCACTCGGAAATCTGCGCACTGCAATCTGCATTCTGCAATCTGTGCTTTGCAATCTGCGCTCTGCAATCTGCACTTGGCAATCTGTGCTCTGCAATCTGTGCTCTGCAATCTACGCTCTGCAATCTGCACTCTGTAATCTGTGCTCTGCAACCTGTGCTCTGCAATCTGCACTCTGCAATCTGCGCTCTGCAATCTGCGCTCTGTATCCTGTGCTCTGCAATCTGCACTCTGAAACCTGCTCTCTGCAATCTGTGCCCGGCAATCTGCATTCAGCAATCTGCACTCTGCAATCTGTGCTCGGTAATCTGCGCTCTGCAATCTGCACTCTGCAATCTGCACTCTGCAATCTGCGCTCTGCAATCTGTGCTCTGCAATCTGCACTCTGAAACCTGCTCTCTGCAATCTGTGCTCTGCAATCTGCACTCTGTAATCTGCACACTGCAATCTTCACTCTGAAACCTGCTCTCTGCAATCTGCGCTCTGAAATCTGTGCTCTGCAATCTGCACTCTGAAACCTGCTCTCTGCAATCTGCGCTCTGCAATCTGCGCTCTGCAATCTGTGCTCTGCAATCTGCGCTCTGCAATCTGCACTCTGCAACCTGCGTTCTGCAATCTGCGCTCTGTAATCTGCGCTCTGCAATCTGCGCTCGGCAATCTGCGCTCTGCAATCTGTGCTCTGCAATCTGCGCTCTGCAATCTGCACTCTGCAATCTGCGCCCTGCAAACTGCAATCCGCAATCTGCGCTCTGTAATCTGCTTTCTGCAATCTGCACTCTGCAATCTGCACTCTGCAATCTGCGCTCTGCAATCTGCGCTCTGAAACCTGATCTCTGTAATCTGTGCTTTGCAATCTGCACTCTGAAACCTGCTTTGTGCAATCTGCACTCTGCAATCTGCACGCTGCAATCTGTGCTCTGCAATCTGTGCTCTGCAATCTGCACTCTGCAATCTGCGCTCGGCAATCTGTGCTCTGCAATCTGCGCTCAGCAATCTGCGCTCTGCAATCTGTGCTCTGCAATCTGCGCTCGGCAATCTGAGTTCTGCAATCTGCACTCAGCAATCTGAGTGCTGCAATCTGCGCTCTGCAATCTGCGCTCTGCAATCTGCATTCGGCAATCTGCACTCAGTAATCTGCGCTCCGCAATCTGCGCTATGCAATCTGCACTCAGCAATCTGAGTTCTGCAACCTGCGCTCTGCAATCTGCTCTCTGCAATCTGTGCTCTGCAATCTGCACTCGGCAATCTGCACTCAGCAATCTGCGCTCTGCAATCTGCTCTCTGCAATCTGCACTCTGTAATCTGCACTCTGCAATTTGTGCTCTGCAATCTGCACTCTGCAATCTGTGCTCAGCAATCTGCACTCGGCAATCTGCACTCTGTAATCTGAGTTCTGCAATCTGCGCTCGGCAATCTGAGTTCTGCAATCTGCGCTTTGCAATCTGCGCTCTGCAATCTGCACTCTGCAATCTGCACTCAGCAATCTGCGCTCTGCAATCTGCACTCTGCAATCTGCGCTCTGCAATCTGCACTCAGCAATCTGCGTTCTGCAATCTGCGTTCGGTAATCTGCACTCGGCAATCTGCACTCTGTAATCTGCACTCTGCAATCTGTGCTCTGCAATCTGCACTCGGCATTCTGCACTCTGTAATCTGTGTTCTGTAATCTGCGCTCTGCAATCTGAGTTCTGCAATCTGCGCTCGGCAATCTGAGTTCTGCAATCTGCGCTCGGCAATCTGCGCTCTGCAATCTGAGTTCTGCAATCTGCACTTGGCAATCAGCGCTCTGTAATCTGCGCTCTGCAATCTGCGCTCTGTAATCTGCACTCTGCAATCTGCACTCAGCAATCTGCGCTCTGCAATCTGCACTCTGCAATCTGCGCTCTGCAATCTGCACTCAGCAATCTGCGTTCTGCTATCTGCTCGCTTTAATCTGCACTCAGCAATCTGTGCACTGTAAACTGCGCTCAGTAATCTGCACTCTGTAATCTGCGCTCGGCAATCTGTGCTCTGTAATCTGCACTCGGCAATCTGCACTCTGCAATCTGCGCTCTGCAATCTGCACTCAGCAATCTGCGTTCTGCTATCTGCTCGCTTTAATCTGCACTCAGCAATCTGTGCTCTGTAAACTGCGCTCAGTAATCTGCACTCTGCAATCTGTGCTCTGCAATCTGCACTCGGCATTCTGCACTCTGTAATCTGTGTTCTGTAATCTGCGCTCTGCAATCTGAGTTCTGCAATCTGCGCTCGGCAATCTGAGTTCTGCAATCTGCGCTCGGCAATCTGCGCTCTGCAATCTGAGTTCTGCAATCTGCACTTGGCAATCAGCGCTCTGTAATCTGCGCTCTGCAATCTGCGCTCTGTAATCTGCACTCTGCAATCTGCACTCAGCAATCTGCGCTCTGCAATCTGCACTCTGCAATCTGCGCTCTGCAATCTGCACTCAGCAATCTGCGTTCTGCTATCTGCTCGCTTTAATCTGCACTCAGCAATCTGTGCACTGTAAACTGCGCTCAGTAATCTGCACTCTGTAATCTGCGCTCGGCAATCTGTGCTCTGTAATCTGCACTCGGCAATCTGCACTCTGCAATCTGCGCTCTGCAATCTGCACTCAGCAATCTGCGTTCTGCTATCTGCTCGCTTTAATCTGCACTCAGCAATCTGTGCTCTGTAAACTGCGCTCAGTAATCTGCACTCTGTAATCTGCGCTCGACAATCTGCGCTCTGTAATCTGCACTCGGCAATCTGCGCTCTGCAATCTGTGCTCTGCAATCTGCGCTCTGCAATCTGCACTCTGCAATCTGCACTCAGCAATCTGCGCTCTGCAATCTGCACTCTGCAATCTGCGCTCTGCAATCTGCACTCAGCAATCTGCGTTCTGCTATCTGCTCGCTTTAATCTGCACTCAGCAATCTGTGCTCTGTAAACTGCGCTCAGTAATCTGCACTCTGTAATCTGCGCTCGGCAATCTGTGCTCTGTAATCTGCACTTGGCAATCTGTGCTCGGCAATCTGCGCTCTGTAATCTGCACTCGGCAATCTGCACTCAGCAATCTGCACTCAGCAATCTGCGCTCTGCAATCTGCGCTCTGTAATCTGCACTCTGCAATCTGCACTCTGCAATCTGCACTCTGTAATCTGCGCTCTGCAATCTGCGCTCTGCAATCTGCGCTCTGCAATCTGCGCTCGGCAATCTGCGCTCTGCAATCTGCGCTCTGTAATCTGAGCTCTGCAATCTGCACTCGGCAATCTGCGCTCTGCAATCTGCACCCGGCAATCTGCGCTCTGCAATCTCCACCCTGCAATCTGTACTCTGCAATCTGCACTCAGCAATCTGCACTCTGCAATCTGCGCTGTGCAATCTGCACTCGGCAATCTGCACTCAGCAATCTGCGCTCTGCAATCTGCACTCAGCAATCTGCACTCAGCAATCTGCGCTCGGCAATCTGCGCTCTGAAACCTGCTCTCTGTAATCGGTGCTCTGCAATCTGCACTCTGCAATCTGCACTCTGCAATCTGCGCTATGCAATCTGTGCTCTGCAATCTGCACTCTGAAACCTGCTCTCTGCAATCTGCGCTCTGCAATCTGCGCTCTGCAATCTGTGCTCTGCAATCTGCGCTCTGCAATCTGCACTCTGCAATCTGCGTTTTGCAATCTACGCTCTGCAATCTGCGCTCTGCAATCTGCGCTCGGCAATCTGCGCTCTGCAATCTGTGCTCTGCAATCTGCGCTCTGCAATCTGCACTCTGCAATCTGCACTCAGCAATCTGCGCTCTGTAATCTGCACTCAGCAATCTGCGCTCTGTAATCTGCGCTCTGTAATCAGCACTCTGTAATCTGCACTCGGCAATCTGTGCTCTGTAATCTGCGCTCGGCAATCTGCACTCAGCAATCTGCACTCAGCAATCTGCGCTCGGCAATCTGCGCTCTGTAATCTGCACTCGGCAATCTGCACTCAGCGATCTGCGCTCTTCAATCAGCGCTCTGCAATCTGCACTCTGCAATCTGCACTCTGCAATCTGCGCTCTGCAATCTGCACTCAGCAATCTGCGCTCTGTAAACTGCGCTCAGTAATCTGCAATCTGTAATCTGCACTCGGCAATTTGTGTTCTGTAATCTGCACTCGGCAATCTGTGCTCGGCAATCTGCTCTCTGTAATCTGAGCTCGGCAATCTGCACTCAGCAATCTGCACTCAGCAATCTGCGCTCTGCAAACTGCGCTCTGTAATCTGCACTCTACAATCTGCGCTCTGTAATCTGCGCTCTGTAATCTGCACTCTGCAATCTGCACGCTGCAATCTGTGCTCTGCAATCTGTGCTCTGCAATCTGCACTCTGCAATCTGCGCTCGGCAATCTGTGCTCTGCAATCTGCGCTCAGCAATCTGCGCTCTGCAATCTGTGCTCTGCAATCTGCGCTCGGCAATCTGAGTTCTGCAATCTGCACTCAGCAATCTGAGTGCTGCAATCTGCGCTCTGCAATCTGCGCTCTGCAATCTGCATTCGGCAATCTGCACTCAGTAATCTGCGCTCCGCAATCTGCGCTATGCAATCTGCACTCAGCAATCTGAGTTCTGCAACCTGCGCTCTGCAATCTGCTCTCTGCAATCTGTGCTCTGCAATCTGCACTCGGCAATCTGCACTCAGCAATCTGCGCTCTGCAATCTGCTCTCTGCAATCTGCACTCTGTAATCTGCACTCTGCAATTTGTGCTCTGCAATCTGCACTCTGCAATCTGTGCTCAGCAATCTGCACTCGGCAATCTGCACTCTGCAATCTGCGCTCCGCAATCTGCGCTCTGCAATCTGCACTCTGCAATCTGCTCTCTGCAATCTGCGCTCTGCAATTTGCGCTCAGCAATCTGCGCTCTGCAATCTGCACTCGGCAATCTGTGCTCTGTAATCTGCACTCTGCAATCTGCACTCTGCTATCTGCATTCTGCAATCTGCACTCGGCAATCTGTGCTCTGCAATCTGCACTCGGCAATCTGCACTCGGCAATCTGCGCTCTGCAATCTGCGCTCTGCAATCTGCGCTCTGCAATCTGCACTCTGCAATCTGCACTCAGCAATCTGCACTCTGCAATCTGCAATCTGCAATCGGCGCTCTGCAATCTGCACTCTGCAATCTGCGTTCTGCTATCTGCGCTCTGTAATCTGCACTCAGCAATCTGTGCTCTGTAAACTGCGCTCAGTAATCTGCAATCTGTAAACTGCACTCGGCAATCTGCGTTCTGTAATCTGCACTCGGCAATCTGCGCTCGGCAATCTGCGCTCTGCAATCTGCGCTCTGCAATCTGCACTCTGCAATCTGCTCTCTGCAATCTGCACTCAGCAATCTGCACTCTGCTATCTGCACTCTGCAATCTGCACTCGGCAATCTGCGCTCTGCAATCTGCACTCGGCAATCTGCGCTTGTCAATCTGCACTCTGAAACATGCTCTCTGCAATTTGCGCTCGGCAATCTGCACTCAGCAATCTGTGCTCTGCAATCTGCGCTCTGCAATCTGCGCTCTGCATTCTGCACTCTGCAATCTGTGCTCTGCAATCTGCGCTCTGCAATCTGCACTCTGCAATCTGCGCTCGTCAATCTGCACTCTAAAACCTGCTCTCTGCAATCTGCGCTCGGCAATCTGCACTCGGCAATCTGCGCTCTGCAATCTGCACTCGGAAATCTGCGCACTGCAATCTGCATTCTGCAATCTGTGCTTTGCAATCTGCGCTCTGCAATCTGCACTTGGCAATCTGTGCTCTGCAATCTGTGCTCTGCAATCTACGCTCTGCAATCTGCACTCTGTAATCTGTGCTCTGCAACCTGTGCTCTGCAATCTGTGCTCTGCAATCTGCGCTCTGCAATCTGCGCTCTGTATTCTGTGCTCTGCAATCTGCACTCTGAAACCTGCTCTCTGCAATCTGTGCCCGGCAATCTGCATTCAGCAATCTGCACTCTGCAATCTGTGCTCGGTAATCTGCGCTCTGCAATCTGCACTCTGCAATCTGCACTCTGCAATCTGCGCTCTGCAATCTGTGCTCTGCAATCTGCACTCTGAAACCTGCTCTCTGCAATCTGTGCTCTGCAATCTGCACTCTGTAATCTGCACACTGCAATCTTCACTCTGAAACCTGCTCTCTGCAATCTGCGCTCTGAAATCTGTGCTCTGCAATGTGCACTCTGAAACCTGCTCTCTGCAATCTGCGCTCTGAAATCTGTGCTCTGCAATGTGCACTCTGAAACCTGCTCTCTGCAATCTGCGCTCTGCAATCTGCGCTCTGCAATCTGTGCTCTGCAATCTGCGCTCTGCAATCTGCACTCTGCAACCTGCGTTCTGCAATCTGCGCTCTGTAATCTGCGCTCTGCAATCTGCGCTCGGCAATCTGCGCTCTGCAATCTGCACTCTGCAATCTGCGCTCTGCAATCTGCGCTCTGAAACCTGATCTCTGTAATCTGTGCTTTGCAATCTGCACTCTGAAACCTGCTTTGTGCAATCTGCACTCTGCAATCTGCACTCTGCAACCTGCGTTCTGCAATCTGCGCTCTGTAATCTGCGCTCTGCAATCTGCGCTCGGCAATCTGCGCTCTGCAATCTGTGCTCTGCAATCTGCGCTCTGCAATCTGCACTCTGCAATCTGCGCCCTGCAAACTGCAATCCGCAATCTGCGCTCTGTAATCTGCTTTCTGCAATCTGCACTCTGCAATCTGCACTCTGCAATCTGCGCTCTGCAATCTGCGCTCTGAAACCTGATCTCTGTAATCTGTGCTTTGCAATCTGCACTCTGAAACCTGCTTTGTGCAATCTGCACTCTGCAATCTGCACGCTGCAATCTGTGCTCTGCAATCTGTGCTCTGCAATCTGCACTCTGCAATCTGCGCTCGGCAATCTGTGCTCTGCAATCTGCGCTCAGCAATCTGCGCTCTGCAATCTGTGCTCTGCAATCTGCGCTCGGCAATCTGAGTTCTGCAATCTGCACTCAGCAATCTGAGTGCTGCAATCTGCGCTCTGCAATCTGCGCTCTGCAATCTGCATTCGGCAATCTGCACTCAGAAATCTGCGCTCCGCAATCTGCGCTATGCAATCTGCACTCAGCAATCTGAGTTCTGCAACCTGCGCTCTGCAATCTGCTCTCTGCAATCTCTGCTCTGCAATCTGCACTCGGCAATCTGCACTCAGCAATCTGCGCTCTGCAATCTGCTCTCTGCAATCTGCACTCTGTAATCTGCACTCTGCAATTTGTGCTCTGCAATCTGCACTCTGCAATCTGTGCTCAGCAATCTGCACTCGGCAATCTGCACTCTGTAATCTGAGTTCTGCAATCTGCGCTCGGCAAACTGAGTTCTGCAATCTGCGATTTGCAATCTGCGCTCTGCAATCTGCACTCTGCAATCTGCACTCAGCAATCTGCGCTCTGCAATCTGCACTCTGCAATCTGCGCTCTGCAATCTGCACTCAGCAATCTGCGCTCAGTAATCTGCACTCTGTAATCTGCGCTCGGCAATCTGTGCTCTGTAATCTGCACTCGGCAATCTGCGCTCGGCAATCTGTGTGCTGTAATCTGTGCTCGGCAATCTGCACTTAGCAATCTGCACTCAGCAATCTGCGCTCTGCAATCTGCGCTCTGTAATCTGCACATCTGCAATCTGCGCTCTGTAATCTGCGCTCTGTAATCTGCACTCTGTAATCTGCACTCGGAAATCTGTGCTCTGTAATCTGCATTCGGCAATCTGCGCTCTGCAATCTGCACTCTGTAATCTGCGCACGGCAATCTGCACTCTGAAATCTGCACTCGGCAATCTGCACTCTGTAATCTGCACTCTGCAATCTGTGCTCTGCAATCTGCACTCGGCATTCTGCACTCTGTAATCTGTGTTCTGTAATCTGCGCTCTGCAATCTGAGTTCTGCAATCTGCGCTCGGCAATCTGAGTTCTGCAATCTGCGCTCGGCAATCTGCGCTCTGCAATCTGAGTTCTGCAATCTGCACTTGGCAATCAGCGCTCTGTAATCTGCGCTCTGCAATCTGCGCTCTGTAATCTGCACTCTGCAATCTGCACTCAGCAATCTGCGCTCTGCAATCTGCACTCTGCAATCTGCGCTCTGCAATCTGCACTCAGCAATCTGCGTTCTGCTATCTGCTCGCTTTAATCTGCACTCAGCAATCTGTGCTCTGTAAACTGCGCTCAGTAATCTGCACTCTGTAATCTGCGCTCGGCAATCTGTGCTCTGTAATCTGCACTCGGCAATCTGCACTCTGCAATCTGCGCTCTGCAATCTGCACTCAGCAATCTGCGTTCTGCTATCTGCTCGCTTTAATCTGCACTCAGCAATCTGTGCTCTGTAAACTGCGCTCTGCAATCTGCACTCTGCAATCTGCTCTCTGCAATCTGCACTCAGCAATCTGCACTCTGCTATCTGCACTCTGCAATCTGCACTCGGCAATCTGCGCTCTGCAATCTGCACTTGGCAATCTGCGCTCGTCAATCTGCACTCTGAAACATGCTCTCTGCAATTTGCGCTCGGCAATCTGCACTCAGCAATCTGTGCTCTGCAATCTGCGCTCTGCAATCTGCGCTCTGCAATCTGCACTCTGCAATCTGTGCTCTGCAATCTGCGCTCTGCAATCTGCACTCTGCAATCTGCGCTCGTCAATCTGCACTCTAAAACCTGCTCTCTGCAATCTGCGCTCGGCAATCTGCACTCGGCAATCTGCGCTCTGCAATCTGCACTCGGAAATCTGCGCACTGCAATCTGCATTCTGCAATCTGTGCTTTGCAATCTGCGCTCTGCAATCTGCACTTGGCAATCTGTGCTCTGCAATCTGTGCTCTGCAATCTACGCTCTGCAATCTGCACTCTGTAATCTGTGCTCTGCAACCTGTGCTCTGCAATCTGCACTCTGCAATCTGCGCTCTGCAATCTGCACTCTGTATCCTGTGCTCTGCAATCTGCACTCTGAAACCTGCTCTCTGCAATCTGTGCCCGGCAATCTGCATTCAGCAATCTGCACTCTGCAATCTGTGCTCGGTAATCTGCGCTCTGCAATCTGCACTCTGCAATCTGCACTCTGCAATCTGCGCTCTGCAATCTGTGCTCTGCAATCTGCACTCTGAAACCTGCTCTCTGCAATCTGTGCTCTGCAATCTGCACTCTGTAATCTGCACACTGCAATCTTCACTCTGAAACCTGCTCTCTGCAATCTGCGCTCTGCAATCTGCGCTCTGCAATCTGTGCTCTGCAATCTGCGCTCTGCAATCTGCACTCTGCAACCTGCGTTCTGCAATCTGCGCTCTGTAATCTGCGCTCTGCAATCTGCGCTCGGCAATCTGCGCTCTGCAATCTGTGCTCTGCAATCTGCGCTCTGCAATCTGCACTCTGCAATCTGCGCCCTGCAAACTGCAATCCGCAATCTGCGCTCTGTAATCTGCTTTCTGCAATCTGCACTCTGCAATCTGCACTCTGCAATCTGCGCTCTGCAATCTGCGCTCTGAAACCTGATCTCTGTAATCTGTGCTTTGCAATCTGCACTCTGAAACCTGCTTTGTGCAATCTGCACTCTGCAATCTGCACGCTGCAATCTGTGCTCTGCAATCTGTGCTCTGCAATCTGCACTCTGCAATCTGCGCTCGGCAATCTGTGCTCTGCAATCTGCGCTCAGCAATCTGCGCTCTGCAATCTGTGCTCTGCAATCTGCGCTCGGCAATCTGAGTTCTGCAATCTGCACTCAGCAATCTGAGTGCTGCAATCTGCGCTCTGCAATCTGCGCTCTGCAATCTGCATTCGGCAATCTGCACTCAGTAATCTGCGCTCCGCAATCTGCGCTATGCAATCTGCACTCAGCAATCTGAGTTCTGCAACCTGCGCTCTGCAATCTGCTCTCTGCAATCTGTGCTCTGCAATCTGCACTCGGCAATCTGCACTCAGCAATCTGCGCTCTGCAATCTGCTCTCTGCAATCTGCACTCTGTAATCTGCACTCTGCAATTTGTGCTCTGCAATCTGCACTCTGCAATCTGTGCTCAGCAATCTGCACTCGGCAATCTGCACTCTGTAATCTGAGTTCTGCAATCTGCGCTCGGCAATCTGAGTTCTGCAATCTGCGCTTTGCAATCTGCGCTCTGCAATCTGCACTCTGCAATCTGCACTCAGCAATCTGCGCTCTGCAATCTGCACTCTGCAATCTGCGCTCTGCAATCTGCACTCAGCAATCTGCGTTCTGCAATCTGCGTTCGGTAATCTGCACTCGGCAATCTGCACTCTGTAATCTGCACTCTGCAATCTGTGCTCTGCAATCTGCACTCGGCATTCTGCACTCTGTAATCTGTGTTCTGTAATCTGCGCTCTGCAATCTGAGTTCTGCAATCTGCGCTCGGCAATCTGAGTTCTGCAATCTGCGCTCGGCAATCTGCGCTCTGCAATCTGAGTTCTGCAATCTGCACTTGGCAATCAGCGCTCTGTAATCTGCGCTCTGCAATCTGCGCTCTGTAATCTGCACTCTGCAATCTGCACTCAGCAATCTGCGCTCTGCAATCTGCACTCTGCAATCTGCGCTCTGCAATCTGCACTCAGCAATCTGCGTTCTGCTATCTGCTCGCTTTAATCTGCACTCAGCAATCTGTGCACTGTAAACTGCGCTCAGTAATCTGCACTCTGTAATCTGCGCTCGGCAATCTGTGCTCTGTAATCTGCACTCGGCAATCTGCACTCTGCAATCTGCGCTCTGCAATCTGCACTCAGCAATCTGCGTTCTGCTATCTGCTCGCTTTAATCTGCACTCAGCAATCTGTGCTCTGTAAACTGCGCTCAGTAATCTGCACTCTGTAATCTGCGCTCGACAATCTGCGCTCTGTAATCTGCACTCGGCAATCTGCGCTCTGCAATCTGTGCTCTGCAATCTGCGCTCTGCAATCTGCACTCTGCAATCTGCACTCAGCAATCTGCGCTCTGCAATCTGCACTCTGCAATCTGCGCTCTGCAATCTGCACTCAGCAATCTGCGTTCTGCTATCTGCTCGCTTTAATCTGCACTCAGCAATCTGTGCTCTGTAAACTGCGCTCAGTAATCTGCACTCTGTAATCTGCGCTCGGCAATCTGTGCTCTGTAATCTGCACTTGGCAATCTGTGCTCGGCAATCTGCGCTCTGTAATCTGCACTCGGCAATCTGCACTCAGCAATCTGCACTCAGCAATCTGCGCTCTGCAATCTGCGCTCTGTAATCTGCACTCTGCAATCTGCACTCTGCAATCTGCACTCTGTAATCTGCGCTCTGCAATCTGCGCTCTGCAATCTGCGCTCTGCAATCTGCGCTCGGCAATCTGCGCTCTGCAATCTGCGCTCTGTAATCTGAGCTCTGCAATCTGCACTCGGCAATCTGCGCTCTGCAATCTGCACCCGGCAATCTGCGCTCTGCAATCTCCACCCTGCAATCTGTACTCTGCAATCTGCACTCAGCAATCTGCACTCTGCAATCTGCGCTGTGCAATCTGCACTCGGCAATCTGCACTCAGCAATCTGCGCTCTGCAATCTGCACTCAGCAATCTGCACTCAGCAATCTGCGCTCGGCAATCTGCGCTCTGAAACCTGCTCTCTGTAATCGGTGCTCTGCAATCTGCACTCTGCAATCTGCACTCTGCAATCTGCGCTATGCAATCTGTGCTCTGCAATCTGCACTCTGAAACCTGCTCTCTGCAATCTGCGCTCTGCAATCTGCGCTCTGCAATCTGTGCTCTGCAATCTGCGCTCTGCAATCTGCACTCTGCAATCTGCGTTTTGCAATCTACGCTCTGCAATCTGCGCTCTGCAATCTGCGCTCGGCAATCTGCGCTCTGCAATCTGTGCTCTGCAATCTGCGCTCTGCAATCTGCACTCTGCAATCTGCACTCAGCAATCTGCGCTCTGTAATCTGCACTCAGCAATCTGCGCTCTGTAATCTGCGCTCTGTAATCAGCACTCTGTAATCTGCACTCGGCAATCTGTGCTCTGTAATCTGCGCTCGGCAATCTGCACTCAGCAATCTGCACTCAGCAATCTGCGCTCGGCAATCTGCGCTCTGTAATCTGCACTCGGCAATCTGCACTCAGCGATCTGCGCTCTTCAATCAGCGCTCTGCAATCTGCACTCTGCAATCTGCACTCTGCAATCTGCGCTCTGCAATCTGCACTCAGCAATCTGCGCTCTGTAAACTGCGCTCAGTAATCTGCAATCTGTAATCTGCACTCGGCAATCTGTGTTCTGTAATCTGCACTCGGCAATCTGTGCTCGGCAATCTGCTCTCTGTAATCTGAGCTCGGCAATCTGCACTCAGCAATCTGCACTCAGCAATCTGCGCTCTGCAAACTGCGCTCTGTAATCTGCACTCTACAATCTGCGCTCTGTAATCTGCGCTCTGTAATCTGCACTCTGCAATCTGTGCTCTGTAATCTGCACTCGGCAACCTGCGCTCGGCAATCTGCACTCTGTAATCTGCACTCTATAATCTGCACTTTACAATCTGCGCTCTGTAATCTGCGCTCTGTAATCTGCACTCTGCAATCTGTGCTCTGTAATCTGCACTCGGCAACCTGCGCTCGGCAATCTGCGCTCTGTAATCTGCGCTCGGCAATCTGCACTCTGCAATCTGCACTCAGCAATCTGCACTCAGCAATCTGCGCTCTTCAAGCTGCGCTCTGCAATCTGCGCTCTGAAACCTGCTCTCTGTAATCTGTGCTCTACAATCTGTGCTCTGCAATCTGCGCTCTGCAATCTGTGCTCTGCAATCTGCGCTCTGCAATCTGCACTCCGCAATCTGCGCTCTGCAATCTGCACTCAGCAATCTGCGCTCTGCAATCTGCACTCAGTAATCTGCACTCTGTAATCTGCACTCAGCAATCTGTGCTCTGTAATCTGCACTCGGCAATCTGCGCTCGGCAATCTGCGCTCTGTAATCTGCGCTCGGCAATCTGCACTCAGCAATCTGCACTCAGCAATCTACGCTCTGCAAACTGCGCTCTGTAATCTGCACTCTGCAATCTGCGCTCTGTAATCTGCGCTCGGCAATCTGTGCTCTGCAATCTGCGCTCTGCAATCTGCTCTCTGCAATCTGTGCTCTGCAATCTGCGCTCTGCAATCTGCGCTCCGCAATCTGCGCTCTGCAATCTGCTCTCTGCAATCTGCGCTCGGCAATCAGCAATCGGCAATCTGCGCTCTGTAATCTGCTCTCTGCAATCTGCACTCGGCAATCTGCGCTCGGCAATCTGTGCTCTGCAATCCCAGCTCTGCAATCTGTGCTCTGCAATCTGCGCTCTGCAATCTGCGCTCCGCAATCTGCGCTCTGCAATCTGCTCTCTGCAATCTGAGCTCGACAATTAGCAATCTGCAATCTGTGCTCTACAATCTGTGCTCTGCAATCTGCGCTCTGCAATCTGTGCTCTGCAATCTGCGCTCTGCAATCTGCGCTCCGCAATCTGTGCTCTGTAATCTGTGCTCTGCAATCTGCGCTCTGCAATCTGCGCTCTGCAATCTGCGTTCTGCAATCTGCGCTCAGCAATCTGCGCTCTGCCATCTGCACTCGGCAATCTGCGCTCTGTAATCTGCACTCTGCAATCTGCGCTCAGCAATCTGCACTCTGCAATCTGCACTCTGCAATCTGCACTCGGCAATCTGCGCTCTGCAATCTGCGCTCTGCAATCTGCACTCTGCAATCTGCACTCTGCAATCTGCGCACTGCAATCTGCGCTCGACAATCTGAGTTCTGCAATCTGCACTCTGAAACCTGCTCTCTGCAATCTGCGCTCTGCAATCTGCGCTCTGCAATCTGTGCTCTGCAATCTGCGCTCTGCAATCTGCACTCTGCAATCTGCGTTCTGCAATCTACGCTCTGCAATCTGCGCCCTGCAATCTACGCTCGGCAATCTGCGCTCTGCAATCTGTGCTCTGCAATCTGCGCTCTGCAATCTGCACTCTGCAATCTGCACTCGGCAATCTGCGCTCTTCAATCTGCACTCTGCAATCTGCGCTCTGCAATCTGCACTCAGCAATCTGCGTTCTGCAATCTGCGCTCTGTAATCTGCACTCAGCAATCTGCGCTCTGCAATCTGCGCTCTGTAATCAGCACTCTGTAATCTGCACTTGGCAATCTGTGCTCTGTAATCTGCACTCTGCAATTTGTGCTCTGCAATCTGCACTCGGCAATCTGCACTCTGTAATCTGCGTTCTGTCATCTGCGCTCTGCAATCTGAGTTCTGCAATCTGCGCTCGGCAATCTGAGTTCTGCAATCTGCGCTCGGCAATCTGCGCTCTGCAATCTGCGTTCTGCAATCTGCACTCGGCAATCTGCACTCAGCGATCTGCGCTCTTCAATCTGCGCTCTGCAATCTGCACTCTGCAATCTGCACTCTGCAATCTGCACTCTGTAATCTGCACTCTGCAATCTGCGCTTTGTAATCTGCTCTCTGCAATTTGCACTCGGCAATCTGCGCTCGGCAATCTGTGCTCTGCAATCCCAGCTCTGCAATCTGTGCTCTGTAATCTGCGCTCTGCAATCTGCGCTCCGCAATCTGCGCCCTGCGATCTGCTCTCTGCAGTCTGCGCTCTGCAATCTGTGCTCTGCAATCTGCGCTCTGCATTCTGCGCTCCGCAATCTGCGCTCTGCAATCTGCACTCAGCAATCTGCGCTCTGCAATCTGCACTCAGCAATCTGCACTCGGCAATCTGCACTCAGCAATCTGCACTCTGCAATCTGCGCTGTGCAATCTGCACTCGGCAATCTGCACTCAGCAATCTGCGCTCTGCAATCTGCACTCAGCAATCTGCACTCAGCAATCTGCGCTCGGCAATCTGCGCTCTGAAACCTGCTCTCTGTAATCGGTGCTCTGCAATCTGCACTCTGCAATCTGCACTCTGCAATCTGCGCTATGCAATCTGTGCTCTGCAATCTGCACTCTGAAACCTGCTCTCTGCAATCTGCGCTCTGCAATCTGCGCTCTGCAATCTGTGCTCTGCAATCTGCGCTCTGCAATCTGCACTCTGCAATCTGCGTTTTGCAATCTACGCTCTGCAATCTGCGCTCTGCAATCTGCGCTCGGCAATGTGCGCTCTGCAATCTGTGCTCTGCAATCTGCGCTCTGCAATCTGCACTCTGCAATCTGCACTCAGCAATCTGCGCTCTGTAATCTGCACTCAGCAATCTGCGCTCTGTAATCTGCGCTCTGTAATCAGCACTCTGTAATCTGCACTCGGCAATCTGTGCTCTGTAATCTGCGCTCGGCAATCTGCACTCAGCAATCTGCACTCAGCAATCTGCGCTCGGCAATCTGCGCTCTGTAATCTGCACTCGGCAATCTGCACTCAGCGATCTGCGCTCTTCAATCAGCGCTCTGCAATCTGCACTCTGCAATCTGCACTCTGCAATCTGCGCTCTGCAATCTGCACTCTGCAATCTGCACTCAGCAATCTGCGCTCTGTAATCTGCACTCAGCAATCTGCGCTCTGTAATCTGCGCTCTGTAATCAGCACTCTGTAATCTGCACTCGGCAATCTGTGCTCTGTAATCTGCGGTCGGCAATCTGCACTCAGCAATCTGCACTCAGCAATCTGCGCTCGGCAATCTGCGCTCTGTAATCTGCACTCTGCAATCTGCGCTCTGTAATCTGCGCTCTGTAATCAGCACTCTGTAATCTGCACTCGGCAATCTGCGCTCTGTAATCTGCATTCGGCAATCTGCGCTCTGCAATCTGCGCTCTGTAATCTGCGCTCAGCAATCTGCTCTCTGCCATCTGCACTCGGCAATCTGCACTCTGTAATCTGCACTCTGCAATCTGCGCTCAGCAATCTGCACTCAGCAATCTGCACTCTGCAATCTGCACTCGGCAATCTGCGCTCTGCAGTCTGCGCTCTGCAATCTGCACTCTGCAATCTGCACTCTGCAATCTGCGCCCTGCAATCTGCGCTCGACAATCTGAGTTCTGCAATCTGCACTCTGAAACCTGCTATCTGCAATCTGCGCTCTGCAATCTGCGCTCTGCAATCTGTGCTCTGCAATCTGCGCTCTGCAATCTGCACTCTGCAATCTGCGTTCTGCAATCTACGCTCTGCAATCTGCGTTCTGCAATCTGCGCTCGGCAATCTGCGCTCTGCAATCTGTGCTCTGCAATCTGCGCTCTGCAATCTGCACTCTGCAATCTGCACTCGGCAATCTGCGCTCTTCAATCTGCACTCTGCAAACTGCGCTCTGCAATCTGCACTCAGCAATCTGCGTTCTGCAATCTGCGCTCTGTAATCTGCACTCAGCAATCTGCGCTCTGTAATCTGCGCTCTGTAATCAGCACTCTGTAATCTGCTCTCAGCAATCTGTGCTCTGTAATCTGCACTCTGCAATTTGTGCTCTGCAATCTGCACTCGGCAATCTGCACTCTGTAATCGGCGTTCTGTCATCTGCGCTCTGCAATCTGAGTTCTGCAATCTGCGCTCGGCAATCTGAGTTCTGCAATCTGCGCTCGGCAATCTGCGCTCTGCAATCTGCGTTCTGCAATCTGCACTCGGCAATCTGCACTCAGCGATCTGCGCTCTTCAATCAGCGCTCTGCAATCTGCACTCTGCAATCTGCACTCTGCAATCTGCGCTCTGCAATCTGCGCTCTGCAATCTGTGCTCTGCAATCTGCGCTCTGCAATCTGCACTCTGCAATCTGCGTTCTGCAATCTACGCTCTGCAATCTGCGCTCTGCAATCTATGCTCGGCAATCTGCACTCTGCAATCTGCGTTCTGCAATCTACGCTCTGCAATCTGCGCCCTGCAATCTACGCTCGGCAATCTGCGCTCTGCAATCTGTGCTCTGCAATCTGCGCTCTGCAATCTGCACTCTGCAATCTGCACTCGGCAATCTGCGCTCTTCAATCTGCACTCTGCAATCTGCGCTCTGCAATCTGCACTCAGCAATCTGCGTTCTGCAATCTGCGCTCTGTAATCTGCACTCAGCAATCTGCGCTCTGCAATCTGCGCTCTGTAATCAGCACTCTGTAATCTGCACTTGGCAATCTGTGCTCTGTAATCTGCACTCTGCAATTTGTGCTCTGCAATCTGCACTCGGCAATCTGCACTCTGTAATCTGCGTTCTGTCATCTGCGCTCTGCAATCTGAGTTCTGCAATCTGCGCTCGGCAATCTGAGTTCTGCAATCTGCGCTCGGCAATCTGCGCTCTGCAATCTGCGTTCTGCAATCTGCACTCGGCAATCTGCACTCAGCGATCTGCGCTCTTCAATCTGCGCTCTGCAATCTGCACTCTGCAATCTGCACTCTGCAATCTGCACTCTGTAATCTGCACTCTGCAATCTGCGCTTTGTAATCTGCTCTCTGCAATTTGCACTCGGCAATCTGCGCTCGGCAATCTGTGCTGTGCAATCCCAGCTCTGCAATCTGTGCTCTGTAATCTGCGCTCTGCAATCTGCGCTCCGCAATCTGCGCCCTGCGATCTGCTCTCTGCAGTCTGCGCTCTGCAATCTGTGCTCTGCAATCTGCGCTCTGCATTCTGCGCTCCGCAATCTGCGCTCTGCAATCTGCACTCAGCAATCTGCGCTCTGCAATCTGCACTCAGCAATCTGCACTCGGCAATCTGCACTCAGCAATCTGCACTCTGCAATCTGCGCTGTGCAATCTGCACTCGGCAATCTGCACTCAGCAATCTGCGCTCTGCAATCTGCACTCAGCAATCTGCACTCAGCAATCTGCGCTCGGCAATCTGCGCTCTGAAACCTGCTCTCTGTAATCGGTGCTCTGCAATCTGCACTCTGCAATCTGCACTCTGCAATCTGCGCTATGCAATCTGTGCTCTGCAATCTGCACTCTGAAACCTGCTCTCTGCAATCTGCGCTCTGCAATCTGCGCTCTGCAATCTGTGCTCTGCAATCTGCGCTCTGCAATCTGCACTCTGCAATCTGCGTTTTGCAATCTACGCTCTGCAATCTGCGCTCTGCAATCTGCGCTCGGCAATCTGCGCTCTGCAATCTGAGCTCTGCAATCTGCGCTCTGCAATCTGCACTCTGCAATCTGCGCTCAGCAATCTGCGCTCTGTAATCTGCACTCTGCAATCTGCGCTCTGTAATCTGCGCTCTGTAATCAGCACTCTGTAATCTGCACTCGGCAATCTGTGCTCTGTAATCTGCGCTCGGCAATCTGCACTCAGCAATCTGCACTCAGCAATCTGCGCTCGGCAATCTGCGCTCTGTAATCTGCACTCGGCAATCTGCACTCAGCGATCTGCGCTCTTCAATCAGCGCTCTGCAATCTGCACTCTGCAATCTGCACTCTGCAATCTGCGCTCTGCAATCTGCACTCTGCAATCTGCACTCAGCAATCTGCGCTCTGTAATCTGCACTCAGCAATCTGCGCTCTGTAATCTGCGCTCTGTAATCAGCACTCTGTAATCTGCACTCGGCAATCTGTGCTCTGTAATCTGCGGTCGGCAATCTGCACTCAGCAATCTGCACTCAGCAATCTGCGCTCGGCAATCTGCGCTCTGTAATCTGCACTCTGCAATCTGCGCTCTGTAATCTGCGCTCTGTAATCAGCACTCTGTAATCTGCACTCGGCAATCTGCGCTCTGTAATCTGCATTCGGCAATCTGCGCTCTGCAATCTGCGCTCTGTAATCTGCGCTCAGCAATCTGCTCTCTGCCATCTGCACTCGGCAATCTGCACTCTGTAATCTGCACTCTGCAATCTGCGCTCAGCAATCTGCACTCAGCAATCTGCACTCTGCAATCTGCACTCGGCAATCTGCGCTCTGCAGTCTGCGCTCTGCAATCTGCACTCTGCAATCTGCACTCTGCAATCTGCGCCCTGCAATCTGCGCTCGACAATCTGAGTTCTGCAATCTGCACTCTGAAACCTGCTATCTGCAATCTGCGCTCTGCAATCTGCGCTCTGCAATCTGTGCTCTGCAATCTGCGCTCTGCAATCTGCACTCTGCAATCTGCGTTCTGCAATCTACGCTCTGCAATCTGCGTTCTGCAATCTGCGCTCGGCAATCTGCGCTCTGCAATCTGTGCTCTGCAATCTGCGCTCTGCAATCTGCACTCTGCAATCTGCACTCGGCAATCTGCGCTCTTCAATCTGCACTCTGCAAACTGCGCTCTGCAATCTGCACTCAGCAATCTGCGTTCTGCAATCTGCGCTCTGTAATCTGCACTCAGCAATCTGCGCTCTGTAATCTGCGCTCTGTAATCAGCACTCTGTAATCTGCACTCAGCAATCTGTGCTCTGTAATCTGCACTCTGCAATTTGTGCTCTGCAATCTGCACTCGGCAATCTGCACTCTGTAATCGGCGTTCTGTCATCTGCGCTCTGCAATCTGAGTTCTGCAATCTGCGCTCGGCAATCTGAGTTCTGCAATCTGCGCTCGGCAATCTGCGCTCTGCAATCTGCGTTCTGCAATCTGCACTCGGCAATCTGCACTCAGCGATCTGCGCTCTTCAATCAGCGCTCTGCAATCTGCACTCTGCAATCTGCACTCTGCAATCTGCGCTCTGCAATCTGCGCTCTGCAATCTGTGCTCTGCAATCTGCGCTCTGCAATCTGCACTCTGCAATCTGCGTTCTGCAATCTACGCTCTGCAATCTGCGCTCTGCAATCTATGCTCGGCAATCTGCGCTCTGCAATCTGTGCTCTGCAATCTGCGCTCTGCAATCTGCACTCTGCAATCTGCACTCGGCAATCTGCGCTCTTCAATCTGCACTCTGCAATCTGCGCTCTGCAATCTGCACTCAGCAATCTGCGTTCTGCAATCTGCGCTCTGTAATCTGCACTCAGCAATCTGCGCTCTGTAATCTGCGCTCTGTAATCAGCACTCTGTAATCTGCACTCGGCAATCTGTGCTCTGTAATCTGCACTCTGCAATTTGTGCTCTGCAATCTGCACTCGGCAATCTGCACTCTGTAATCTGCGTTCTGTCATCTGCGCTCTGCAATCTGAGTTCTGCAATCTGCGCTCGGCAATCTGAGTTCTGCAATCTGCGCTCGGCAATCTGCGCTCTGCAATCTGCGTTCTGCAATCTGCACTCGGCAATCTGCACTCAGCGATCTGCGCTCTTCAATCTGCGCTCTGCAATCTGCACTCTGCACTCTGTAATCTGCACTCTGCAATCTGCGCTTTGTAATCTGCTCTCTGCAATCTGCACTCGGCAATCTGCGCTCGGCAATCTGTGCTCTGCAATCCCAGCTCTGCAATCTGTGCTCTGTAATCTGCGCTCTGCAATCTGCGCTCCGCAATCTGCGCCCCGCAATCTGCTCTCTGCAGTCTGTGCTCTGCAATCTGTGCTCTGCAATCTGCGCTCTGCATTCTGCGCTCCGCAATCTGCGCTCTGCAATCTGCACTCTGCAATCTGCGCTGTGCAATCTGCACTCGGCAATCTGCACTCAGCAATCTGCGCTCTGCAATCTGCACTCAGCAATCTGCACTCAGCAATCTGCGCTCGGCAATCTGCGCTCTGAAACCTGCTCTCTGTAATCGGTGCTCTGCAATCTGCACTCTGCAATCTGCACTCTGCAATCTGCGCTATGCAATCTGTGCTCTGCAATCTGCACTCTGAAACCTGCTCTCTGCAATCTGCGCTCTGCAATCTGCGCTCTGCAATCTGTGCTCTGCAATCTGCGCTCTGCAATCTGCACTCTGCAATCTGCGTTTTGCAATCTACGCTCTGCAATCTGCGCTCTGCAATCTGCGCTCGGCAATCTGCGCTCTGCAATCTGTGCTCTGCAATCTGCGCTCTGCAATCTGCACTCTGCAATCTGCACTCAGCAATCTGCGCTCTGTAATCTGCACTCAGCAATCTGCGCTCTGTAATCTGCGCTCTGTAATCAGCACTCTGTAATCTGCACTCGGCAATCTGTGCTCTGTAATCTGCGCTCGGCAATCTGCACTCAGCAATCTGCACTCTGCAATCTGCGCTCTGTAATCTGCGCTCTGTAATCAGCACTCTGTAATCTGCACTCGGCAATCTGCACTCTGTAATCTGCATTCGGCAATCTGCGCTCTGCAATCTGCGCTCTGTAATCTGCGCTCAGCAATCTGCTCTCTGCCATCTGCACTCGGCAATCTGCGCTCTGTAATCTGCACTCTGCAATCTGCGCTCAGCAATCTGCACTCTGCAATCTGCACTCTGCAATCTGCACTCGGCAATCTGCGCTCTGCAATCTGCGCTCTGCAATCTGCACTCTGCAATCTGCACTCTGCAATCTGCGCCCTGCAATCTGCGCTCGACAATCTGAGTTCTGCAATGTGCACTCTGAAACCTGCTATCTGCAATCTGCGCTCTGCAATCTGCGCTCTGCAATCTGTGCTCTGCAATCTGCGCTCTGCAATCTGCACTCTGCAATCTGCGTTCTGCAATCTACGCTCTGCAATCTGCGCTCTGCAATCTGCACTCTGCAATCTGCACTCGGCAATCTGCGCTCTTCAATCTGCACTCTGCAATCTGCGCTCTGTAATCTGCGCTCTGTAATCAGCACTCTGTAATCTGCATTCGGCAATCTGTGCTCTGCAATCTGCACTCGGCAATCTGCACTCTGTAATCTGCGTTCTGTCATCTGCGCTCTGCAATCTGAGTTCTGCAATCTGCGCTCGGCAATCTGAGTTCTGCAATCTGCGCTCGGCAATCTGCGCTCTGCAATCTGCATTCTGCAATCTGCACTCGGCAATCTGCACTCAGCGATCTGCGCTCTTCAATCAGCGCTCTGCAATCTGCACTCTGCAATCTGCACTCTGCAATCTGCGCTCTGCAATCTGCGCTCTGCAATCTGTGCTCTGCAATCTGCTCTCTGCAATCTGCACTCTGCAATCTGCGTTCTGCAATCTACGCTCTGCAATCTGCGCTCTGCAATCTACGCTCGGCAATCTGCGCTCTGCAATCTGTGCTCTGCAATCTGCGCTCTGCAATCTGCACTCTGCAATCTGCACTCGGCAATCTGCGCTCTTCAATCTGCACTCTGCAATCTGCGCTCTGCAATCTGCACTCAGCAATCTGCGTTCTGCAATCTGCGCTCGGCAATCTGCGCTCGGCAATCTGCGTTCTGCAATCTGCACTCGGCAATCTGCACTCTGTAATCTGCACTCGGCAATCTGCACTCAGCGATCTGCGCTCTTCAATCAGCGCTCTGCAATCTGCACTCTGCAATCTGCACTCTGCAATCTGCGCTCTGCAATCTGCGCTCTGCAATCTGTGCTCTGCAATCTGCGCTCTGCAATCTGCACTCTGCAATCTGCGTTCTGCAATCTGCACTCGGCAATCTGCACTCAGCGATCTGCGCTCTTCAATCAGCGCTCTGCAATCTGCACTCTGCAATCTGCACTCTGCAATCTGCGCTCTGCAATCTGCGCTCTGCAATCTGTGCTCTGCAATCTGCGCTCTGCAATCTGCACTCTGCAATCTGCACTCTGTAATCTGCACTCTGCAATCTGCGCTTTGTAATCTGCTCTCTGCAATCTGCACTCGGCAATCTGCGCTCGGCAATCTGTGCTCTGCAATCCCAGCTCTGCAATCTGTGCTCTGTAATCTGCGCTCTGCAATCTGTGCTCTGCAATCTGCGCTCTGCATTCTGTGCTCCGCAATCTGCGCTCTGCAATCTGCACTCAGCAATCTGCGCTCTGCAATCTGCACTCAGCAATCTGCACTCGGCAATGTGCACTCAGCAATCTGCACTCTGCAATCTGCGCTGTGCAATCTGCACTCGGCAATCTGCACTCAGCAATCTGCGCTCTGCAATCTGCACTCAGCAATCTGCACTCAGCAATCTGCGCTCGGCAATCTGCGCTCTGAAACCTGCTCTCTGTAATCGATGCTCTGCAATCTGCACTCTGCAATCTGCACTCTGCAATCTGCGCTATGCAATCTGCGCTCTGCAATCTGCACTCTGAAACCTGCTCTCTGCAATCTGCGCTCTGCAATCTGCGCTCTGCAATCTGTGCTCTGCAATCTGCGCTCTGCAATCTGCACTCTGCAATCTGCGTTTTGCAATCTACGCTCTGCAATCTGCGCTCTGCAATCTGCGCTCGGCAATCTGTGCTCTGCAATCTGTGCTCTGCAATCTGCGCTCTGCAATCTGCACTCTGCAATCTGCACTCAGCAATCTGCGCTCTGTAATCTGCACTCAGCAATCTGCGCTCTGTAATCTGCGCTCTGTAATCAGCACTCTGTAATCTGCACTCGGCAATCTGTGCTCTGTAATCTGCGCTCGGCAATCTGCACTCAGCAATCTGCACTCAGCAATCTGCGCTCGGCAATCTGCGCTCTGTAATCTGCACTCTGCAATCTGCGCTCTGTAATCTGCGCTCTGTAATCAGCACTCTGTAATCTGCACTCGGCAATCTGCGCTCTGTAATCTGCATTCGGCAATCTGCGCTCTGCAATCTGCGCTCTGTAATCTGCGCTCAGCAATCTGCTCTCTGCCATCTGCACTCGGCAATCTGCGCTCTGTAATCTGCACTCTGCAATCTGCGCTCAGCAATCTGCACTCTGCAATCTGCACTCTGCAATCTGCACTCGGCAATCTGCGCTCTGCAATCTGCACTCTGCAATCTGCACTCTGCAATCTGCACTCTGCAATCTGCGCCCTGCAATCTGCACTCTGCAATCTGCACTCGGCAATCTGCGCTCTTCAATCTGCACTCTGCAATCTGCGCTCTGTAATCTGCGCTCTGTAATCAGCACTCTGTAATCTGCATTCGGCAATCTGTGCTCTGCAATCTGCACTCGGCAATCTGCACTCTGTAATCTGCGTTCTGTCATCTGCGCTCTGCAATCTGAGTTCTGCAATCTGCGCTCGGCAATCTGAGTTCTGCAATCTGCGCTCGGCAATCTGCGCTCTGCAATCTGCATTCTGCAATCTGCACTCGGCAATCTGCACTCAGCGATCTGCGCTCTTCAATCAGCGCTCTGCAATCTGCACTCTGCAATCTGCACTCTGCAATCTGCGCTCTGCAATCTGCGCTCTGCAATCTGTGCTCTGCAATCTGCTCTCTGCAATCTGCACTCTGCAATCTGCGTTCTGCAATCTACGCTCTGCAATCTGCGCTCTGCAATCTACGCTCGGCAATCT
This sequence comes from Carcharodon carcharias, assembly GCF_017639515.1. NCBI lineage: Eukaryota > Metazoa > Chordata > Chondrichthyes > Lamniformes > Lamnidae > Carcharodon > Carcharodon carcharias. The sequence continues at coordinate 265,375,618 of NC_054467.1, forward strand.
GCGCTCTGCAATCTGTGCTCTGCAATCTGCGCTCTGCAATCTGCACTCTGCAATCTGCACTCGGCAATCTGCGCTCTTCAATCTGCACTCTGCAATCTGCGCTCTGCAATCTGCACTCAGCAATCTGCGTTCTGCAATCTGCGCTCGGCAATCTGCGCTCGGCAATCTGCGTTCTGCAATCTGCACTCGGCAATCTGCACTCTGTAATCTGCACTCGGCAATCTGCACTCAGCGATCTGCGCTCTTCAATCAGCGCTCTGCAATCTGCACTCTGCAATCTGCACTCTGCAATCTGCGCTCTGCAATCTGCGCTCTGCAATCTGTGCTCTGCAATCTGCGCTCTGCAATCTGCACTCTGCAATCTGCGTTCTGCAATCTGCACTCGGCAATCTGCACTCAGCGATCTGCGCTCTTCAATCAGCGCTCTGCAATCTGCACTCTGCAATCTGCACTCTGCAATCTGTGCTCTGCAATCTGCGCTCTGCAATCTGTGCTCTGCAATCTGCGCTCTGCAATCTGCACTCTGCAATCTGCACTCTGTAATCTGCACTCTGCAATCTGCGCTTTGTAATCTGCTCTCTGCAATCTGCACTCGGCAATCTGCGCTCGGCAATCTGTGCTCTGCAATCCCAGCTCTGCAATCTGTGCTCTGTAATCTGCGCTCTGCAATCTGTGCTCTGCAATCTGCGCTCTGCATTCTGTGCTCCGCAATCTGCGCTCTGCAATCTGCACTCAGCAATCTGCGCTCTGCAATCTGCACTCAGCAATCTGCACTCGGCAATGTGCACTCAGCAATCTGCACTCTGCAATCTGCGCTGTGCAATCTGCACTCGGCAATCTGCACTCAGCAATCTGCGCTCTGCAATCTGCACTCAGCAATCTGCACTCAGCAATCTGCGCTCGGCAATCTGCGCTCTGAAACCTGCTCTCTGTAATCGATGCTCTGCAATCTGCACTCTGCAATCTGCACTCTGCAATCTGCGCTATGCAATCTGTGCTCTGCAATCTGCACTCTGAAACCTGCTCTCTGCAATCTGCGCTCTGCAATCTGCGCTCTGCAATCTGTGCTCTGCAATCTGCGCTCTGCAATCTGCACTCTGCAATCTGCGTTTTGCAATCTACGCTCTGCAATCTGCGCTCTGCAATCTGCGCTCGGCAATCTGTGCTCTGCAATCTGTGCTCTGCAATCTGCGCTCTGCAATCTGCACTCTGCAATCTGCACTCAGCAATCTGCGCTCTGTAATCTGCACTCAGCAATCTGCGCTCTGTAATCTGCGCTCTGTAATCAGCACTCTGTAATCTGCACTCGGCAATCTGTGCTCTGTAATCTGCGCTCGGCAATCTGCACTCAGCAATCTGCACTCAGCAATCTGCGCTCGGCAATCTGCGCTCTGTAATCTGCACTCTGCAATCTGCGCTCTGTAATCTGCGCTCTGTAATCAGCACTCTGTAATCTGCACTCGGCAATCTGCGCTCTGTAATCTGCATTCGGCAATCTGCGCTCTGCAATCTGCGCTCTGTAATCTGCGCTCAGCAATCTGCTCTCTGCCATCTGCACTCGGCAATCTGCGCTCTGTAATCTGCACTCTGCAATCTGCGCTCAGCAATCTGCACTCTGCAATCTGCACTCTGCAATCTGCACTCGGCAATCTGCGCTCTGCAATCTGCACTCTGCAATCTGCACTCTGCAATCTGCACTCTGCAATCTGCGCCCTGCAATCTGCGCTCGACAATCTGAGTTCTGCAATCTGCACTCTGAAACCTGCTATCTGCAATCTGCGCTCTGCAATCTGCGCTCTGCAATCTGTGCTCTGCAATCTGCGCTCTGCAATCTGCACTCTGCAATCTGCGTTCTGCAATCTACGCTCTGCAATCTGCGCTCTGCAATCTGCGCTCGGCAATCTGCGCTCTGCAATCTGTGCTCTGCAATCTGCGCTCTGCAATCTGCACTCTGCAATCTGCACTCGGCAATCTGCGCTCTTCAATCTGCACTCTGCAATCTGCGCTCTGCAATCTGCACTCAGCAATCTGCGTTCTGCAATCTGCGCTCTGTAATCTGCACTCAGCAATCTGCGCTCTGTAATCTGCGCTCTGTAATCAGCACTCTGTAATCTGCACTCGGCAATCTGTGCTCTGTAATCTGCACTCTGCAATTTGTGCTCTGCAATCTGCACTCGGCAATCTGCACTCTGTAATCTGCGTTCTGTCATCTGCGCTCTGCAATCTGAGTTCTGCAATCTGCGCTCGGCAATCTGAGTTCTGCAATCAGCGCTCGGCAATCTGCGCTCTGCAATCTGCGTTCTGCAATCTGCACTCGGCAATCTGCACTCAGCGATCTGCGCTCTTCAATCTGCGCTCTGCAATCTGCACTCTGCAATCTGCACTCTGCAATCTGCACTCTGTAATCTGCTCTCTGCAATCTGCACTCGGCAATCTGCGCTCGGCAATCTGTGCTCTGCAATCCCAGCTCTGCAATCTGTGCTCTGTAATGTGCGCTCTGCAATCTGTGCTCCGCAATTTGCGCTCTGCAATCTGCTCTCTGCAATCTGCGCTCTGCAATCTACGCTCGGCAATCTGCGCTCTGCAATCTGTGCTCTGCAATCTGCGCTCTGCAATCTGCACTCTGCAATCTGCACTCGGCAATCTGCGCTCTTCAATCTGCACTCTGCAATCTGCGCTCTGCAATCTGCACTCAGCAATCTGCGTTCTGCAATCTGCGCTCTGTAATCTGCACTCAGCAATCTGCACTCTGTAATCTGCGTTCTGTCATCTGCGCTCTGCAATCTGAGTTCTGCAATCTGCGCTCAGCAATCTGAGTTCTGCAATCTGCGCTCGGCAATCTGCGCTCTGCAAACTGCGTTCTGCAATCTGCACTTGGCAATCTGCACTCAGCGATCTGCGCTCTTCAATCTGCGCTCTGCAATCTGCACTCTGCAATCTGCACTCTGCAATCTGCACTCTGTAATCTGCACTCTGCAATCTGCGCTTTGTAATCTGCTCTCTGCAATCTGCACTCGGCAATCTGCGCTCGGCAACCTGTGCTCTGCAATCCCAGCTCTGCAATCTGTGCTCTGTAATCTGCGCTCTGCAATCTGCGCTCCGCAATCTGCGCCCTGCAATCTGCTCTCTGCAGTCTGCGCTCTGCAATCTGTGCTCTGCAATCTGCGCTCTGCATTCTGCGCTCCGTAATCTGCGCTCTGCAATCTGCACTCAGCAATCTGCGCTCTGCAATCTGCACTCAGCAATCTGCACTCGGCAATCTGCACTCAGCAATCTGCACTCTGCAATCTGCGCTGTGCAATCTGCACTCGGCAATCTGCACTCAGCAATCTGCGCTCTGCAATCTGCACTCAGCAATCTGCACTCAGCAATCTGCGCTCGGCAATCTGCGCTCTGAAACCTGCTCTCTGTAATCGATGCTCTGCAATCTGCACTCTGCAATCTGCACTCTGCAATCTGCGCTATGCAATCTGTGCTCTGCAATCTGCACTCTGAAACCTGCTCTCTGCAATCTGCGCTCTGCAATCTGCGCTCTGCAATCTGTGCTCTGCAATCTGCGCTCTGCAATCTGCACTCTGCAATCTGCGTTTTGCAATCTACGCTCTGCAATCTGCGCTCTGCAATCTGCGCTCGGCAATCTGTGCTCTGCAATCTGTGCTCTGCAATCTGCGCTCTGCAATCTGCACTCTGCAATCTGCACTCAGCAATCTGCGCTCTGTAATCTGCACTCAGCAATCTGCGCTCTGTAATCTGCGCTCTGTAATCAGCACTCTGTAATCTGCACTCGGCAATCTGTGCTCTGTAATCTGCGCTCGGCAATCTGCACTCAGCAATCTGCACTCAGCAATCTGCGCTCGGCAATCTGCGCTCTGTAATCTGCACTCTGCAATCTGCGCTCTGTAATCTGCGCTCTGTAATCAGCACTCTGTAATCTGCACTCGGCAATCTGCGCTCTGTAATCTGCATTCGGCAATCTGCGCTCTGCAATCTGCGCTCTGTAATCTGCGCTCAGCAATCTGCTCTCTGCCATCTGCACTCGGCAATCTGCGCTCTGTAATCTGCACTCTGCAATCTGCGCTCAGCAATCTGCACTCTGCAATCTGCACTCTGCAATCTGCACTCGGCAATCTGCGCTCTGCAATCTGCACTCTGCAATCTGCACTCTGCAATCTGCACTCTGCAATCTGCGCCCTGCAATCTGCGCTCGACAATCTGAGTTCTGCAATCTGCACTCTGAAACCTGCTATCTGCAATCTGCGCTCTGCAATCTGCGCTCTGCAATCTGTGCTCTGCAATCTGCGCTCTGCAATCTGCACTCTGCAATCTGCGTTCTGCAATCTACGCTCTGCAATCTGCGCTCTGCAATCTGCGCTCGGCAATCTGCGCTCTGCAATCTGTGCTCTGCAATCTGCGCTCTGCAATCTGCACTCTGCAATCTGCACTCGGCAATCTGCGCTCTTCAATCTGCACTCTGCAATCTGCGCTCTGCAATCTGCACTCAGCAATCTGCGTTCTGCAATCTGCGCTCTGTAATCTGCACTCAGCAATCTGCGCTCTGTAATCTGCGCTCTGTAATCAGCACTCTGTAATCTGCACTCGGCAATCTGTGCTCTGTAATCTGCACTCTGCAATTTGTGCTCTGCAATCTGCACTCGGCAATCTGCACTCTGTAATCTGCGTTCTGTCATCTGCGCTCTGCAATCTGAGTTCTGCAATCTGCGCTCGGCAATCTGAGTTCTGCAATCAGCGCTCGGCAATCTGCGCTCTGCAATCTGCGTTCTGCAATCTGCACTCGGCAATCTGCACTCAGCGATCTGCGCTCTTCAATCTGCGCTCTGCAATCTGCACTCTGCAATCTGCACTCTGCAATCTGCACTCTGTAATCTGCTCTCTGCAATCTGCACTCGGCAATCTGCGCTCGGCAATCTGTGCTCTGCAATCCCAGCTCTGCAATCTGTGCTCTGTAATGTGCGCTCTGCAATCTGTGCTCCGCAATTTGCGCTCTGCAATCTGCTCTCTGCAATCTGCGCTCTGCAATCTACGCTCGGCAATCTGCGCTCTGCAATCTGTGCTCTGCAATCTGCGCTCTGCAATCTGCACTCTGCAATCTGCACTCGGCAATCTGTGCTCTTCAATCTGCACTCTGCAATCTGCGCTCTGCAATCTGCACTCAGCAATCTGCGTTCTGCAATCTGCGCTCTGTAATCTGCACTCAGCAATCTGCACTCTGTAATCTGCGTTCTGTCATCTGCGCTCTGCAATCTGAGTTCTGCAATCTGCGCTCAGCAATCTGAGTTCTGCAATCTGCGCTCGGCAATCTGCGCTCTGCAAACTGCGTTCTGCAATCTGCACTTGGCAATCTGCACTCAGCGATCTGCGCTCTTCAATCTGCGCTCTGCAATCTGCACTCTGCAATCTGCACTCTGCAATCTGCACTCTGTAATCTGCACTCTGCAATCTGCGCTTTGTAATCTGCTCTCTGCAATCTGCACTCGGCAATCTGCGCTCGGCAACCTGTGCTCTGCAATCCCAGCTCTGCAATCTGTGCTCTGTAATCTGCGCTCTGCAATCTGCGCTCCGCAATCTGCGCCCTGCAATCTGCTCTCTGCAGTCTGCGCTCTGCAATCTGTGCTCTGCAATCTGCGCTCTGCATTCTGCGCTCCGTAATCTGCGCTCTGCAATCTGCACTCAGCAATCTGCGCTCTGCAATCTGCACTCAGCAATCTGCACTCGGCAATCTGCACTCAGCAATCTGCACTCTGCAATCTGCGCTGTGCAATCTGCACTCGGCAATCTGCACTCAGCAATCTGCGCTCTGCAATCTGCACTCAGCAATCTGCACTCAGCAATCTGCGCTCGGCAATCTGCGCTCTGAAACCTGCTCTCTGTAATCGGTGCTCTGCAATCTGCACTCTGCAATCTGCACTCTGCAATCTGCGCTATGCAATCTGTGCTCTGCAATCTGCACTCTGAAACCTGCTCTCTGCAGTCTGCGCTCTGCAATCTGCGCTCTGCAATCTGTGCTCTGCAATCTGCGCTCTGCAATCTGCACTCTGCAATCTGCGTTTTGCAATCTACGCTCTGCAATCTGCGCTCTGCAATCTGCGATCGGCAATCTGCGCTCTGCAATCTGTGCTCTGCAATCTGCGCTCTGCAATCTGCACTCTGCAATCTGCACTCAGCAATCTGCGCTCTGTAATCTGCACTCAGCAATCTGCGCTCTGTAATCTGCGCTCTGTAATCAGCATTCTGTAATCTGCACTCGGCAATCTGTGCTCTGCAATCTGCACTCTGTAATCTGCACTCTGCAATCTGCGTTCTGTAATCTGCTCTCTGCAATCTGCACTCGGCAATCTGCGCTCGGCAATCTGTGCTCTGCAATCCCAGCTCTGCAATCTGTGCTCTGTAATCTGCGCTCTGCAATCTGCGGTCCGCAGTCTGCGCTCTGTAATCTGCGCTCTGCAATCTGCGCTCTGCAATCTGCGCTCTGCAATCTGCGCTCAGCAATCTGCGCTCTGCCATCTGCACTCGGCAATCTGCGCTCTGTAATCTGCACTCTGCAAACTGCGCTCAGCAATCTGCACTCTGCAATCTGCACTCTGCAATCTGCACTCTGCAATCTGCGCACTGCAATCTGCGCTCGTCAATCTGCATTCTGAAACCTGCTCTCTGCAATCTGCGCTCTGCAATCTGCACTCTGTAATCTGCACTCTGCAATTTGTGCTCTGCAATCTGCACTCTGCAATCTGTGCTCTGCAATCTGCTCTCGGCAATCTGCACTCTGTAATGTGCATTCTGTAATCTGCGCTCTGCAATCTGAGTTCTGCAATCTGCGCTCGACAATCTGAGTTCTGCAATCTGCGTTCTGCAATCTGCGCTATGCAATCTGCACTCTGTAATCTGCGCTCGGCAATCTGTGCTCTGTAATCTGCACTCGGCAATCTGTGCTCGGCAATCTGCGCTCTGTAATCTGCACTCGGCAATCTGCACTCAGCAATCTGCACTCAGCAATCTGCACTCTGCAATCTGCGCTGTGTAATCTGCACTCTGCAATCTGCGCTCTGTAATCTGCGCTCTGTAATCAGCACTCTGTAATCTGCACTCGGCAATCTGTGCTCTGTAATCTGCACTCGGCAATCTGCGCTCGGCAAACTGCGCTCTGTAATCTGCGCTCGGCAATCTGCACTCTGCAATCTGCACTCAGCAATCTGCGCTCTTCAATCTGCGCTCTGCAATCTGCACTCAGCAATCTGCACTCTGTAATCTGCACTCTGTAATCTGCACTCGGCAATCTGCACTCAGCAATCTGCGCTCTTCAATCTGCGCTCTGCAATCTGCACTCTGCAATCTGCACTCTGTAATCTGCACTCTGTAATCTGCACTCTGCAATTTGTGCTCTGCAATCTGCACTCGGCAATCTGCACTCTGTAATCTGCGTTCTGTAATCTGCGCTCTGCAATCTGAGTTCTGCAATCTGCGCTCGGCAATCTGAGTTCTGCAATCTGTGCTCTGCAATCTGCGCTCTGCAATCTGCGCTCTGCAAACTGCGCTGGGTAATCTGCACTCTGCAATCTGCGCTCTGTAATCTGCGCTCTGTAATCTGCACTCTGTAATCTGCACTCTGCAATCTGCGCTCTGTAATCTGCACTCTGCAATCTGTGCTCTGCAATTGGCACTCGGCAATCTGCGCTCGGCAATCTGCGCTCTGTAATCTGCGCTCGGCAATCTGCACTCTGCAATCTGCACTCGGCAATCTGCACTCAGCAATTTGCGCTCTTCAAGCTGCGCTCTGCAATCTGCGCTCTGAAACCTGCTCTCTGTAATCTGTGCTCTGCAATCTGCACTCTGCAATCTGCACTCTGCAATCTGCACTATGCAATCTGTGCTCTGCAATCTGCACTCTGAAACCTGCTCTCTGCAATCTGCGCTCTGCAATCTGCGCTCTGCAATCTGTGCTCTGCAATCTGCGCTCTGCAATCTGCACTCAGCAATCTGCGTTCTGCAATCTACGCTCTGCAATCTGCGCTCTGCAATCTGCGCTCTGTAATCTGCGCTCTGTAATCAGCACTCTGTAATCTGCACTCAGCAATCTGTGCTCTCTAATCTGCACTCGGCAATCTGCGCTCGGCAATCTGCGCTCTGCAATCTGCACTCTGTAATCTGCACACTGTAATCTGCACTCGGCAATCTGCACTCAGCAATCTGCGCTCTTCAATCTGCGCTCTGCAATCTGCACTCTGCAATCTGCACTCTGTAATCTGCACTCTGTAATCTGCACTCTGCAATTTGTGCTCTGCAATCTGCACTCGGCAATCTGCAATCTGTAATCTGCGTTCTGTAATCTGCGCTCTGCAATCTGAGTTCTGCAATCTGTGCTCGGCAATCTGAGTTCTGCAATCTGTGCTCTGCAATCTGCGCTCTGCAATCTGCGCTCTGCAAACTGCGCTCTGTAATCTGCACTCTGCAATCTGCGCTCTGTAATCTGCGCTCTGTAATCTGCACTCTGTAATCTGCACTCTGCAATCTGCACTCTGCAATCTGCACTCTGCAACCTGCGCTATGCAATCTGTGCTCTGCAATCTGCACTCTGAAACCTGCTCTCTGCAATCTGCGCTCTGCAATCTGCGCTCTGCAATCTGCGCTCTGCAATCTGTGCTCTGCAATCTGCGCTCTGCATTCTGCGCTCCGCAATCTGCGCTCTGCAATCTGCACTCAGCAATCTGCGCTCTGCAATCTGCACTCTGCAATCTGCACTCTGCAATCTGCACTCAGCAATCTGCACTCTGCAATCTGCGCTGTGCAATCTGCACTCGGCAATCTGCACTCAGCAATCTGCGCTGTGCAATCTGCACTCAGCAATCTGCACTCAGCAATCTGCGCTCGGCAATCTGCGCTCTGAAACCTGCTCTCTGTAATCGGTGCTCTGCAATCTGCACTCTGCAATCTGCACTCTGCAATCTGCGCTATGCAATCTGTGCTCTGCAATCTGCACTCTGAAACCTGCTCTCTGCAATCTGCGCTCTGCAATCTGCGCTCTGCAATCTGTGCTCTGCAATCTGCGCTCTGCAATCTGCACTCTGCAATCTGCACTCAGCAATCTGCGCTCTGTAATCTGCACTCAGCAATCTGCGCTCTGTAATCTGCGCTCTGTAATCAGCACTCTGTAATCTGCACTCGGCAATCTGTGCTCTGTAATCTGCGCTCGGCAATCTGCACTCAGCAATCTGCACTCAGCAATCTGCGCTCGGCAATCTGCGCTCTGTAATCTGCACTCTGCAATCTGCGCTCTGTAATCTGCGCTCTGTAATCAGCACTCTGTAATCTGCACTCGGCAATCTGCGCTCTGTAATCTGCATTCGGCAATCTGCGCTCTGCAATCTGCGCTCTGTAATCTGCGCTCGGCAATCTGCACTCTGCAATCTGCACTCGGCAATCTGCACTCAGCAATCTGCGCTCTTCAACCTGAGTTCTGCAATCTGCGCTCGGCAATCTGAGTTCTGCAATCTGCGCTCTGCAATCTGCGCTCTGCAATCTGCACTCTGTAATCTGCGCTCGGCAATCTGTGCTCTGTAATCTGCACTCGGCAATCTGTGCTCGGCAATCTGCGCTCTGTAATCTGCACTCGGCAATCTGCACTCAGCAATCTGCACTCAGCAATCTGCGCTCTGCAATCTGCGCTCTGTAATCTGCACTCTGCAATCTGCGCTCTGTAATCTGCGCTCTGTAATCAGCACTCTGTAATCTGCACTCGGCAATCTGTGCTCTGTAATCTGCACTCGGCAATCTGCGCTCGGCAATCTGCGCTCTGTAATCTGCGCTCTGCAATCTGCACTCTGCAATCTGCACTCGGCAATCTGCACTCAGCAATCTGCGCTCTTCAATCTGCGATCTGCAATCTGCACTCTGCAATCTGCACTCTGTAATCTGCACTCTGTAATCTGCACTCGGCAATCTGCACTCAGCAATCTGCGCTCTTCAATCTGCACTCTGCAATCTGCACTCTGCAATCTGCACTCTGTAATCTGCACTCTGTAATCTGCACTCTGCAATTTGTGCTCTGCAATCTGCACTCGGCAATCTGCACTCTGTAATCTGCGTTCTGTAATCTGCGCTCTGCAATCTGAGTTCTGCAATCTGCGCTCGGCAATCTGAGTTCTGCAATCTGCGCTCTGCAATCTGTGCTCTGCAATCTGCGCTCTGCAAACTGCACTCTGCAACCTGCGCTATGCAATCTGTGCTCTGCAATCTGCACTCTGAAACCTGCTCTCTGCAATCTGCGCTCTGCAATCTGCGCTCTGCAATCTGCGCTCTGCAATCTGTGCTCTGCAATCTGCGCTCTGCATTCTGCGCTCCGCAATCTGCGCTCTGCAATCTGCACTCAGCAATCTGCGCTCTGCAATCTGCACTCTGCAATCTGCACTCTGCAATCTGCACTCAGCAATCTGCACTCTGCAATCTGCGCTGTGCAATCTGCACTCGGCAATCTGCACTCAGCAATCTGCGCTGTGCAATCTGCACTCAGCAATCTGCACTCAGCAATCTGCGCTCGGCAATCTGCGCTCTGAAACCTGCTCTCTGTAATCGGTGCTCTGCAATCTGCACTCTGCAATCTGCACTCTGCAATCTGCGCTATGCAATCTGTGCTCTGCAATCTGCACTCTGAAACCTGCTCTCTGCAATCTGCGCTCTGCAATCTGCGCTCTGCAATCTGTGCTCTGCAATCTGCGCTCTGCAATCTGCACTCTGCAATCTGCACTCAGCAATCTGCGCTCTGTAATCTGCACTCAGCAATCTGCGCTCTGTAATCTGCGCTCTGTAATCAGCACTCTGTAATCTGCACTCGGCAATCTGTGCTCTGTAATCTGCGCTCGGCAATCTGCACTCAGCAATCTGCACTCAGCAATCTGCGCTCGGCAATCTGCGCTCTGTAATCTGCACTCTGCAATCTGCGCTCTGTAATCTGCGCTCTGTAATCAGCACTCTGTAATCTGCACTCGGCAATCTGCGCTCTGTAATCTGCATTCGGCAATCTGCGCTCTGCAATCTGCGCTCTGTAATCTGCGCTCGGCAATCTGCACTCTGCAATCTGCACTCGGCAATCTGCACTCAGCAATCTGCGCTCTTCAACCTGAGTTCTGCAATCTGCGCTCGGCAATCTGAGTTCTGCAATCTGCGCTCTGCAATCTGCGCTCTGCAATCTGCACTCTGTAATCTGCGCTCGGCAATCTGTGCTCTGTAATCTGCACTCGGCAATCTGTGCTCGGCAATCTGCGCTCTGTAATCTGCACTCGGCAATCTGCACTCAGCAATCTGCACTCAGCAATCTGCGCTCTGCAATCTGCGCTCTGTAATCTGCACTCTGCAATCTGCGCTCTGTAATCTGCGCTCTGTAATCAGCACTCTGTAATCTGCACTCGGCAATCTGTGCTCTGTAATCTGCACTCGGCAATCTGCGCTCGGCAATCTGCGCTCTGTAATCTGCGCTCTGCAATCTGCACTCTGCAATCTGCACTCGGCAATCTGCACTCAGCAATCTGCGCTCTTCAATCTGCGATCTGCAATCTGCACTCTGCAATCTGCACTCTGTAATCTGCACTCTGTAATCTGCACTCGGCAATCTGCACTCAGCAATCTGCGCTCTTCAATCTGCACTCTGCAATCTGCACTCTGCAATCTGCACTCTGTAATCTGCACTCTGTAATCTGCACTCTGCAATTTGTGCTCTGCAATCTGCACTCGGCAATCTGCACTCTGTAATCTGCGTTCTGTAATCTGCGCTCTGCAATCTGAGTTCTGCAATCTGCGCTCGGCAATCTGAGTTCTGCAATCTGCGCTCTGCAATCTGTGCTCTGCAATCTGCGCTCTGCAAACTGCGCTCTGTAATCTGCACTCTGCAATCTGCGCTCTGTAATCTGTGCTCTGTAATCTGCACTCTGTAATCTGCACTCTGCAATCTGCGCTCTGTAATCTGCACTCTGCAATCTGTGCTCTGTAATTTGCACTCGGCAATCTGCGCTCGGCAATCTGCGCGCTGTAATCTGCGCTCGGCAATCTGCACTCTGCAATCTGCACTCGGCAATCTGCACTCAGCAATTTGCGCTCTTCAAGCTGCGCTCTGCAATCTGCGCTCTGAAACCTGCTCTCTGTAATCTGTGCTCTGCAATCTGCACTCTGCAATCTGCACTCTGCAATCTGCACTATGCAATCTGTGCTCTGCAATCTGCACTCTGAAACCTGCTCTCTGCAATCTGCGCTCTGCAATCTGCGCTCTGCAATCTGTGCTCTGCAATCTGCGCTCTGCAATCTGCACTCAGCAATCTGCGTTCTGCAATCTACGCTCTGCAATCTGCGCTCTGCAATCTGCGCTCTGTAATCTGCGCTCTGTAATCAGCACTCTGTAATCTGCACTCGGCAATCTGTGCTCTGTAATCTGCACTCGGCAATCTGCGCTCGGCAATCTGCGCTCTGTAATCTGCGCTCGGCAATCTGAAATCTGCAATCTGCACTCGGCAATCTGCACTCAGCAATCTGTGCTCTTCAATCTGCGCTCTGCAATCTGCACTCTGCAATCTGCACTCTGTAATCTGCACTCTGTAATCTGCACTCGGCAATCTGCACTCAGCAATCTGCGCTCTTCAATCTGCACTCTGCAATCTGCACTCTGCAATCTGCACTCTGTAATCTGCACTCTGTAATCTGCACTCTGCAATTTGTGCTCTGCAATCTGCACTCGGCAATCTGCACTCTGTAATCTGCGTTCTGTAATCTGCGCTCTGCAATCTGAGTTCTCCAATCTGCGCTCGGCAATCTGAGTTCTGCAATCTGCGCTCTGCAATCTGCGCTCTGCAATCTGCGCTCTGCAAACTGCGCTCTGTAATCTGCACTCTGCAATCTGCGCTCTGTAATCTGCGCTCTGTAATCTGCACTCTGTAATCTGCACTCTGCAATCTGCACTCTGCAATCTGCACTCTGCAATCTGCGCTATGCAATCTGTGCTCTGCAATCTGCACTCTGAAACCTGCTCTCTGCAATCTGCGCTCTGCAATCTGCGCTCTGCAATCTGCGCTCTGCAATCTGCGCTCTGCAATCTGCGCTCTGCAAACTGCGCTCTGTAATCTGCACTCTGCAATCTGCGCTCTGTAATCTGCGCTCTGTAATCTGCACTCTGTAATCTGCACTCTGCAATCTGCACTCTGCAATCTGCACTCTGCAATCTGCGCTATGCAATCTGTGCTCTGCAATCTGCACTCTGAAACCTGCTCTCTGCAATCTGCGCTCTGCAATCTGCGCTCTGCAATCTGCGCTCTGCAATCTGCGCTCTGCAATCTGTGCTCTGCAATCTGCGCTCTGCAATCTGCGCTCTGCAAACTGCGCTCTGTAATCTGCACTCTGCAATCTGCGCTCTGTAATCTGCGCTCTGTAATCTGCACTCTGTAATCTGCACTCTGCAATCTGCGCTCTGTAATCTGCGCTCTGTAATCTGCACTCTGCAATCTGTGCTCTGTAATCTGCACTCGGCAATCTGCGCTTGGCAATCTGCGCTCTGTAATCTGCGCTCGGCAATCTGCACTCTACAATCTGCACTCGGCAATCTGCACTCAGCAATTTGCGCTCTTCAAGCTGCGCTCTGCAATCTGCGCTCTGAAACCTGCTCTCTGTAATCTGTGCTCTGCAATCTGCACTCTGCAATCTGCACTCTGCAATCTGCGTTATGCAATCTGTGCTCTGCAATCTGCACTCTGAAACCTGCTCTCTGCAATCTGCGCTCTGCAATCTGCGCTCTGCAATCTGTGCTCTGCAATCTACGCTCTGCAATCTGCGCTCTGCAATCTGCGCTTGGCAATCTGCGCTCTGCAATCTGTACTCTGAAATCTGCGCTCTGCCATCTGCACTCCGCAATCTGCACTCAGCAATCTGCGCTCTTCAATCTGCACTCTGCAATCTGCGCTCTGCAATCTGCACTCAGCAATCTGCATTCTGCAATCTGCGCTCTGTAATCTGCACTCAGCAATCTGCGCTCTGTAATCTGCGCTCTGTAATCAGCACTCTGTAATCTGCACTCGGCAATCTGTGCTCTGTAATCTGCGCTCGGCAATCTGCATTTAGCAATCTGCACTCAGCAATCTGCGCTCGGCAATCTGCGCTCTGTAATCTGCACTCTGCAATCTGCGCTCTGTAATCTGCGCTCTGTAGTCAGTACTCTGTAATCTGCACTCGGCAATCTGTGCTCTGTAATCTGCATTCGGCAATCTGCGCTCGGCAATCTGCGCTCTGTAATCTGCGCTCGGCAATCTGCACTCTGCAATCTGCACTCGGCAATCTGCACTCAGCAATCTGCGCTCTTCAATCTGCGCTCTGCAATCTGCACTCTGCAATCTGCACTCTGTAATCTGCACTCTGTAATCTGCATTCGGCAATCTGCACTCAGCAATCTGCGCTCTTCAATCTGCGCTCTGCAATCTGCACTCTGCAATCTGTGTTCTGCAATCTGCGCTCGGCAATCTGAGTTCTGCAATCTGCACTCGGCAATCTGCACTCAGCGATCTGCGCTCTTCAATCTGCGCTCTGCAATCTGCACTCTGCAATCTGCACTCTGTAATCTGCACTCTGTAATCTGCACTCTGCAATCTGCGCTCTGTAATCTGCTCTCTGCAATCTGCACTCGGCAATCTGCGCTCGGCAATCTGTGCTCTGCAATTCCAGCTCTGCAATCAGTGCTCTGTAATCTGCGCTCTGCAATGTGCACTCCGCAATCTGGGCTCTGCAATCTGCACTCTGCAATCTGCGCTCGGCAATCTGCAATCTGCAATCTGTGCTCTACAATCTGTGCTCTGCAGTCTGCGCTCTGCAATCTGTGCTCTGCAATCGGCGCTCTGCATTCTGCGCTCCGCAATCTGCGCTCTGTAATCTGCACTCAGCAATCTGCACTCAGCAATCTGCTCTCTGCAATCTGCGCTCTGCAATCTGCGCTCGGCAATCTGCACTCAGCAATCTGCGCTCTGCAATCTGCGCTCTGCAATCTGCACTCAGCAATCTGCGTTCTGCAATCTGCGCTCTGTAATCTGCACTCGGCAATCTGCGCTCTGTAGCTGCGCTCAGTAATCGGTGCTCTGTAATCTGCAGTCGGCAATCTGTGCTCTGTAATCTGCATTCGGCAATCTGCGCTCGGCAATCTGCGCTCTGCAATCTGAACTCTGCAATCTGCACTCTGCAATCTGCACTCTGTAATCTGCACTCTGTAATCTGCACTCTGCAATTTGTGCTCTGCAATCTGCACTCGGCAATCTGCACTCTGTAATCTGTGTTCTGTAATCTGCGCTCTGCAATCTGAGTTCTGCAATCTGCGCTCGGCAATCTGAGTTCTGCAATCTGCGCTCTGCAATCTGTGCTCTGCAATCTGCGCTCTGCAAACTGCGCTCTGTAATCTGCACTCTGCAATCTGCGCTCTGTAATCTGCGCTCTGTAATCTGCACTCTGTAATCTGCACTCTGCAATCTGCGCTCTGTAATCTGCACTCTGCAATCTGTGCTCTGTAATTTGCACTCGGCAATCTGCGCTCGGCAATCTGCGCGCTGTAATCTGCGCTCGGCAATCTGCACTCTGCAATCTGCACTCGGCAATCTGCACTCAGCAATTTGCGCTCTTCAAGCTGCGCTCTGCAATCTGCGCTCTGAAACCTGCTCTCTGTAATCTGTGCTCTGCAATCTGCACTCTGCAATCTGCACTCTGCAATCTGCACTATGCAATCTGTGCTCTGCAATCTGCACTCTGAAACCTGCTCTCTGCAATCTGCGCTCTGCAATCTGCGCTCTGCAATCTGTGCTCTGCAATCTGCGCTCTGCAATCTGCACTCAGCAATCTGCGTTCTGCAATCTACGCTCTGCAATCTGCGCTCTGCAATCTGCGCTCTGTAATCTGCGCTCTGTAATCAGCACTCTGTAATCTGCACTCGGCAATCTGTGCTCTGTAATCTGCACTCGGCAATCTGCGCTCGGCAATCTGCGCTCTGTAATCTGCGCTCGGCAATCTGAAATCTGCAATCTGCACTCGGCAATCTGCACTCAGCAATCTGTGCTCTTCAATCTGCGCTCTGCAATCTGCACTCTGCAATCTGCACTCTGTAATCTGCACTCTGTAATCTGCACTCGGCAATCTGCACTCAGCAATCTGCGCTCTTCAATCTGCACTCTGCAATCTGCACTCTGCAATCTGCACTCTGTAATCTGCACTCTGTAATCTGCACTCTGCAATTTGTGCTCTGCAATCTGCACTCGGCAATCTGCACTCTGTAATCTGCGTTCTGTAATCTGCGCTCTGCAATCTGAGTTCTCCAATCTGCGCTCGGCAATCTGAGTTCTGCAATCTGCGCTCTGCAATCTGCGCTCTGCAATCTGCGCTCTGCAAACTGCGCTCTGTAATCTGCACTCTGCAATCTGCGCTCTGTAATCTGCGCTCTGTAATCTGCACTCTGTAATCTGCACTCTGCAATCTGCACTCTGCAATCTGCACTCTGCAATCTGCGCTATGCAATCTGTGCTCTGCAATCTGCACTCTGAAACCTGCTCTCTGCAATCTGCGCTCTGCAATCTGCGCTCTGCAATCTGCGCTCTGCAATCTGCGCTCTGCAATCTGCGCTCTGCAAACTGCGCTCTGTAATCTGCACTCTGCAATCTGCGCTCTGTAATCTGCGCTCTGTAATCTGCACTCTGTAATCTGCACTCTGCAATCTGCACTCTGCAATCTGCACTCTGCAATCTGCGCTATGCAATCTGTGCTCTGCAATCTGCACTCTGAAACCTGCTCTCTGCAATCTGCGCTCTGCAATCTGCGCTCTGCAATCTGCGCTCTGCAATCTGCGCTCTGCAATCTGTGCTCTGCAATCTGCGCTCTGCAATCTGCGCTCTGCAAACTGCGCTCTGTAATCTGCACTCTGCAATCTGCGCTCTGTAATCTGCGCTCTGTAATCTGCACTCTGTAATCTGCACTCTGCAATCTGCGCTCTGTAATCTGCGCTCTGTAATCTGCACTCTGCAATCTGTGCTCTGTAATCTGCACTCGGCAATCTGCGCTTGGCAATCTGCGCTCTGTAATCTGCGCTCGGCAATCTGCACTCTACAATCTGCACTCGGCAATCTGCACTCAGCAATTTGCGCTCTTCAAGCTGCGCTCTGCAATCTGCGCTCTGAAACCTGCTCTCTGTAATCTGTGCTCTGCAATCTGCACTCTGCAATCTGCACTCTGCAATCTGCGTTATGCAATCTGTGCTCTGCAATCTGCACTCTGAAACCTGCTCTCTGCAATCTGCGCTCTGCAATCTGCGCTCTGCAATCTGTGCTCTGCAATCTACGCTCTGCAATCTGCGCTCTGCAATCTGCGCTTGGCAATCTGCGCTCTGCAATCTGTACTCTGAAATCTGCGCTCTGCCATCTGCACTCCGCAATCTGCACTCAGCAATCTGCGCTCTTCAATCTGCACTCTGCAATCTGCGCTCTGCAATCTGCACTCAGCAATCTGCATTCTGCAATCTGCGCTCTGTAATCTGCACTCAGCAATCTGCGCTCTGTAATCTGCGCTCTGTAATCAGCACTCTGTAATCTGCACTCGGCAATCTGTGCTCTGTAATCTGCGCTCGGCAATCTGCATTTAGCAATCTGCACTCAGCAATCTGCGCTCGGCAATCTGCGCTCTGTAATCTGCACTCTGCAATCTGCGCTCTGTAATCTGCGCTCTGTAGTCAGTACTCTGTAATCTGCACTCGGCAATCTGTGCTCTGTAATCTGCATTCGGCAATCTGCGCTCGGCAATCTGCGCTCTGTAATCTGCGCTCGGCAATCTGCACTCTGCAATCTGCACTCGGCAATCTGCACTCAGCAATCTGCGCTCTTCAATCTGCGCTCTGCAATCTGCACTCTGCAATCTGCACTCTGTAATCTGCACTCTGTAATCTGCATTCGGCAATCTGCACTCAGCAATCTGCGCTCTTCAATCTGCGCTCTGCAATCTGCACTCTGCAATCTGTGTTCTGCAATCTGCGCTCGGCAATCTGAGTTCTGCAATCTGCACTCGGCAATCTGCACTCAGCGATCTGCGCTCTTCAATCTGCGCTCTGCAATCTGCACTCTGCAATCTGCACTCTGTAATCTGCACTCTGTAATCTGCACTCTGCAATCTGCGCTCTGTAATCTGCTCTCTGCAATCTGCACTCGGCAATCTGCGCTCGGCAATCTGTGCTCTGCAATTCCAGCTCTGCAATCAGTGCTCTGTAATCTGCGCTCTGCAATGTGCACTCCGCAATCTGGGCTCTGCAATCTGCACTCTGCAATCTGCGCTCGGCAATCTGCAATCTGCAATCTGTGCTCTACAATCTGTGCTCTGCAGTCTGCGCTCTGCAATCTGTGCTCTGCAATCGGCGCTCTGCATTCTGCGCTCCGCAATCTGCGCTCTGTAATCTGCACTCAGCAATCTGCACTCAGCAATCTGCTCTCTGCAATCTGCGCTCTGCAATCTGCGCTCGGCAATCTGCACTCAGCAATCTGCGCTCTGCAATCTGCGCTCTGCAATCTGCACTCAGCAATCTGCGTTCTGCAATCTGCGCTCTGTAATCTGCACTCGGCAATCTGCGCTCTGTAGCTGCGCTCAGTAATCGGTGCTCTGTAATCTGCAGTCGGCAATCTGTGCTCTGTAATCTGCATTCGGCAATCTGCGCTCGGCAATCTGCGCTCTGCAATCTGAACTCTGCAATCTGCACTCTGTAATCTGCACTCCGTAATCTGCACCCTGCAATCTGCGCTCTGTAATCTGCTCTCCGCATTCTGCACTCGGCAATCTGCGCTCTGCAATCTGCGCTCGGCAATCTGTGCTCTGCAATCTGCGCTCTGCAATCTGTGCTCTGCAATCTGCGCTCTGCAATGTGCGCTCCGCAATCTGCGCTCTGCAATCTGCTCTCTGCAATCTGCGCTCGGCAATCTGCAATCTGCAATCTGTGCTCTACAATCTGCGCTCTGCAATCTACGCTCTGCAATCTGTGCTCTGCAATCTGCACTCTGCAATCTGCGCTCCGCAGTCTGTGCTCTGTAATCTGCGCTCTGCAATCTGCGCTCTGTAAACTGCGCTCAGTAATCTGCACTCTGTAATCTGCACTCGGCATTCTGTGCTCTGTAATCTGCACTCGGCAATCTGCACTCAGCAATCTGCGCTCTTCAATCTGCGCTCTGCAATCTGCACTCTGCAATCTGCACTCTGTAATCTGCACTCTGTAATCTGCATTCGGCAATCTGCACTCAGCAATCTGCACTCTTCAATCTGCGCTCTGCAATCTGCACTCTGCAATCTGTGTTCTGCAATCTGCGCTCGGCAATCTGAGTTCTGCAATCTGCACTCGGCAATCTGCACTCAGCGATCTGCGCTCTTCAATCTGCGCTCTGCAATCTGCACTCTGCAATCTGCACTCTGTAATCTGCACTCTGTAATCTGCACTCTGCAATCTGCGCTCTGTAATCTGCTCTCTGCAATCTGCACTCGGCAATCTGCGCTCGGCAATCTGTGCTCTGCAATTCCAGCTCTGCAATCAGTGCTCTGTAATCTGCGCTCTGCAATGTGCACTCCGCAATCTGGGCTCTGCAATCTGCACTCTGCAATCTGCGCTCGGCAATCTGCAATCTGCAATCTGTGCTCTACAATCTGTGCTCTGCAGTCTGCGCTCTGCAATCTGTGCTCTGCAATCGGCGCTCTGCATTCTGCGCTCCGCAATCTGCGCTCTGTAATCTGCACTCAGCAATCTGCACTCAGCAATCTGCTCTCTGCAATCTGCGCTCTGCAATCTGCGCTCGGCAATCTGCACTCAGCAATCTGCGCTCTGCAATCTGCGCTCTGCAATCTGCACTCAGCAATCTGCGTTCTGCAATCTGCGCTCTGTAATCTGCACTCGGCAATCTGCGCTCTGTAGCTGCGCTCAGTAATCGGTGCTCTGTAATCTGCAGTCGGCAATCTGTGCTCTGTAATCTGCATTCGGCAATCTGCGCTCGGCAATCTGCGCTCTGCAATCTGAACTCTGCAATCTGCACTCTGTAATCTGCACTCCGTAATCTGCACTCTGCAATCTGCGCTCTGTAATCTGCTCTCCGCATTCTGCACTCGGCAATCTGCGCTCTGCAATCTGCGCTCGGCAATCTGTGCTCTGCAATCTGCGCTCTGCAATCTGTGCTCTGCAATCTGCGCTCTGCAATGTGCGCTCCGCAATCTGCGCTCTGCAATCTGCTCTCTGCAATCTGCGCTCGGCAATCTGCAATCTGCAATCTGTGCTCTACAATCTGCGCTCTGCAATCTACGCTCTGCAATCTGTGCTCTGCAATCTGCACTCTGCAATCTGCGCTCCGCAGTCTGTGCTCTGTAATCTGCGCTCTGCAATCTGCGCTCTGTAAACTGCGCTCAGTAATCTGCACTCTGTAATCTGCACTCGGCAATCTGTGCTCTTTAATCTGCACTCGGCAATCTGCGCTCGGCAATCTGCGCTCTGTAATCTGCGCTCTGCAATCTGTGCTCGGCAATCTGCACTCAGCAATCTGCTTTCTGCAATCTGCGCTCTGTAATCTGCACTCAGCAATCTGCGCTCTGTAAACTGCGCTCAGTAATCTGTGCTCTGTAATCTGCACTCGGCAATCTGCGCTCGGCAATCTGCGCTCTGCAATCTGAACTCTGCAATCTGCACTCTGTAATCTGCACTCCGTAATCTGCACTCTGCAATCTGCGCTCTGTAATCTGCTCTCCGCATTCTGCACTCGGCAATCTGCACTCTGCAATCTGCGCTCGGCAATCTGTGCTCTGCAATCTGTGCTCTGCAATCTGTGCTCTGCAATCTGCGCTCTGCAATGTGCGCTCCGCAATCTGCGCTCTGCAATCTGCTCTCTGCAATCTGCGTTCGGCAATCTGCAATCTGCAATCTGTGCTCTACAATCTGCGCTCTGCAATCTGCGCTCTGCAATCTGTGCTCTGCAATCTGCTCTCTGCAATCTGCGCTCCGCAATCTGTGCTCCGTAATCTGCGCTTTGCAATCTGCGCTCTGCAATCTGCGCTCTGCAATCTGCACTCTGCCATCTGCACTCTGTAATCTGCACTCTGTAATCTGCACTCTGCAATTTGTGCTCTGCAATCTGCACTCTGCAATCTGCACTCTGCAATCTGCGCACTGCAATCTGCGCTCGTCAATCTGCACTCTGAAACCTGCTCTCTGCAATCTGCACTCTGCAATCTGCACTCTGTAATCTGCACTCTGCAATTTGTGCTCTGCAATCTGCACTCTGCAATCTGTGCTCTGCAATCTGCACTCGGCAATCTGCACTCTGTAATCTGCGTTCTGCAATCTGCGCTCTGTAATCTGAGTTCGGCAATCTGCGCTCGACAATCTGAGTTCTGCAATCTGCGCTCTGCAATCTGCGCTCTGCAATCTGCACTCTGTAATCTGCGCTCGGCAATCTGTGCTCTGTAATCTGCACTTGGCAATCTGTGCTCGGCAACCTGCGCTCTGTAATCTGCACTCGGCAATCTGCACTCAGCAATCTGCACTCAGCAATCTGCGCTCTGCAATCTGCGCTCTGTAATCTGCACTCTGCAATCTGCGCTCTGTAATCTGCGCTCTGTAATCAGCACTCTGTAATCTGCACTCGGCAATCTGTGCTCTGTAATCTGCACTCAGCAATCTGCGCTCGGCTATCTGCGCTCTGTAATCTGCGCTCGGCAATCTGCACTCAGCAATCTGCGCTCTTCAATCTGCGCTCTGCAATCTGCACTCTGCAATCTGCACTCTGTAATCTGCACTCTGTAATCTGCACTCGGCAATCTGCACTCAGCAATCTGCGCTCTTCAATCTGCGCTCTGCAATCTGCACTCTGCAATCTGCACTCTGTAATCTGCACTCTGTAATCTGCACTCTGCAATTTGTGCTCTGCAATCTGCACTCGGCAATCTGCACTCTGTAATCTGCGTTCTGTAATCTGCGCTCTGCAATCTGAGTTCTGCAATCTGCGCTCGGCAATCTGAGTTCTGCAATCTGCGCTCGGCAATCTGCGCTCTGCAATCTGCGTTCTGCAATCTGCACTCGGCAATCTGCACTCAGCAATCTGCGCTCTTCAATCTGCGCTCTGCAATCTGCACTCTGCAATCTGCACTCTGTAATCTGCACTCTGTAATCTGCTATCCGCATTCTGCACTCGGCAATCTGCGCTGTGCAATCTGCGCTCGGCAATCTGTGCTCTGCAATCTGCGCTCTGCAATGTGCGCTATGCAATCTGCACTCTGCAATCTGCTCTCTGCAATCTGCGCTCCGCAATCTGCAATCTGCAATCTGTGCTCTACAATCTGCGCTCTGCAATCTGCGCTCCGCAATCTCTGCTCTGTAATCTGCGCTTTGCAATCTGCGCTCTGCAATCTGCGCTCTGCAATCTGCACTCAGCAATCTGCGCTCTGCCATCTGCACTCGGCAATCTGCGCTCTGTAATCTGCACTCTGCAATCTGCGCTCAGCAATCTGCACTCTGCAATCTGCACTCTGCAAACTGCACTCGGCAATTTGCGCTCTGCAATCTGCGCTCTGCAATCTGCACTCTGCAATCTGCGCACTGCAATCTGCTCTCGTCAATCTGCACTCTGAAACCTGCTCTCTGCAATCTGCGCTCTGCAATCTGCACTCTGTAATCTGCGCTCTGTAATTTGTGCTCTGCAATCTGCACTCTGCATTCTGTGCTCTGCAATCTGCTCTCGGCAATCTGCACTCTGTAATCTGCATTCTGTAATCTGCGCTCTGCAATCTGAGTTCTGCAATCTGCGCTCGACAATCTGAGTTCTGCAATCTGCGCTCTGCAATCTGCGCTCTGCAATCTGCACTCTGTAATCTGCGCTCGGCAATCTGCAATCTGCAATCTGTGCTCTACAATCTGTGCTCTGCAATCTGCGCTCTGCAATCTGTGCTCTGCAATCTGCACTCTACAATCTGCGCACCGCAATCTGCGCTCTGCAATCTGCACTCTGCAATCTGCGCTCTGCAATCTGCGCTCTGCAATCTGCGCTCTGCAATCTGCACTCAGCAATCTGCGCTCTGCAATCTGCGCTCTGCAATCTGCACTCTGCAATCTGCACTTGGCAATCTGCACTCAGCAATCTGCGCTCTGCAATCTGCGCTCTGTAATCTGCACTCAGCAATCTGTGCTCTGTAAACTGCGCTCAGTAATCTGTGCTCTGTAATCTGCACTCCGTAATCTGCACTCTGCGCTCTGTAATCTGCTATCCGCATTCTGCACTTGGCAATCTGCGCTCTGCAATCTGTGCTCGGCAATCTGTGCTCTGCAATCTGCACTCTGCAATGTGCGCTCCGCAATCTGCGCTCTGCAATCTGCTCTCTGCAATCTGCGCTCCGCAATCTGCAATCTGCAATCTGTGCTCTACAATCTGCGCTCTGCAATCTGCGCTCTGCAATCTGTGCTCTGCAATCTGCGCTCTGCAATCTGCGCTCCGCAATCTCTGCTCTGTAATCTGCGCTTTGCAATCTGCGCTCTGCAATCTGCGCTCTGCAATCTGCGCTCTGCAATCTGCACTCAGCAATCTGCGCTCTGCCATCTGCACTCGGCAATCTGCGCTCTGTAATCTGCACTCGGCAATCTGCACTCAGCAATCTGCGCTCTTCAATCTGCGCTCTGCAATCTGCACTCTGCAATCTGCACTCTGTAATCTGCACTCTGTAATCTGCACTCTGCAATTTGTGCTCTGCAATCTGCACTCTGCAATCTGCACTCTGCAATCTGCGCACTGCAATCTGCGCTCGTCAATCTGCACTCTGAAACCTGCTCTCTGCAATCTGCGCTCTGCAATCTGCACTCTGTAATCTGCACTCTGCAATTTGTGGTCTGCAATCTGCACTCTGCAATCTGTGCTCTGCAATCTGCACTCGGCAATCTGCACTCTGTAACCTGCATTCTGTAATCTGCGCTCTGTAATCTGAGTTCGGCAATCTGCGCTCGACAATCTGAGTTCTGCAATCTGCGCTCTGCAATCTGCGCTCTGCAATCTGCACTCTGTAATCTGCGCTCGGCAATCTGTGCTCTGTAATCTGCACTTGGCAATCTGTGCTCGGCAACCTGCGCTCTGTAATCTGCACTCGGCAATCTGCACTCAGCAATCTGCACTCAGCAATCTGCGCTCTGCAATCTGCGCTCTGTAATCTGCACTCTGCAATCTGCGCTCTGTAATCTGCGCTCTGTAATCAGCACTCTGTAATCTGCACTCGGCAATCTGTGCTCTGTAATCTGCACTCGGCAATCTGCGCTCGGCTATCTGCGCTCTGTAATCTGCGCTCGGCAATCTGCACTCAGCAATCTGCGCTCTTCAATCTGCGCTCTGCAATCTGCACTCTGCAATCTGCACTCTGTAATCTGCAATCTGTAATCTGCACTCGGCAATCTGCACTCAGCAATCTGCGCTCTTCAATCTGCGCTCTGCAATCTGCACTCTGCAATCTGCACTCTGTAATCTGCACTCTGCAATCTGCGCTCGGCAATCTGTGCTCTGCAATCTGCGCTCTGCAATGTGCACTATGCAATCTGCACTCTGCAATCTGCTCTCTGCAATCTGCGCTCCGCAATCTGCAATCTGCAATCTGTGCTCTACAATCTGCGCTCTGCAATCTGCGCTCTGCAATCTGTGCTCTGCAATCTGCGCTCTGCAATCTGCGCTCCGCAATCTCTGCTCTGTAATCTGCGCTTTGCAATCTGCGCTCTGCAATCTGCGCTCTGCCATCTGCACTCGGCAATCTGCGCTCTGTAATCTGCACTCTGCAATCTGCGCTCAGCAATCTGCACTCTGCAATCTGCGCTCTGCAAACTGCACTCGGCAATTTGCGCTCTGCAATCTGCGCTCTGCAATCTGCACTCTGCAATCTGCACTCTGCAATCTGCGCACTGCAATCTGCTCTCGTCAATCTGCACTCTGAAACCTGCTCTCTGCAATCTGCGCTCTGCAATCTGCACTCTGTAATCTGCGCTCTGTAATTTGTGCTCTGCAATCTGCACTCTGCATTCTGTGCTCTGCAATCTGCTCTCGGCAATCTGCACTCTGTAATCTGCATTCTGTAATCTGCGCTCTGCAATCTGAGTTCTGCAATTTGCGCTCGACAATCTGAGTTCTGCAATCTGCGCTCTGCAATCTGCGCTCTGCAATTTGCACTCTGTAATCTGTGCTCTGCAATCTGCGCTCTGCAATCTGCGCTCGGCAATCTGCAATCTGCAATCTGTGCTCTACAATCTGTGCTCTGCAATCTGCGCTCTGCAATCTGTGCTCTGCAATCTGCACTCTACAATCTGCGCTCCGCAATCTGCGCTCTGCAATCTGCACTCTGCAATCTGCGCTCTGCAATCTGCGCTCTGCAATCTGCGCTCTGCAATCTGCACTCTGCAATCTGCACTTGGCAATCTGCACTCAGCAATCTGCGCTCTGCAATCTGCGCTCTGTAATCTGCACTCAGCAATCTGTGCTCTGTAAACTGCGCTCAGTAATCTGTGCTCTGTAATCTGCACTCCGTAATCTGCACTGTGCGCTCTGTAATCTGCTATCCGCATTCTGCACTTGGCAATCTGCGCTCTGCAATCTGCGCTCGGCAATCTGTGCTCTGCAATCTGCACTCTGCAATGTGCGCTCCGCAATCTGCGCTCTGCAATCTGCTCTCTGCAATCTGCGCTCCGCAATCTGCAATCTGCAATCTGTGCTCTACAATCTGCGCTCTGCAATCTGCGCTCTGCAATCTGTGCTCTGCAATCTGCGCTCTGCAATCTGCGCTCCGCAATCTCTGCTCTGTAATCTGCGCTTTGCAATCTGCGCTCTGCAATCTGCGCTCTGCAATCTGCGCTCTGCCATCTGCACTCGGCAATCTGCGCTCTGTAATCTGCACTCTGCAATCTGCGCTCAGCAATCTGCACTCTGCAATCTGCACTCTGCAATCTGCACTCGGCAATTTGCGCTCTGCAATCTGCGCTCTGCAATCTGCACTCTGCAATCTGATCTCTGCAATCTGCGCACTGCAATCTGCTCTCGTCAATCTGCACTCTGAAACCTGCTCTCTGCAATCTGCGCTCTGCAATCTGCACTCTGTAATCTGCGCTCTGCAATTTGTGCTCTGCAATCTGCACTCTGCATTCTGTGCTCTGCAATCTGCTCTCGGCAATCTGCACTCTGTAATCTGCGTTCTGTAATCTGCGCTCTGCAATCTGAGTTCTGCAATCTGCGCTCGACAATCTGAGTTCTGCAATCTGCGCTCTGCAATCTGCGCTCTGCAATCTGCACTCTGTAATCTGCGATCGGCAATCTGTGCTCTGTAATCTGCACTCGGCAATCTGTGCTCGGCAATCTGCGTTCTGTAATCTGCACTCGGCAATCTGCACTCAGCAATCTGCACTCAGCAATCTGCGCTCTGCAATCTGCGCTCTGTAATCTGCACTCTGCAATCTGCGCTCTGTAATCTGCGCTCTGTAATCAGCACTCTGTAATCTGCACTCAGCAATCTGTGTTCTGTAATCTGCACTCGGCAATCTGCGCTCGGCAATCTACGCTCTGTAATCTGCGCTCGGCAATCTGCACTCTGCAATCTGCGCTCTGCAATCTGTGCTCTGCAATCTGCACTCTGTAATCTGCTCTCTGTAATCTGCACTCTGCAATCTGCACTCAGCAATCTGCGCTCTTCAATCTGCACTCTGCAATCTGCACTCTGCAATCTGCACTCTGTAATCTGCACTCTGTAATCTGCACTCTGCAATTTGTGCTCTGCAATCTGCACTCGGCAATCTGCACTCTGTAATCTGCGTTCTGTAATCTGCGCTCTGCAATCTGAGTTCTGCAATCTGCGCTCGGCAATCTGAGTCCCGCAATCTGCGCTTGGCAATCTGCGCTCTGCAATCTGCATTCTGCAATCTGCACTCGGCAATCTGCACTCAGCAATCTGCGTTCTTCAATCTGCGCTCTGCAATCTGCACTCTGCAATCTGCACTCTGTAATCTGCACTCTGTAATCTGCACTCTGCAATCTGCGCTCTGTAATCTGCTCTCTGCAATCTGCACTTGGCAATCTGTGCTCGGCAATCTGTGCTCTGCAATCTGCGCTCTGCAATCTGCGCTCCGCAATCTGCGCTCTGCAATCTGCTCTCTGCAATCTGCGCCTGGCAATCTGCAATCTGCAATCTGTGCTCTACAATCTGTGCTCTGCAATCTGCGCTCCACAATCTGCGCTCTGCAATCTGCACTCAGCAATCTGCGCTCTGCAATCTGCACTCTGCAATCTGCACTCGGCAATCTGCACTCAGCAATCTGCACTCAGCAATCTGCGCTCTGCAAAGTGCGCTCTGTAATCTGCACTCTGCAATCTGCGCTCTGTAATCTGCGCTCTGTAATCAGCACTCTGTAATCTGCACTCGGCAATCTGTGCTCTGTAATCTGCACTCGGCAATCTGCGCTCGGCTATCTGCGCTCTGTAATCTGCGCTCGGCAATCTGCACTCAGCAATCTGCGCTCTTCAATCTGCGCTCTGCAATCTGCACTCTGCAATCTGCACTCTGTAGTCTGCACTCTGTAATCTGCACTCGGCAATCTGCACTCAGCAATCTGCGCTCTTCAATCTGCGCTCTGCAATCTGCACTCTGCAATCTGCACTCTGTAATCTGCACTCTGTAATCTGCACTCTGCAATTTGTGCTCTGCAATCTGCACTCGGCAATCTGCACTCTGTAATCTGCGTTCTGTAATCTGCGCTCTGCAATCTGAGTTCTGCAATCTACGCTCGGCAATCTGAGTTCTGCAATCTGCGCTCGGCAATCTGCGCTCTGCAATCTGCGTTCTGCAATCTGCACTCGGCAATCTGCACTCAGCAATCTGCGCTCTTCAATCTGCGCTCTGCAATCTGCACTCTGCAATCTGCACTCTGTAATCTGCACTCTGTAATCTGCTATCCGCATTCTGCACTCGGCAATCTGCGCTGTGCAATCTGCGCTCGGCAATCTGTGCTCTGCAATCTGCGCTCTGCAATGTGCGCTATGCAATCTGCACTCTGCAATCTGCTCTCTGCAATCTGCGCTCCGCAATCTGCAATCTGCAATCTGTGCTCTACAATCTGCGCTCTGCAATCTGCGCTCTGCAATCTGTGCTCTGCAATCTGCGCTCTGCAATCTGCGCTCCGCAATCTCTGCTCTGTAATCTGCGCTTTGCAATCTGCGCTCTGCAATCTGCGCTCTGCAATCTGCACTCAGCAATCTGCGCTCTGCCATCTGCACTCGGCAATCTGCGCTCTGTAATCTGCACTCTGCAATCTGCGCTCAGCAATCTGCACTCTGCAATCTGCACTCTGCAAACTGCACTCGGCAATTTGCGCTCTGCAATCTGCGCTCTGCAATCTGCACTCTGCAATCTGCACTCTGCAATCTGCGCACTGCAATCTGCTCTCGTCAATCTGCACTCTGAAACCTGCTCTCTGCAATCTGCGCACTGCAATCTGCGCTCCTCAATCTGCACTCTGAAACCTGCTCTCTGCAATCTGCGCTCTGCAATCTGCACTCTGTAATCTGCACTCTGCAATTTGTGCTCTGCAATCTGCACTCTGCAATCTGTGCTCTGCAATCTGCACTCGGCAATCTGCACTCTGTAACCTGCATTCTGTAATCTGCGCTCTGTAATCTGAGTTCGGCAATCTGCGCTCGACAATCTGAGTTCTGCAATCTGCGCTCGGCAATCTGTGCTCTGTAATCTGCACTTGGCAATCTGTGCTCGGCAACCTGCGCTCTGTAATCTGCACTCGGCAATCTGCACTCAGCAATCTGCACTCAGCAATCTGCGCTCTGCAATCTGCGCTCTGTAATCTGCACTCTGCAATCTGCGCTCTGTAATCTGCGCTCTGTAATCAGCACTCTGTAATCTGCACTCGGCAATCTGTGCTCTGTAATCTGCACTCGGCAATCTGCGCTCGGCTATCTGCGCTCTGTAATCTGCGCTCGGCAATCTGCACTCAGCAATCTGCGCTCTTCAATCTGCGCTCTGCAATCTGCACTCTGCAATCTGCACTCTGTAATCTGCAATCTGTAATCTGCACTCGGCAATCTGCACTCAGCAATCTGCGCTCTTCAATCTGCGCTCTGCAATCTGCACTCTGCAATCTGCACTCTGTAATCTGCACTCTGTAATCTGCACTCTGCAATTTGTGCTCTGCAATCTGCACTCGGCAATCTGCACTCTGTAATCTGCGTTCTGTAATCTGCGCTCTGCAATCTGAGTTCTGCAATCTGCGCTCGGCAATCTGAGTTCTGCAATCTGCGCTCTGCAATCTGCGCTCTGCAATCTGCGTTCTGCAATCTGCACTCGGCAATCTGCACTCAGCAATCTGCGCTCTTCAATCTGCGCTCTGCAATCTGCACTCTGCAATCTGCACTCTGTAATCTGCACTCTGTAATCTGCTATCCGCATTCTGCACTCGGCAATCTGCGCTGTGCAATCTGCGCTCGGCAATCTGTGCTCTGCAATCTGCGCTCTGCAATGTGCACTATGCAATCTGCACTCTGCAATCTGCTCTCTGCAATCTGCGCTCCGCAATCTGCAATCTGCAATCTGTGCTCTACAATCTGTGCTCTGCAATCTGCGCTCTGCAATCTGCGCTCCGCAATCTCTGCTCTGTAATCTGCGCTTTGCAATCTGCGTTCTGCAATCTGCGCTCTGCCATCTGCACTCGGCAATCTGCGCTCTGTAATCTGCACTCTGCAATCTGCGCTCAGCAATCTGCACTCTGCAATCTGCGCTCTGCAAACTGCACTCGGCAATTTGCGCTCTGCAATCTGCGCTCTGCAATCTGCACTCTGCAATCTGCACTCTGCAATCTGCGCACTGCAATCTGCTCTCGTCAATCTGCACTCTGAAACCTGCTCTCTGCAATCTGCGCTCTGCAATCTGCACTCTGTAATCTGCGCTCTGTAATTTGTGCTCTGCAATCTGCACTCTGCATTCTGTGCTCTGCAATCTGCTCTCGGCAATCTGCACTCTGTAATCTGCATTCTGTAATCTGCGCTCTGCAATCTGAGTTCTGCAATCTGCGCTCGACAATCTGAGTTCTGCAATCTGCGCTCTGCAATCTGCGCTCTGCAATCTGCACTCTGTAATCTGTGCTCTGCAATCTGCGCTCTGCAATCTGCGCTCGGCAATCTGCAATCTGCAATCTGTGCTCTACAATCTGTGCTCTGCAATCTGCGCTCTGCAATCTGTGCTCTGCAATCTGCACTCTACAATCTGCGCTCCGCAATCTGCGCTCTGCAATCTGCACTCTGCAATCTGCGCTCTGCAATCTGCGCTCTGCAATCTGCGCTCTGCAATCTGCGCTCTGCAATCTGCACTTGGCAATCTGCACTCAGCAATCTGCGCTCTGCAATCTGCGCTCTGTAATCTGCACTCAGCAATCTGTGCTCTGTAAACTGCGCTCAGTAATCTGTGCTCTGTAATCTGCACTCCGTAATCTGCACTGTGCGCTCTGTAATCTGCTATCCGCATTCTGCACTTGGCAATCTGCGCTCTGCAATCTGCGCTCGGCAATCTGTGCTCTGCAATCTGCACTCTGCAATGTGCGCTCCGCAATCTGCGCTCTGCAATCTGCTCTCTGCAATCTGCGCTCCGCAATCTGCAATCTGCAATCTGTGCTCTACAATCTGCGCTCTGCAATCTGCGCTCTGCAATCTGTGCTCTGCAATCTGCGCTCTGCAATCTGCGCTCCGCAATCTCTGCTCTGTAATCTGCGCTTTGCAATCTGCGCTCTGCAATCTGCGCTCTGCAATCTGCGCTCTGCCATCTGCACTCGGCAATCTGCGCTCTGTAATCTGCACTCTGCAATCTGCGCTCAGCAATCTGCACTCTGCAATCTGCACTCTGCAATCTGCACTCGGCAATTTGCGCTCTGCAATCTGCGCTCTGCAATCTGCACTCTGCAATCTGATCTCTGCAATCTGCGCACTGCAATCTGCTCTCGTCAATCTGCACTCTGAAACCTGCTCTCTGCAATCTGCGCTCTGCAATCTGCACTCTGTAATCTGCGCTCTGCAATTTGTGCTCTGCAATCTGCACTCTGCATTCTGTGCTCTGCAATCTGCTCTCGGCAATCTGCACTCTGTAATCTGCGTTCTGTAATCTGCGCTCTGCAATCTGAGTTCTGCAATCTGCGCTCGACAATCTGAGTTCTGCAATCTGCGCTCTGCAATCTGCGCTCTGCAATCTGCACTCTGTAATCTGCGATCGGCAATCTGTGCTCTGTAATCTGCACTCGGCAATCTGTGCTCGGCAATCTGCGTTCTGTAATCTGCACTCGGCAATCTGCACTCAGCAATCTGCACTCAGCAATCTGCGCTCTGCTATCTGCGCTCTGTAATCTGCACTCTGCAATCTGCGCTCTGTAATCTGCACTCTGTAATCAGCACTCTGTAATCTGCACTCAGCAATCTGTGTTCTGTAATCTGCACTCGGCAATCTGCGCTCGGCAATCTACGCTCTGTAATCTGCGCTCGGCAATCTGCACTCTGCAATCTGCGCTCTGCAATCTGTGCTCTGCAATCTGCACTCTGTAATCTGCTCTCTGTAATCTGCACTCTGCAATCTGCGCTCTGCAATCTGAGTTCTGCAATCTGCGCTCGACAATCTGAGTTCTGCAATCTGCGCTCTGCAATCTGCGCTCTGCAATCTGCACTCTGTAATCTGCGATCGGCAATCTGTGCTCTGTAATCTGCACTCGGCAATCTGTGCTCGGCAATCTGCGTTCTGTAATCTGCACTCGGCAATCTGCACTCAGCAATCTGCACTCAGCAATCTGCGCTCTGCTATCTGCGCTCTGTAATCTGCACTCTGCAATCTGCGCTCTGTAATCTGCGCTCTGTAATCAGCACTCTGTAATCTGCACTCAGCAATCTGTGTTCTGTAATCTGCACTCGGCAATCTGCGCTCGGCAATCTACGCTCTGTAATCTGCGCTCGGCAATCTGCACTCTGCAATCTGCGCTCTGCAATCTGTGCTCTGCAATCTGCACTCTGTAATCTGCTCTCTGTAATCTGCACTCTGCAATCTGCACTCAGCAATCTGCGCTCTTCAATCTGCGCTCTGCAATCTGCACTCTGCAATCTGCACTCTGTAATCTGCACTCTGTAATCTGCACTCTGCAATTTGTGCTCTGCAATCTGCACTCGGCAATCTGCACTCTGTAATCTGCGTTCTGTAATCTGCGCTCTGCAATCTGAGTTCTGCAATCTGCGCTCGGCAATCTGAGTTCCGCAATCTGCGCTCGGCAATCTGCGCTCTGCAATCTGCATTCTGCAATCTGCACTCGGCAATCTGCGCTCAGCAATCTGCGTTCTTCAATCTGCGCTCTGCAATCTGCACTCTGCAATCTGCACTCTGTAATCTGCACTCTGTAATCTGCACTCTGCAATCTGCGCTCTGTAATCTGCTCTCTGCAATCTGCACTTGGCAATCTGCGCTCGGCAATCTGCGCTCCGCAATCTGCGCTCTGCAATCTGCTCTCTGCAATCTGCACCTGGCAATCTGCAATCTGCAATCTGTGCTCTACAATCTGTGCTCTGCAATCTGCGCTCCGCAATCTGCGCTCTGCAATCTGCACTCAGCAATCTGCGCTCTGCAATCTGCACTCTGCAATCTGCACTCGGCAATCTGCACTCAGCAATCTGCGTTCTGCAATCTGCGCTCTTCAATCTGCGCTCTGCAATCTGCATTCAGCAATCTGCGCTCTGTAAACGGCGCTCAGTAATCTGCAATCTGTAATCTGCACTCAGCAATCTGTGTTCTGTAATCTGCACTCGGCAATCTGCGCTCGGCAATCTGCGCTCTGTAATCTGCGCTCGGCAATCTGCACTCAGCAATCTGCACTCAGCAATCTGCGCTCTGCAAACTGCGCTCTGTAATCTGCACCCTGCAATCTGCGCTCTGTAATCTGCGCTCTGTAATCTGCACTCTATAATCTGCACTGTACAATCTGCGCTCTGTAATCTGCGCTCTGTAATCTGCTCTCTGCAATCTGTGCTCTGTAATCTGCACTCGGCAACCTGCGCTCGGCAATCTGTGCTCTGTAATCTGCGCTCGGCAATCTGCACTCTGCAATCTGCACTCGGCAATCTGCACTCAGCAATCTGCGCTCTTCAAGCTGCGCTCTTCAATCTGCGCTCTGAAACCTGCTCTCTGTAATCTGTGCTCTACAATCTGTGCTCTGCAATCTGCGCTCTGCAATCTGTGCTCTGCAATCTGCGCTCTGCAATCTGCACTCTGCAATCTGCGCTCTGCAATCTGCACTCAGCAATCTGCGCTCTGCAATCTGCACTCTGCAATCTGCACTCGGCAATCTGCACTCAGCAATCTGCGCTCTGCAATCTGCGCTCTGCAATCTGCACTCAGCAATCTGCACTCAGAAATCTGCGCTCTGCAATCTGCGCTCTGCAATCTGCACTCAGCAATCTGCGGTCTGCAATCTGCTCTCTGTAATCTGCACTCAGCAATCTGCGCTCTGTAAACTGCGCTCAGTAATCTGCACTCTGTAATCTGCACTCGGCAATCTGTGCTCTGTAATCTGCACTCGGCAATCTGCGCTCGGCAATCTGCGCTCTGTAATCTGCGCTCGGCAATCTGCACTCAGCAATCTGCACTCAGCAATCTGCGCTCTGCAAACTGCACTCTGTAATCTGTACTCTGCAATCTGCGCTCTGTAATCTGCACTCGGCAATCTGTGGTCTGCAATCTGCACTCTGCAATCTGTGCGCTGCAATCTGCGATCTGCAATCTGTGCTCTGCAATCTGCGCTCTGCAATCTGCGCTCCGCAATCTGCGCTCTGCAATCTGCTCTCTGCAATCTGCGCTTGGCAATCAGCAATCTGCAATCTGTGCTCTACAATCTGCGCTCTGCAATCTGCGCTCTGCAATCTGTGCTCTGCAATCTGCGCTCTGCAATCTGCACTCCGCAATCTGTGCTATGTACTCTGCGCTCTGCAATCTGTGCTCTGCAATCTGCGCTCGGCAATCAGCAATCTGCAATCTGTGCTCTACAATCTGCGCTCTGCAATCTGCGCTCTGCAATCTGTGCTCTGCAATCTGCGCTCTGCAATCTGTGCTCTGCAATCTGCGCTCTGCAATCTGCACTCTGCAATCTGCGCTCTGCAATCTGCACTCAGCAATCTGCGCTCTGCAATCTGCACTCTGCAATCTGCACTCGGCAATCTGCACTCAGCAATCTGCGCTCTGCAATCTGCGCTCTGCAATCTGCACTCGGCAATCTGCACTCAGAAATCTGCGCTCTGCAATCTGCGCTCTGCAATCTGCACTCAGCAATCTGCGTTCTGCAATCTGCGCTCTGTAATCTGCACTCAGCAATCTGCGCTCTGTAAACTGCGCTCAGTAATCTGCACTCTGTAATCTGCACTCGGCAATCTGTGCTCTGTAATCTGCACTCGGCAATCTGCGCTCGGCAATCTGCGCTCTGTAATCTGCGCTCGGCAATCTGCACTCAGCAATCTGCACTCAGCAATCTGCGCTCTGCAAACTGCGCTCTGTAATCTGTACTCTGCAATCTGCGCTCTGTAATCTGCGCTCGGCAATCTGTGGTCTGCAATCTGCACTCTGCAATCTGTGCTCTGCAATCTGCGCTCTGCAATCTGTGCTGTGCAATCTGCGCTCTGCAATCTGCGCTCCGCAATCTGCGCTCTGCAATCTGCTCTCTGCAATCTGCGCTCGGCAATCAGCAATCTGCAATCTGTGCTCTACAATCTGCGCTCTGCAATCTGCGCTCTGCAATCTGTGCTCTGCAATCTGCGCTCTGCAATCTGCACTCCGCAATCTGTGCTATGTACTCTGCGCTCTGCAATCTGCGCTCGGCAATCAGCAATCTGCAATCTGTGCTCTACAATCTGCGCTCTGCAATCTGCACTCTGCAATCTGTGCTCTGCAATCTGCGCTCTGCAATCTGCGCTCGGCAATCTGCACTCTGCAATCTGCACTCGGCAATCTGCACTCAGCAATCTGCGCTCTTCAAGCTGCGCTCTGCAATCTGCGCTCTGAAACCTGCTCTCTGTAATCGGTGCTCTGCAATCTGCACTCTGCAATCTGCACTCTGCAATCTGCGCTATGCAATCTGTGCTCTGCAATCTGCACTCTGAAACCTGCTCTCTGCAATCTGCGCTCTGCAATCTGCGATCTGCAATCTGTGCTCTGCAATCTGCGCTCTGCAATCTGAACTCTGCAATCTGCGTTTTGCAATCTGTGCTCTGCAATCTGCGCTCTGCAATCTGCGCTCGGCAATCTGCGCTCTGCAATCTGTGCTCTGCAATCTGCGCTCTGCAATCTGGACTCTGCAATCTGCACTCAGCAATCTGCGCTCTGTAATCAGCACTCTGTAATCTGCACTCGGCAATCTGTGCTCTGTAATCTGCGCTCGGCAATCTGCACTCAGCAATCTGCACTCAGCAATCTGCGCTCGGCAATCTGCGCTCTGTAATCTGCACTCTGCAATCTGCGCTCTGTAATCTGCGCTCTGTAATCATCACTCTGTAAACTGCACTTGGCAATCTGCACTCAGCGATCTGCGCTCTTCAATCTGCGCTCTGCAATCTGCACTCTGTAATCTGCACTCTGCAATCTGCACTCTGTAATCTGCACTCTGCAATCTGCGCTCTGCAATCTGCTCTCTGCAATCTGCACTCGGCAATCTGCGCTCGGCAATCTGTGCTCTGCAATCCCAGCTCTTCAATCTGCGCTCTGCAATCTGCACTCTGCAATCTGCGGTCCGCAATCTGCGCTCTGCAATCTGCTCTCTGCAGTCTGCGCTCTGCAATCTGTGCTCTGCAATCTGCGCTCTGCATTCTGCGCTCCGCAATCTGCACTCTGCAATCTGCACTCAGCAATCTGCGCTCTGAAATCTGCACTCTGCAATCTGCACTCGGCAATCTGCACTCAGCAATCTGCGCTCTGCAATCTGCACTCTGCAATCTGCACTCGGCAATCTGCACTCAGCAATCTGCGCTCTGCAATCTGCGCTCTGCAAACTGCGCTCTGCAATCTGCACTCAGCAATCTGCACTCAGCAATCTGCGCTCTGCAATCTGCGCTCTGCAATCTGCACTCAGCAATCTGCGTTCTGCAATCTGCGCTCTGTAATCTGCACTCAGCAATCTGCGCTCTGTAAACTGCGCTCAGTAATCTGTGCTCTGTAAGCTGCACTCGGCAATCTGTGCTCTGTAATCTGCACTCGGCAATCTGCACTCAGCAATCTGCACTCAGCAATCTGCGCTCTTCAATCTGCGCTCTGCAATCTGCACTCTGCAATCTGCACTCTGTAATCTGCACTCTGTAATCTGCACTCTGCAATTTGTGCTCTGCAATCTGCACTCGGCAATCTGCACTCTGTAATCTGCGTTCTGTAATCTGCACTCTGCAATCTGAGTTCTGCAATCTGCGCTCGGCAATCTGAGTTCTGCAATCTGCGCTCGGCAATCTGCGCTCTGCAATCTGCATTCTGCAATCTGCACTCAGCAATCTGCACTCAGCAATCTGCGCTCTTCAATCTGCACCCTGCAATCTGCACTCAGCAATCTGCGCTCTGCAAACTGCGCTCTGTAATCTGCACCCTGCAATCTGCACTCGGCAATCTGCACTCAGCAATCTGCGCTCTTCAAGCTGCGCTCTGCAATCTGCGCTCTGAAACCTGCTCTCTGTAATCTGTGCTCTACAATCTGTGCTCTGCAATCTGCGCTCTGCAATCTGTGCTCTGCAATCTGCGCTCTGCAATCTGCACTCTGCAATCTGCGCTCTGCAATCTGCACTCAGCAATCTGCGCTCTGCAATCTGCACTCTGCAATCTGCACTCGGCAATCTGCACTCAGCAATCTGCGCTCTGCAATCTGCGCTCTGCAATCTGCACTCGGCAATCTGCACTCAGAAATCTGCGCTCTGCAATCTGCGCTCTGCAATCTGCACTCAGCAATCTGCATTCTGCAATCTGCGCTCTGTAATCTGCACTCAGCAATCTGCGCTCTGTAAACTGCGCTCAGTAATCTGCACTCTGTAATCTGCACTCGGCAATCTGTGCTCTGTAATCTGCACTCGGCAATCTGCGCTCGGCAATCTGCGCTCTGTAATCTGCGCTCGGCAATCTGCACTCAGCAATCTGCACTCAGCAATCTGCGCTCTGCAAACTGCGCTCTGTAATCTGCACTCTGCAATCTGCGCTCTGTAATCTGCGCTCGGCAATCTGTGGTCTGCAATCTGCACTCTGCAATCTGTGCTCTGCAATCTGCGCTCTGCAATCTGTGCTCTGCAATCTGCGCTCTGCAATCTGCGCTCCGCAATCTGCGCTCTGCAATCTGCTCTCTGCAATCTGCGCTCGGCAATCAGCAATCTGCAATCTGTGCTCTACAATCTGCGCTCTGCAATCTGCGCTCTGCAATCTGTGCTCTGCAATCTGCGCTCTGCAATCTGCACTCCGCAATCTGTGCTATGTACTCTGCGCTCTGCAATCTGCGCTCTGCAATCTGCGCTCTGCAATCTGCGCTCGGCAATCAGCAATCTGCAATCTGTGCTCTACAATCTGCGCTCTGCAATCTGCGCTCTGCAATCTGTGCTCTGCAATCTGCGCTCTGCAATCTGCACTCGGCAATCTGCACTCAGAAATCTGCGCTCTGCAATCTGCGCTCTGCAATCTGCACTCAGCAATCTGCGTTCTGCAATCTGCGCTCTGTAATCTGCACTCAGCAATCTGCGCTCTGTAAACTGCGCTCAGTAATCTGCACTCTGTAATCTGCACTCGGCAATCTGTGCTCTGTAATCTGCACTCGGCAATCTGCGCTCGGCAATCTGCGCTCTGTAATCTGCGCTCGGCAATCTGCACTTAGCAATCTGCACTCAGCAATCTGCGCTCTGCAAACTGCGCTCTGTAATCTGCACTCTGCAATCTGCGCTCTGTAATCTGCGCTTGGCAATCTGTGGTCTGCAATCTGCACTCTGCAATCTGTGCTCTGCAATCTGCGCTCTGCAATCTGCGCTCTGCAATCTGTGCTCTGCAATCTGTGCTCTGCAATCTGCACTCTGCAATCTGCGCTCCGCAATCTGCGCTCTGCAATCTGCTCTCTGCAATCTGAGCTCAGCAATTAGCAATCTGCAATCTGTGCTCTACAATCTGCACTCTGCAATCTGCGCTCTGCAATCTGTGCTCTGCAATCTGCGCTCTGCAATCTGCGCTCCGCAATCTGTGCTCTGTAATCTGTGCTCTGCAATCTGCGCTCTGCAATCTGCACTCTGCAATCTGCACTCTGCAATCTGCGCTCAGCAATCTGCGCTCTGCCATCTGCACTCGGCAATCTGCGCTCTGTAATCTGCACTCTGCAATCTGCGCTCAGCAATCTGCACTCTGCAATCTGCACTCTGCAATCTGCACTCTGCAATCTGCACTCTGCAATCTGCGCACTGCAATCTGCGCTCGACAATCTGAGTTCTGCAATCTGCACTCTGAAACCTGCTCTCTGCAATCTGCGCTCTGCAATCTGCGCTCTGCAATCTGCACTCTGCAATCTGCGTTCTGCAATCTACGTTCTGCAATCTGCGCTCTACAATCTGCGCTCGGCAATCTGCGCTCTGCAATCTGTGCTCTGCAATCTGCGCTCTGCAATCTGCACTCTGCAATCTGCACTTGGCAATCTGCGCTCTTCAATCTGCACTCTGCAATCTGCGCTCTGCAATCTGCACTCAGCAATCTGCGTTCTGCAATCTGCGCTCTGTATTCTGCACTCAGCAATCTGCGCTCTGTCATCAGCGCTCTGTAATCAGCACTCTGTAATCTGCACTCGGCAATCTGTGCTCTGTAATCTGCACTCTGCAATTTGTGCTCTGCAATCTGCACTCGGCAATCTGCACTCTGTAATCTGCGTTCTGTCATCTGCGCTCTGCAATCTGAGTTCTGCAATCTGCGCTCGGCAATCTGAGTTCTGCAATCTGCGCTCGGCAATCTGCGCTCTGCAATCTGCGTTCTGCAATCTGCACTCGGCAATCTGCACTCAGCGATCTGCGCTCTTCAATCTGCACTCTGCAATCTGCACTCTGCAATCTGCACTCTGTAATCTGCACTCTGTAATCTGCACTCTGCAATCTGCGCTCTGTAATCTGCTCTCTGCAATCTGCACTCGGCAATCTGCGCTCGGCAATCTGTGCTCTGCAATCCCAGCTCTGCAATCTGTGCTCTGTAATCTGCGCTCTGCAATCTGCGCTCCGCAATCTGCGCTCTGCAATCTGCTCTCTGCAGTCTGCGCTCTGCAATCTGTGCTCTGCAATCTGCGCTCTGCATTCTGCGCTCCGCAATCTGCGCTCTGCAATCTGCACTCAGCAATCTGCGCTCTGCAATCTGCACTCTGCAATCTGCACTCGGCAATCTGCACTCAGCAATCTGCACTCTGCAATCTGCGCTGTGCAATCTGCACTCGGCAATCTGCACTCAGCAATCTGCGCTCTGCAATCTGCGCTCTGCAATCTGCACTCAGCAATCTGCGTTCTGCAATCTGCGCACTGTAATCTGCACTCAGCAATCTGCGCTCTGTAAACTGCGCTCAGTAATCTGTGCTCTGTAAACTGCACTCGGCAATCTGTGCTCTGTAATCTGCACTCGGCAATCTGCACTCAGCAATCTGCACTCAGCAATCTGCGCTCTTCAATCTGCGCTCTGCAATCTGCACTCTGCAATCTGCACTCTGTAATCTGCACTCTGCAATCTGCGCTCTGTAATCTGCTCTCTGCAATCTGCACTCGGCAATCTGCGCTCGGCAATCTGTGCTCTGCAATCCCAGCTCTGCAATCTGTGCTCTGTAATCTGCGCTCTGCAATCTGCGCTCCGCAATCTGCGCTCTGCAATCTGCTCTCTGCAGTCTGCGCTCTGCAATCTGTGCTCTGCAATCTGCGCTCTGCATTCTGCGCTCCGCAATCTGCGCTCTGCAATCTGCACTCAGCAATCTGCGCTCTGCAATCTGCACTCTGCAATCTGCACTCGGCAATCTGCACTCAGCAATCTGCACTCAGCAATCTGCGCTCTTCAATCTGCGCTCTGCAATCTGCACTCTGCAATCTGCACTCTGTAATCTGCACTCTGTAATCTGCACTTGGCAATCTGCACTCAGCAATCTGCGCTCTTCAATCTGCACTTTGCAATCTGCACTCTGCAATCTGCACTCTGTAATCTGCACTCTGTAATCTGCACTCTGCAATTTGTGCTCTGCAATCTGCACTCGGCAATCTGCGCTCGGCTATCTGCGCTCTGTAATCTGCGCTCGGCAATCTGCACTCAGCAATCTGCGCTCTTCAATCTGCGCTCTGCAATCTGCACTCTGCAATCTGCACTCTGTAATCTGCAATCTGTAATCTGCACTCGGCAATCTGCACTCAGCAATCTGCGCTCTTCAATCTGCGCTCTGCAATCTGCACTCTGCAATCTGCACTCTGTAATCTGCACTCTGTAATCTGCACTCTGCAATTTGTGCTCTGCAATCTGCACTCGGCAATCTGCACTCTGTAATCTGCGTTCTGTAATCTGCGCTCTGCAATCTGAGTTCTGCAATCTGCGCTCGGCAATCTGAGTTCTGCAATCTGCGCTCTGCAATCTGCGCTCTGCAATCTGCGTTCTGCAATCTGCACTCGGCAATCTGCACTCAGCAATCTGCGCTCTTCAATCTGCGCTCTGCAATCTGCACTCTGCAATCTGCACTCTGTAATCTGCACTCTGTAATCTGCTATCCGCATTCTGCACTCGGCAATCTGCGCTGTGCAATCTGCGCTCGGCAATCTGTGCTCTGCAATCTGCGCTCTGCAATGTGCACTATGCAATCTGCACTCTGCAATCTGCTCTCTGCAATCTGCGCTCCGCAATCTGCAATCTGCAATCTGTGCTCTACAATCTGTGCTCTGCAATCTGCGCTCTGCAATCTGCGCTCCGCAATCTCTGCTCTGTAATCTGCGCTTTGCAATCTGCGTTCTGCAATCTGCGCTCTGCCATCTGCACTCGGCAATCTGCGCTCTGTAATCTGCACTCTGCAATCTGCGCTCAGCAATCTGCACTCTGCAATCTGCGCTCTGCAAACTGCACTCGGCAATTTGCGCTCTGCAATCTGCGCTCTGCAATCTGCACTCTGCAATCTGCACTCTGCAATC
This sequence comes from Carcharodon carcharias, assembly GCF_017639515.1. Lineage (NCBI taxonomy): Eukaryota > Metazoa > Chordata > Chondrichthyes > Lamniformes > Lamnidae > Carcharodon > Carcharodon carcharias. Next base: position 265,416,837 of record NC_054467.1, read on the forward strand.
TGCGCACTGCAATCTGCTCTCGTCAATCTGCACTCTGAAACCTGCTCTCTGCAATCTGCGCTCTGCAATCTGCACTCTGTAATCTGCGCTCTGTAATTTGTGCTCTGCAATCTGCACTCTGCATTCTGTGCTCTGCAATCTGCTCTCGGCAATCTGCACTCTGTAATCTGCATTCTGTAATCTGCGCTCTGCAATCTGAGTTCTGCAATCTGCGCTCGACAATCTGAGTTCTGCAATCTGCGCTCTGCAATCTGCGCTCTGCAATCTGCACTCTGTAATCTGTGCTCTGCAATCTGCGCTCTGCAATCTGCGCTCGGCAATCTGCAATCTGCAATCTGTGCTCTACAATCTGTGCTCTGCAATCTGCGCTCTGCAATCTGTGCTCTGCAATCTGCACTCTACAATCTGCGCTCCGCAATCTGCGCTCTGCAATCTGCACTCTGCAATCTGCGCTCTGCAATCTGCGCTCTGCAATCTGCGCTCTGCAATCTGCGCTCTGCAATCTGCACTTGGCAATCTGCACTCAGCAATCTGCGCTCTGCAATCTGCGCTCTGTAATCTGCACTCAGCAATCTGTGCTCTGTAAACTGCGCTCAGTAATCTGTGCTCTGTAATCTGCACTCCGTAATCTGCACTGTGCGCTCTGTAATCTGCTATCCGCATTCTGCACTTGGCAATCTGCGCTCTGCAATCTGCGCTCGGCAATCTGTGCTCTGCAATCTGCACTCTGCAATGTGCGCTCCGCAATCTGCGCTCTGCAATCTGCTCTCTGCAATCTGCGCTCCGCAATCTGCAATCTGCAATCTGTGCTCTACAATCTGCGCTCTGCAATCTGCGCTCTGCAATCTGTGCTCTGCAATCTGCGCTCTGCAATCTGCGCTCCGCAATCTCTGCTCTGTAATCTGCGCTTTGCAATCTGCGCTCTGCAATCTGCGCTCTGCAATCTGCGCTCTGCCATCTGCACTCGGCAATCTGCGCTCTGTAATCTGCACTCTGCAATCTGCGCTCAGCAATCTGCACTCTGCAATCTGCACTCTGCAATCTGCACTCGGCAATTTGCGCTCTGCAATCTGCGCTCTGCAATCTGCACTCTGCAATCTGATCTCTGCAATCTGCGCACTGCAATCTGCTCTCGTCAATCTGCACTCTGAAACCTGCTCTCTGCAATCTGCGCTCTGCAATCTGCACTCTGTAATCTGCGCTCTGCAATTTGTGCTCTGCAATCTGCACTCTGCATTCTGTGCTCTGCAATCTGCTCTCGGCAATCTGCACTCTGTAATCTGCGTTCTGTAATCTGCGCTCTGCAATCTGAGTTCTGCAATCTGCGCTCGACAATCTGAGTTCTGCAATCTGCGCTCTGCAATCTGCGCTCTGCAATCTGCACTCTGTAATCTGCGATCGGCAATCTGTGCTCTGTAATCTGCACTCGGCAATCTGTGCTCGGCAATCTGCGTTCTGTAATCTGCACTCGGCAATCTGCACTCAGCAATCTGCACTCAGCAATCTGCGCTCTGCTATCTGCGCTCTGTAATCTGCACTCTGCAATCTGCGCTCTGTAATCTGCGCTCTGTAATCAGCACTCTGTAATCTGCACTCAGCAATCTGTGTTCTGTAATCTGCACTCGGCAATCTGCGCTCGGCAATCTACGCTCTGCAATCTGCGCTCTGCAATCTGTGCTCTGCAATCTGCACTCTGTAATCTGCTCTCTGTAATCTGCACTTTGCAATCTGCGCTCTGCAATCTGAGTTCTGCAATCTGCGCTCGACAATCTGAGTTCTGCAATCTGCGCTCTGCAATCTGCGCTCTGCAATCTGCACTCTGTAATCTGCGATCGGCAATCTGTGCTCTGTAATCTGCACTCGGCAATCTGTGCTCGGCAATCTGCGTTCTGTAATCTGCACTCGGCAATCTGCACTCAGCAATCTGCACTCAGCAATCTGCGCTCTGCTATCTGCGCTCTGTAATCTGCACTCTGCAATCTGCGCTCTGTAATCTGCGCTCTGTAATCAGCACTCTGTAATCTGCACTCAGCAATCTGTGTTCTGTAATCTGCACTCGGCAATCTGCGCTCGGCAATCTACGCTCTGTAATCTGCGCTCGGCAATCTGCACTCTGCAATCTGCGCTCTGCAATCTGTGCTCTGCAATCTGCACTCTGTAATCTGCTCTCTGTAATCTGCACTCTGCAATCTGCACTCAGCAATCTGCGCTCTTCAATCTGCACTCTGCAATCTGCACTCTGCAATCTGCACTCTGTAATCTGCACTCTGTAATCTGCACTCTGCAATTTGTGCTCTGCAATCTGCACTCGGCAATCTGCACTCTGTAATCTGCGTTCTGTAATCTGCGCTCTGCAATCTGAGTTCTGCAATCTGCGCTCGGCAATCTGAGTTCCGCAATCTGCGCTCGGCAATCTGCGCTCTGCAATCTGCATTCTGCAATCTGCACTCGGCAATCTGCGCTCAGCAATCTGCGTTCTTCAATCTGCGCTCTGCAATCTGCACTCTGCAATCTGCACTCTGTAATCTGCACTCTGTAATCTGCACTCTGCAATCTGCGCTCTGTAATCTGCTCTCTGCAATCTGCACTTGGCAATCTGCGCTCGGCAATCTGTGCTCTGCAATCTGCGCTCTGCAATCTGCGCTCTGCAATCTGCACTCAGCAATCTGCGCTCTGCAATCTGCACTCTGCAATCTGCACTCGGCAATCTGCACTCAGCAATCTGCGTTCTGCAATCTGCGCTCTGCAATCTGTGCTCTGCAATCTGCACTCTGTAATCTGCTCTCTGTAATCTGCACTCTGCAATCTGCGCTCTGCAATCTGAGTTCTGCAATCTGCGCTCGACAATCTGAGTTCTGCAATCTGCGCTCTGCAATCTGCGCTCTGCAATCTGCACTCTGTAATCTGCGATCGGCAATCTGTGCTCTGTAATCTGCACTCGGCAATCTGTGCTCGGCAATCTGCGTTCTGTAATCTGCACTCGGCAATCTGCACTCAGCAATCTGCACTCAGCAATCTGCGCTCTGCTATCTGCGCTCTGTAATCTGCACTCTGCAATCTGCGCTCTGTAATCTGCGCTCTGTAATCAGCACTCTGTAATCTGCACTCAGCAATCTGTGTTCTGTAATCTGCACTCGGCAATCTGCGCTCGGCAATCTACGCTCTGTAATCTGCGCTCGGCAATCTGCACTCTGCAATCTGCGCTCTGCAATCTGTGCTCTGCAATCTGCACTCTGTAATCTGCTCTCTGTAATCTGCACTCTGCAATCTGCACTCAGCAATCTGCGCTCTTCAATCTGCACTCTGCAATCTGCACTCTGCAATCTGCACTCTGTAATCTGCACTCTGTAATCTGCACTCTGCAATTTGTGCTCTGCAATCTGCACTCGGCAATCTGCACTCTGTAATCTGCGTTCTGTAATCTGCGCTCTGCAATCTGAGTTCTGCAATCTGCGCTCGGCAATCTGAGTTCCGCAATCTGCGCTCGGCAATCTGCGCTCTGCAATCTGCATTCTGCAATCTGCACTCGGCAATCTGCGCTCAGCAATCTGCGTTCTTCAATCTGCGCTCTGCAATCTGCACTCTGCAATCTGCACTCTGTAATCTGCACTCTGTAATCTGCACTCTGCAATCTGCGCTCTGTAATCTGCTCTCTGCAATCTGCACTTGGCAATCTGCGCTCGGCAATTTGTGCTCTGCAATCTGCGCTCTGCAATCTGCGCTCTGCAATCTGCACTCAGCAATCTGCGCTCTGCAATCTGCACTCTGCAATCTGCACTCGGCAATCTGCACTCAGCAATCTGCGTTCTGCAATCTGCGCTCTTCAATCTGCGCTCTGCAATCTGCATTCAGCAATCTGCGCTCTGTAAACTGCGCTCAGTAATCTGCAATCTGTAATCTGCACTCAGCAATCTGTGTTCTGTAATCTGCACTCGGCAATCTGCGCTCGGCAATCTGCGCTCTGTAATCTGCGCTCGGCAATCTGCACTCAGCAATCTGCACTCAGCAATCTGCGCTCTGCAAACTGCGCTCTGTAATCTGCACCCTGCAATCTGCGCTCTGTAATCTGCGCTCTGTAATCTGCACTCTATAATCTGCACTGTACAATCTGCGCTCTGTAATCTGCGCTCTGTAATCTGCACTCTGCAATCTGTGCTCTGTAATCTGCACTCGGCAACCTGCGCTCGGCAATCTGTGCTCTGTAATCTGCGCTCGGCAATCTGCACTCTGCAATCTGCACTCGGCAATCTGCACTCAGCAATCTGCGCTCTTCAAGCTGCGCTCTTCAATCTGCGCTCTGAAACCTGCTCTCTGTAATCTGTGCTCTACAATCTGTGCTCTGCAATCTGCGCTCTGCAATCTGTGCTCTGCAATCTGCGCTCTGCAATCTGCACTCTGCAATCTGCGCTCTGCAATCTGCACTCAGCAATCTGCGCTCTGCAATCTGCACTCTGCAATCTGCACTCGGCAATCTGCACTCAGCAATCTGCGCTCTGCAATCTGCGCTCTGCAATCTGCACTCAGCAATCTGCACTCAGAAATCTGCGCTCTGCAATCTGCGCTCTGCAATCTGCACTCAGCAATCTGCGTTCTGCAATCTGCTCTCTGTAATCTGCACTCAGCAATCTGCGCTCTGTAAACTGCGCTCAGTAATCTGCACTCTGTAATCTGCACTCGGCAATCTGTGCTCTGTAATCTGCACTCGGCAATCTGCGCTCGGCAATCTGCGCTCTGTAATCTGCGCTCGGCAATCTGCACTCAGCAATCTGCACTCAGCAATCTGCGCTCTGCAAACTGCTCTCTGTAATCTGTACTCTGCAATCTGCGCTCTGTAATCTGCACTTGGCAATCTGTGGTCTGCAATCTGCACTCTGCAATCTGTGCGCTGCAATCTGCGATCTGCAATCTGTGCTCTGCAATCTGCGCTCTGCAATCTGCGCTCCGCAATCTGCGCTCTGCAATCTGCTCTCTGCAATCTGCGCTTGGCAATCAGCAATCTGCAATCTGTGCTCTACAATCTGCGCTCTGCAATCTGCGCTCTGCAATCTGTGCTCTGCAATCTGCGCTCTGCAATCTGCACTCCGCAATCTGTGCTATGTACTCTGCGCTCTGCAATCTGCGCTCTGCAATCTACTCTCTGCAATCTGCGCTCGGCAATCAGCAATCTGCAATCTGTGCTCTACAATCTGCGCTCTGCAATCTGCGCTCTGCAATCTGTGCTCTGCAATCTGCGCTCTGCAATCTGTGCTCTGCAATCTGCGCTCTGCAATCTGCACTCTGCAATCTGCGCTCTGCAATCTGCACTCAGCAATCTGCGCTCTGCAATCTGCACTCTGCAATCTGCACTCGGCAATCTGCACTCAGCAATCTGCGCTCTGCAATCTGCGCTCTGCAATCTGCACTCGGCAATCTGCACTCAGAAATCTGCGCTCTGCAATCTGCGCTCTGCAATCTGCACTCAGCAATCTGCGTTCTGCAATCTGCGCTCTGTAATCTGCACTCAGCAATCTGCGCTCTGTAAACTGCGCTCAGTAATCTGCACTCTGTAATCTGCACTCGGCAATCTGTGCTCTGTAATCTGCACTCGGCAATCTGCGCTCGGCAATCTGCGCTCTGTAATCTGCGCTCGGCAATCTGCACTCAGCAATCTGCACTCAGCAATCTGCGCTCTGCAAACTGCGCTCTGTAATCTGCACTCTGCAATCTGCGCTCTGTAATCTGCGCTCGGCAATCTGTGGTCTGCAATCTGCACTCTGCAATCTGTGCTCTGCAATCTGCGCTCTGCAATCTGTGCTCTGCAATCTGCGCTCTGCAATCTGCGCTCCGCAATCTGCGCTCTGCAATCTGCTCTCTGCAATCTGCGCTCGGCAATCAGCAATCTGCAATCTGTGCTCTACAATCTGCGCTCTGCAATCTGCGCTCTGCAATCTGTGCTCTGCAATCTGCGCTCTGCAATCTGCACTCTGCAATCTGAGCTATGTACTCTGCGCTCTGCAATCTGCGCTCGGCAATCAGCAATCTGCAATCTGTGCTCTACAATCTGCGCTCTGCAATCTGCACTCTGCAATCTGTGCTCTGCAATCTGCGCTCTGCAATCTGCGCTCGGCAATCTGCACTCTGCAATCTGCACTCGGCAATCTGCACTCAGCAATCTGCGCTCTTCAAGCTGCGCTCTGCAATCTGCGCTCTGAAACCTGCTCTCTGTAATCGGTGCTCTGCAATCTGCACTCTGCAATCTGCACTCTGCAATCTGCGCTATGCAATCTGTGCTCTGCAATCTGCACTCTGAAACCTGCTCTCTGCAATCTGCGCTCTGCAATCTGCGATCTGCAATCTGTGCTCTGCAATCTGCGCTCTGCAATCTGAACTCTGCAATCTGCGTTTTGCAATCTGTGCTCTGCAATCTGCGCTCTGCAATCTGCGCTCGGCAATCTGCGCTCTGCAATCTGTGCTCTGCAATCTGCGCTCTGCAATCTGGACTCTGCAATCTGCACTCAGCAATCTGCGCTCTGTAATCAGCACTCTGTAATCTGCACTCAGCAATCTGCGCTCTGTAATCTGCGCTCTGTAATCAGCACTCTGTAATCTGCACTCGGCAATCTGTGCTCTGTAATCTGCGCTCGGCAATCTGCACTCAGCAATCTGCACTCAGCAATCTGCGCTCGGCAATCTGCGCTCTGTAATCTGCACTCTGCAATCTGCGCTCTGTAATCTGCGCTCTGTAATCATCACTCTGTAAACTGCACTTGGCAATCTGCACTCAGCGATCTGCGCTCTTCAATCTGCGCTCTGCAATCTGCACTCTGCAATCTGCACTCTGCAATCTGCACTCTGTAATCTGCACTCTGCAATCTGCGCTCTGTAATCTGCTCTCTGCAATCTGCACTCGGCAATCTGCGCTCGGCAATCTGTGCTCTGCAATCCCAGCTCTGCAATCTGTGCTCTGTAATCTGTGCTCTGCAATCTGCGGTCCGCAATCTGCGCTCTGCAATCTGCTCTCTGCAGTCTGCGCTCTGCAATCTGTGCTCTGCAATCTGCGCTCTGCATTCTGCGCTCCGCAATCTGCACTCTGCAATCTGCACTCAGCAATCTGCGCTCTGAAATCTGCACTCTGCAATCTGCACTCGGCAATCTGCACTCAGCAATCTGCGCTCTGCAATCTGCACTCTGCAATCTGCACTCGGCAATCTGCACTCAGCAATCTGCGCTCTGCAATCTGCGCTCTGCAAACAGCGCTCTGCAATCTGCACTCGGCAATCTGCACTCAGCAATCTGCGCTCTGCAATCTGCGCTCTGCAATCTGCACTCAGCAATCTGCGTTCTGCAATCTGCGCTCTGTAATCTGCACTCAGCAATCTGCGTTCTGTAAACTGCGCTCAGTAATCTGTGCTCTGTAAGCTGCACTCGGCAATCTGTGCTCTGTAATCTGCACTCGGCAATCTGCGCTCTGCAATCTGTGCTCTGCAATCTGAACTCTGCAATCTGCACTCTGTAATCTGCACTCCGTAATCTGCACTCTGCAATCTGCGCTCTGTAATCTGCGCTCGGCAGTCTGTGGTCTGCAATCTGCACTCTGCAATCTGTGCTCTGCAATCTGCGCTCTGCAATCTGTGCTCTGCAATCTGTGCTCTGCAATCTGCACTCTGCAATCTGCGCTCCGCAATCTGCGCTCTGCAATCTGCTCTCTGCAATCTGAGCTCGGCAATTAGCAATCTGCAATCTGTGCTCTACAATCTGCACTCTGCAATCTGCGCTCTGCAATCTGTGCTCTGCAATCTGCGCTCTGCAATCTGCGCTCCGCAATCTGTGCTATGTACTCTGCGCTCTGCAATCTGCGCTCGGCAATCAGCACTCTGCAATCTGCGCTCTACAATCTGCGCTCTGCAATCTGCACTCTGCAATCTGTGCTCTGCAATCTGCGCTCTGCAATCTGCGCTCTGCAATCTGCACTCTGCAATCTGCACTCTGCAATCTGCACTCAGCAATCTGCGCTCTTCAAGCTGCGCTCTGCAATCTGCGCTCTGAAACCTGCTCTCTGTAATCGTGCCTCTGCAATCTGCACTCTGCAATCTGCACTCTGCAATCTGCGCTATGCAATCTGTGCTCTGCAATCTGCACTCTGCAATCTGCTCTCTGCAATCTGCGCTCGACAATCTGAGTTCTGCAATCTGTCGCTCTGCAATCTGCTCTCTGCAATCTGCGCTCTGCAATCTGCGCTCTGCAATCTGTGCTCTGCAATCTGCGCTCTGCAATCTGAACTCTGCAATCTGCGTTTTGCAATCTGTGCTCTGCAATCTGCGCTCTGCAATCTGGACTCTGCAATCTGCACTCAGCAATCTGCGCTCTGTAATCAGCACTCTGTAATCTGCACTCAGCAATCTGCGCTCTGTAATCTGCGCTCTGTAATCAGCACTCTGTAATCTGCACTCGGCAATCTGTGCTCTGTAATCTGCGCTCGGCAATCTGCACTCAGCAATCTGCACTCAGCAATCTGCGCTCGGCAATCTGCGCTCTGTAATCTGCACTCTGCAATCTGCGCTCTGTAATCTGCGCTCTGTAATCATCACTCTGTAAACTGCACTTGGCAATCTGCACTCAGCGATCTGCGCTCTTCAATCTGCGCTCTGCAATCTGCACTCTGTAATCTGCACTCTGCAATCTGCACTCTGTAATCTGCACTCTGCAATCTGCGCTCTGTAATCTGCTCTCTGCAATCTGCACTCGGCAATCTGCGCTCGGCAATCTGTGCTCTGCAATCCCAGCTCTGCAATCTGTGCTCTGTAATCTGTGCTCTGCAATCTGCGGTCCGCAATCTGCGCTCTGCAATCTGCTCTCTGCAGTCTGCGCTCTGCAATCTGTGCTCTGCAATCTGCGCTCTGCATTCTGCGCTCCGCAATCTGCACTCTGCAATCTGCACTCAGCAATCTGCGCTCTGAAATCTGCACTCTGCAATCTGCACTCGGCAATCTGCACTCAGCAATCTGCGCTCTGCAATCTGCACTCTGCAATCTGCACTCGGCAATCTGCACTCAGCAATCTGCGCTCTGCAATCTGCGCTCTGCAAACTGCGCTCTGCAATCTGCACTCGGCAATTTGCACTCAGCAATCTGCGCTCTGCAATCTGCGCTCTGCAATCTGCACTCAGCAATCTGCGTTCTGCAATCTGCGCTCTGTAATCTGCACTCAGCAATCTGCGCTCTGTAAACTGCGCTCAGTAATCTGTGCTCTGTAAGCTGCACTCGGCAATCTGTGCTCTGTAATCTGCACTCGGCAATCTGCACTCAGCAATCTGCACTCTGCAATCTGCGCTGTGCAATCTGCACTCGGCAATCTGCACTCAGCAATCTGCGCTCTGCAATCTGCGCTCTGCAATCTGCACTCAGCAATCTGCGTTCTGCAATCTGCGCACTGTAATCTGCACTCAGCAATCTGCGCTCTGTAAACTGCGCTCAGTAATCTGCACTCTGTAATCTGCAGTCGGCAATCTGTGCTCTGCAATCTGCACTCGGCAATCTGTGCTCTGCAATCTTCACTCTGCAATCTGCACTCGGCAATCTGCACTCAGCAATCTGCTTTCTGCAATCTGCGCTCTGCAATCTGTGCTCTGCAATCTGCACTCAGTAATCTGCGTTCTGCAATCTGCGCTCTGTAATCTGCACTCAGCAATCTGCGCTCTGTAAACTGCGCTCAGTAATCTGCAATCTGTAATCTGCACTCGGCAATCTGTGTTCTGTAATCTGCACTTGGCAATCTGCGCTCGGCAATCTGCTCTCTGTAATCTGCGCTCGGCAATCTGCACTCAGCAATCTGCACTCAGCAATCTGCGCTCTGCAAACTGCGCTCTGTAATCTGCACTCTGCAATCTGCGCTCTGTAATCTGTGCTCTGTTATCTGCACTCTATAATCTGCACTCTACAATCTGCGCTCTGTAATCTGCGCTCTGTAATCTGCACTCTGCAATCTGTGCTCTGTAATCTGCACTCGGCAACCTGCGCTCGGCAATCTGCGCTCTGTAATCTGCGCTCGGCAAACTGCACTCTGCAATCTGCACTCGGCAATCTGCACTCAGCAATCTGCGCTCTTCAAGCTGCGCTCTGCAAACTGTGCTCTGAAACCTGCTCTCTGTAATCTGTGCTCTACAATCTGTGCTCTGCAATCTGCGCTCTGCAATCTGTGCTCTGCAATCTGCGCTCTGCAATCTGCACTCTGCAAACTGCGCTCTGCAATCTGCACTCAGCAATCTGCGCTCTGCAATCTGCACTCTGCAATCTGCACTCGGCAATCGGCACTCAGCAATCTGCGCTCTGCAATCTGCGCTCTGCAATCTGCACTCGGCAATCTGCACTCAGAAATCTGCGCTCTGCAATCTGCGCTCTGCAATCTGCACTCAGCAATCTGCGTTCTGCAATCTGCGCTCTGTAATCTGCACTCAGCAATCTGCGCTCTGCAATCTGCGCTCTGCAATCTGCACTCGGCAATCTGCACTCGGCAATCTGCACTCAGAAATCTGCGCTCTGCAATCTGCGCTCTGCAATCTGCACTCAGCAATCTGCGTTCTGCAATCTGCGCTCTGTAATCTGCACTCAGCAATCTGCGTTCTGCAATCTGCACTCAGCAATCTGCGTTCTGTAAACTGCGCTCAGTAATCTGTGCTCTGTAAGCTGCACTCGGCAATCTGTGCTCTGTAATCTGCACTTGGCAATCTGCGCTCTGCAATCTGTGCTCTGCAATCTGAACTCTGCAATCTGCACTCTGTAATCTGCACTCCGTAATCTGCACTCTGCAATCTGCGCTCTGTAATCTGCGCTCGGCAGTCTGTGGCCTGCAATCTGCACTCTGCAATCTGTGCTCTGCAATCTGCGCTCTGCAATCTGTGCTCTGCAATCTGTGCTCTGCAATCTGCACTCTGCAATCTGCGCTCCGCAATCTGCGCTCTGCAATCTGCTCTCTGCAATCTGAGCTCGGCAATTAGCAATCTGCAATCTGTGCTCTACAATCTGCACTCTGCAATCTGCGCTCTGCAATCTGTGCTCTGCAATCTGCGCTCTGCAATCTGCGCTCCGCAATCTGTGCTCTGTAATCTGTGCTCTGCAATCTGCGCTCTGCAATCTGCACTCTGCAATCTGCTCTCTGCAATCTGCGCTCAGCAATCTGCGCTCTGCCATCTGCACTCGGCAATCTGCGCTCTGTAATCTGCACTCTGCAATCTGCGCTCAGCAATCTGCACTCTGCAATCTGCACTCTGCAATCTGCACTCGGCAATCTGCGCTCTGCAATCTGCGCTCTGCAATCTGCACTCTGCAATCTGCACTCTGCAATCTGCGCACTGCAATCTGCGCTCGACAATCTGAGTTCTGCAATCTGCACTCTGAAACCTGCTCTCTGCAATCTGCGCTCTGCAATCTGCGCTCTGCAATCTGCACTCTGCAATCTGCGTTCTGCAATCTACGCTCTGCAATCTGCGCTCTGCAATCTGCGCTCGGCAATCTGCGCTCTGCAATCTGTGCTCTGCAATCTGCGCTCTGCAATCTGCACTCTGCAATCTGCACTTGGCAATCTGCGCTCTTCAATCTGCACTCTGCAATCTGCGCTCTGCAATCTGCACTCAGCAATCTGCGTTCTGCAATCTGCGCTCTGTATTCTGCACTCAGCAATCTGCGCTCTGTAATCTGCGCTCTGTAATCAGCACTCTGTAATCTGCACTCGGCAATCTGTGCTCTGTAATCTGCACTCTGCAATTTGTGCTCTGCAATCTGCACTCGGCAATCTGCACTCTGTAATCTGCGTTCTGTCATCTGCGCTCTGCAATCTGAGTTCTGCAATCTGCGCTCGGCAGTCTGAGTTCTGCAATCTGCGCTCGGCAATCTGCGCTCTGCAATCTGCGTTCTGCAATCTGCACTCGGCAATCTGCACTCAGCGATCTGCGCTCTTCAATCTGCACTCTGCAATCTGCACTCTGCAATCTGCACTCTGTAATCTGCACTCTGTAATCTGCACTCTGCAATCTGCGCTCTGTAATCTGCTCTCTGCAATCTGCACTCGGCAATCTGCGCTCGGCAATCTGTGCTCTGCAATCCCAGCTCTGCAATCTGTGCTCTGTAATCTGCGCTCTGCAATCTGCGCTCCGCAATCTGCGCTCTGCAATCTGCTCTCTGCAGTCTGCGCTCTGCAATCTGTGCTCTGCAATCTGCGCTCTGCATTCTGCGCTCCGCAATCTGCGCTCTGCAATCTGCACTCAGCAATCTGCGCTCTGCAATCTGCACTCTGCAATCTGCACTCGGCAATCTGCACTCAGCAATCTGCACTCTGCAATCTGCGCTGTGCAATCTGCACTCGGCAATCTGCACTCAGCAATCTGCGCTCTGCAATCTGCGCTCTGCAATCTGCACTCAGCAATCTGCGTTCTGCAATCTGCGCACTGTAATCTGCACTCAGCAATCTGCGCTCTGTAAACTGCGCTCAGTAATCTGTGCTCTGTAAACTGCACTCGGCAATCTGTGCTCTGTAATCTGCACTCGGCAATCTGCACTCAGCAATCTGCACTCAGCAATCTGCGCTCTTCAATCTGCGCTCTGCAATCTGCACTCTGCAATCTGCACTCTGTAATCTGCACTCTGCAATCTGCGCTCTGTAATCTGCTCTCTGCAATCTGCACTCGGCAATCTGCGCTCGGCAATCTGCGCTCTGCAATCCCAGCTCTGCAATCTGTGCTCTGTAATCTGCGCTCTGCAATCTGCGCTCCGCAATCTGCGCTCTGCATTCTGCGCTCCGCAATCTGCGCTCTGCAATCTGCACTCAGCAATCTGCGCTCTGCAATCTGCACTCTGCAATCTGCACTCGGCAATCTGCACTCAGCAATCTGCACTCTGCAATCTGCGCTGTGCAATCTGCACTCGGCAATCTGCACTCAGCAATCTGCGCTCTGCAATCTGCGCTCTGCAATCTGCACTCAGCAATCTGCGTTCTGCAATCTGCGCACTGTAATCTGCACTCAGCAATCTGCGCTCTGTAAACTGCGCTCAGTAATCTGCACTCTGTAATCTGCACTCGGCAATCTGTGCTCTGCAATCTGCACTCGGCAATCTGTGCTCTGCAATCTTCACTCTGCAATCTGCACTCGGCAATCTGCACTCAGCAATCTGCTTTCTGCAATCTGCGCTCTGCAATCTGTGCTCTGCAATCTGCACTCAGTAATCTGCGTTCTGCAATCTGCGCTCTGTAATCTGCACTCAGCAATCTGCGCTCTGTAAACTGCGCTCAGTAATCTGCAATCTGTAATCTGCACTCGGCAATCTGTGTTCTGTAATCTGCACTTGGCAATCTGCGCTCGGCAATCTGCTCTCTGTAATCTGCGCTCGGCAATCTGCACTCAGCAATCTGCACTCAGCAATCTGCGCTCTGCAAACTGCGCTCTGTAATCTGCACTCTGCAATCTGCGCTCTGTAATCTGCGCTCTGTTATCTGCACTCTATAATCTGCACTCTACAATCTGCGCTCTGTAATCTGCGCTCTGTAATCTGCACTCTGCAATCTGTGCTCTGTAATCTGCACTCGGCAACCTGCGCTCGGCAATCTGCGCTCTGTAATCTGCGCTCGGCAAACTGCACTCTGCAATCTGCACTCGGCAATCTGCACTCAGCAATCTGCGCTCTTCAAGCTGCGCTCTGCAAACTGTGCTCTGAAACCTGCTCTCTGTAATCTGTGCTCTACAATCTGTGCTCTGCAATCTGCGCTCTGCAATCTGTGCTCTGCAATCTGCGCTCTGCAATCTGCACTCTGCAATCTGCGCTCTGCAATCTGCACTCAGCAATCTGCGCTCTGCAATCTGCACTCTGCAATCTGCACTCGGCAATCGGCACTCAGCAATCTGCGCTCTGCAATCTGCGCTCTGCAATCTGCACTCGGCAATCTGCACTCAAAAATCTGCGCTCTGCAATCTGCGCTCTGCAATCTGCACTCAGCAATCTGCGTTCTGCAATCTGCGCTCTGTAATCTGCACTCAGCAATCTGCGCTCTGCAATCTGCGCTCTGCAATCTGCACTCGGCAATCTGCACTCAGAAATCTGCGCTCTGCAATCTGCGCTCTGCAATCTGCACACAGCAATCTGCGTTCTGCAATCTGCGCTCTGACATCTGCACTCAGCAATCTGCGCTCTGTAAACTGCGCTCAGTAATCTGCACTCTGTAATCTGCACTCGGCAATCTGTGCTCTGCAATCTGCACTCGGCAATCTGCGCTCTGCAATCTTCACTCTGCAATCTGCACTCGGCAATCTGCACTCAGCAATCTGCGTTCTGCAATCTGCGCTCTGCAATCTGTGCTCTGCAATCTGCACTCAGTAATCTGCGTTCTGCAATCTGCGCTCTGTAATCTGCACTCAGCAATCTGCGCTCTGTAAACTGCGCTCAGTAATCTGCAATCTGTAATCTGCACTCGGCAATCTGTGTTCTGTAATCTGCACTTGGCAATCTGCGCTCGGCAATCTGCTCTCTGTAATCTGCGCTCGGCAATCTGCACTCAGCAATCTGCACTCAGCAATCTGCGCTCTGCAAACTGCGCTCTGTAATCTGCACTCTGCAATCTGCGCTCTGTAATCTGCGCTCTGTAATCTGCACTCTATAATCTGCACTCTACAATCTGCGCTCTGTAATCTGCGCTCTGCAATCTGTGCTCTGTAATCTGCACTCGGCAACCTGCGCTCGGCAATCTGCGCTCTGTAATCTGCGCTCGGCAAACTGCACTCTGCAATCTGCACTCGGCAATCTGCACTCAGCAATCTGCGCTCTTCAAGCTGCGCTCTGCAATCTGCGCTCTGAAACCTGCTCTCTGTAATCTGTGCTCTACAATCTGTGCTCTGCAATCTGCGCTCTGCAATCTGTGCTCAGCAATCTGCGCTCTGCAATCTGCACTCTGCAGTCTGCGCTCTGCAATCTGCATTCAGCAATCTGCGCTCTGCAATCTGCACTCTGCAATCTGCACTCGGCAATCTGCACTCAGCAATCTGCGCTCTGCAATCTGCGCTCTGCAATCTGCACTCGGCAATCTGCACTCAGAAATCTGCGCTCTGCAATCTGCGCTCTGCAATCTGCACTCAGCAATCTGCGTTCTGCAATCTGCGCTCTGTAATCTGCACTCAGCAATCTGCGCTCTGTAAACTGCGCTCAGTAATCTGCACTCTGTAATCTGCACTCGGCAATCTGTGCTCTGTAATCTGCACTCGGCAATCTGCGCTCGGCAATCTGCGCTCTGTAATCTGCGCTTGGCAATCTGCACTCAGCAATCTGCACTCAGCAATCTGCGCTCTGCAAACTGCGCTCTGTAATCTGCGCTCCGCAATCTGTGCTCTGCAATCTGCGCTCTGCAATCTGCGCTCGGCAATCAGCAATCTGCAATCTGTGCTCTACAATCTGCGCTCTGCAATCTGCGCTCTGCAATCTGTGCTCTGCAATCTGCGCTCTGCAATCTGCACTCCGCAATCTGTGCTCTGTAATCTGCGCTCTGCAATCTGCGCTCTGCAATCTGCTCTCTGCAATCTGCGCTCTGCAATCTGCTCTCTGCAATCTGCGCTCTGCAATCTGCTCTCTGCAATCTGCGCTCGGCAATCTGAACTCTGCAATCTGCACTCGGTAATCTGCACTCAGCAATCTGCGCTCTTCAAGCTGCGCTCTGCAATCTGCGCTCTGAAACCTGCTCTCTGTAATCGGTTATCTGCAATCTGCACTCTGCAATCAGCACTCTGCAATCTGCGCTATGCAATCTGTGCTCTGCAATCTGCACTCTGAAACCTGCTCTCTGCAATCTGCGCTCTGCAATCTGCGCTCTGCAATCTGCGCTCTGCAATCTGCGCTCGGCAATCAGCAATCTGCAACCTGTGCTCTACAATCTGCGCTCTGCAATCTGCGCTCTGCAATCTGTGCTCTGCAATCTGCGCTCTGCAATCTGCACTCCGCAATCTGTGCTCTGTAATCTGCGCTCTGCAATCTGCGCTCTGCAATCTGCTCTCTGCAATCTGCGCTCGGCAATCTGCACTCTGCAATCTGCACTCGGCAATCTGCACTCAGCAATCTGCGCTCTTCAAGCTGCGCTCTGCAATCTGCGCTCTGAAACCTGCTCTCTGTAATCGGTGCTCTGCAATCTGCACTCTGCAATCTGCACTCTGCAATCTGCGCTATGCAATCTGTGCTCTGCAATCTGCACTCTGAAACCTGCTCTCTGTAATCTGCGCTCTGCAATCTGCGCTCTGCAATCTGTGCTCTGCAATCTGCGCTCTGCAATCTGCACTCTGCAATCTGCGTTTTGCAATCTACGCTCTGCAATCTGCGCTCTGCAATCTGCGCTCGGCAATCTGCGCTCTGCAATCTGTGCTCTGCAATCTGCGCTCTGCAATCTGCACTCTGCAATCTGCACTCAGCAATCTGCGCTCTGTAATCTGCACTCAGCAATCTGCGCTCTGTAATCTGCGCTCTGTAATCAGCACTCTGTAATCTGCACTCGGCAATCTGTGCTCTGTAATCTGCGCTCGTCAATCTGCACTCAGCAATCTGCACTCAGCAATCTGCGCTCGGCAATCTGCGCTCTGAAACCTGCTCTCTGTAATCGGTGCTCTGCAATCTGCACTCTGTAATCTGCACTCTGTAATCTGCACTCGGCAATCTGCACTCAGCAATCTGCGCTCTTCAATCTGCGCTCTGCAATCTGCACTCTGCAATTTGCACTCTGTAATCTGCACTCTGTAATCTGCACTCTGCAATTTTTGCTCTGCAATCTGCACTCTGTATTCTGCGTTCTGTAATCTGCGCTCTGCAATCTGAGTTCTGCAATCTGCGCTCGGCAATCTGAGTTCTGCAATCTGCGCTCGGCAATCTGCGCTCTGCAATCTGCGTTCTGCAATCTGCACTCGGCAATCTGCACTCAGCGATCTGCGCTCTTCAATCTGCGCTCTGCAATCTGCACTCTGCAATCTGCACTCTGCAATCTGCACTCTGTAATCTGCACTCTGCAATCTGCGTTCTGTAATCTGCTCTCTGCAATCTGCACTCGGCAATCTGCGCTCGGCAATCTGTGCTCTGCAATCCCAGCTCTGCAATCTGTGCTCTGTAATCTGCGCTCTGCAATCTGCGGTCCGCAATCTGCGCTCTGCAATCTGCTCTCTGCAATCTGCGCTCGGCAATCTGCAATCTGCAATCTGTGCTCTACAATCTGTGCTCTGCAGGCTGCGCTCTGCAATCTGTGCTCTGCAATCTGCGCTCTGCATTCTGCACTCCGCAATCTGCGCTCTGCAATCTGCACTCTGCAATCTGCACTCGGCAATCTGCACTCAGCAATCTGCGCTCTGCAATCTGCGCTCTGCAATCTGCACTCAGCAATCTGCGTTCTGCAATCTGCGCTCTGTAATCTGCACTCAGCAATCTGCGCTCTGCAATCTGCACTCTGCAATCTGCACTCGGCAATCTGCACTCAGCAATCTGCGCTCTGCAATCTGCGCTCTGCAATCTGCTCTCTGCAATCTGCGCTCGGCAATCTGCAATCTGCAATCTGTGCTCTGCAATCTGTGCTCTGCATTCTGCGCTCCGCAATCTGCGCTCTGCAATCTGCACTCTGCAATCTGCACTCGGCAATCTGCACTCAGCAATCTGCGCTCTGCAATCTGCGCTCTGCAATCTGCACTCAGCAATCTGCGTTCTGCAATCTGCGCTCTGTAATCTGCACTCAGCAATCTGCGCTCTGCAATCTGCACTCTGCAATCTGCACTCGGCAATCTGCACTCAGCAATCTGCGCTCTGCAATCTGCGCTCTGCAATCTGCACTCGGCAATCTGCACTCAGAAATCTGCGCTCTGCAATCTGCGCTCTGCAATCTGCACTCAGCAATCTGCGTTCTGCAATCTGCGCTCTGTAATCTGCACTCAGCAATCTGCGCTCTGTAAACTGCACTCAGTAATCTGCACTCTGTAATCTGCACTCGGCAATCTGTGCTCTGTAATCTGCACTCGGCAATCTGCGCTCGGCAATCTGCGCTCTGTAATCTGCGCTTGGCAATCTGCACTCAGCAATCTGCACTCAGCAATCTGCGCTCTGCAAACTGCGCTCTGTAATCTGCGCTCCGCAATCTGCGCTCTGCAATCTGCGCTCTGCAATCTGCGCTCGGCAATCAGCAATCTGCAATCTGTGCTCTACAATCTGCGCTCTGCAATCTGCGCTCTGCAATCTGTGCTCTGCAATCTGCGCTCTGCAATCTGCACTCCGCAATCTGTGCTCTGTAATCTGCGCTCTGCAATCTGCGCTCTGCAATCTGCTCTCTGCAATCTGCGCTCTGCAATCTGCTCTCTGCAATCTGCGCTCGGCAATCTGCACTCTGCAATCTGCACTCGGTAATCTGCACTCAGCAATCTGCGCTCTTCAAGCTGCGCTCTGCAATCTGCGCTCTGAAACCTGCTCTCTGTAATCGGTGCTCTGCAATCTGCACTCTGCAATCTGCACTCTGCAATCTGCGCTATGCAATCTGTGCTCTGCAATCTGCACTCTGAAACCTGCTCTCTGCAATCTGCGCTCTGCAATCTGCGCTCTACAATCTGTGCTCTGCAATCTGCGCTCTGCAATCTGCACTCTGCAATCTGCGTTTTGCAATCTACGCTCTGCAATCTGCGCTCTGCAATCTGCGCTCGGCAATCTGCGCTCTGCAATCTGTGCTCTGCAATCTGCGCTCTGCAATCTGCACTCTGCAATCTGCACTCAGCAATCTGCGCTCTGTAATCTGCACTCAGCAATCTGCGCTCTGTAATCTGTGCTCTGTAATCAGCACTCTGTAATCTGCACTCGGCAATCTGTGCTCTGTAATCTGCGCTCGGCAATCTGCACTCAGCAATCTGCACTCAGCAATTTGCGCTCGGCAATCTGCGCTCTGAAACCTGCTCTCTGTAATCGGTGCTCTGCAATCTGCACTCTGTAATCTGCACTCTGTAATCTGCACTTGGCAATCTGCACTCAGCAATCTGCGCTCTTCAATCTGCGCTCTGCAATCTGCACTCTGCAATTTGCACTCTGTAATCTGCACTCTGTAATCTGCACTCTGCAATTTTTGCTCTGCAATCTGCACTCTGTATTCTGCGTTCTGTAATCTGCGCTCTGCAATCTGAGTTCTGCAATCTGCGCTCGGCAATCTGAGTTCTGCAATCTGCGCTCGGCAATCTGCGCTCTGCAATCTGCGTTCTGCAATCTGCACTCGGCAATCTGCACTCAGCGATCTGCGCTCTTCAATCTGCGCTCTGCAATCTGCACTCTGCAATCTGCACTCTGCAATCTGCACTCTGTAATCTGCGCTCTGCAATCTGCGTTCTGTAATCTGCTCTCTGCAATCTGCACTCGGCAATCTGCGCTCGGCAATCTGTGCTCTGCAATCACAGCTCTGCAATCTGTGCTCTGTAATCTGCACTCAGAAATCTGCGCTCTGTAAACTGCGCTCAGTAATCTGTGATCTGTAAGCTGCACTCGGCAATCTGTGCTCTGTAATCTGCACTCGGCAATCTGCGCTCGGCAATCTGCGCTCTGCAATCTGAATTCTGCAATCTGCACTCTGTAATCTGCGCTCTGCAATCTGCGCTCGGCAATCTGCGCTCTGCAATCTGTGCTCTGCAATCTGCGCTCTGCAATCTGCACTCTGCAATCTGCACTCAGCAATCTGCGCTCTTCAATCTGCACTCTGCAATCTGCGCTCTGCAATCTGCACTCAGCAATCTACGTTCTGCAATCTGCGCTCTGTAATCTGCACTCAGCAATCTGCGCTCTGTAATCTGCGCTCTGTAATCAGCACTCTGTAATCTGCACTCGGCAATCTGCACTCAGCAAACTGCGCTCTGCAATCTGCGCTCTGCAGTCTGCACTCAGCAATCTGCGTTCTGCAATCTGCGCTCTGTAATCTGCACTCAGCAATCTGCGCTCTGTAAACTGCGCTCAGTAATCTGCACTCTGTAATCTGCACTCGGCAATCTGTGCTCTGTAATCTGCACTCGGCAATCTGCGCTCGGCAATCTGCGCTCTGTAATCTGCGCTTGGCAATCTGCACTCAGCATTCTGGACTCAGCAATCTGCGCTCTGCAAACTGCGCTCTGTTATCTGCACTCTGCAATCTGCGCTCTGTAATCTGCGCTCTGTAATCTGCAATCTGTAATCTGCACTCTGCAATCTGCGCTCTGTAATCTGCGCTCTGTAATCTGCACTCTGCAATCTGTGCTCTGTAATCTGCACTCGGCAATCTGCGCTCGGCAATCTGCACTCAGCAATCTGCGCTCTTCAAGCTGCGCTCTGCAAACTGCGCTCTGAAACCTGCTCTCTGTAATCTGTGCTCTGCAATCTGCGCTATGCAATCTGTGCTCTGCAATCTGCACTCTGAACCCTGCTCTCTGCCATCTGCGCTCTGCAATCTGCGCTCTGCAATCTGTGCTCTGCAATCTGCGCTCTGCAATCTGCACTCTGCAATCTGCGTTCTGCAATCTACGCTCTGCAATCTGCGCTCTGCAATCTGCGCTAGGCAATCTGCGCTCTGCAATCTGCTCTCTGCAATCTGCGCTCGGCAATCTGCAATCTGCAATCTGCAATCTGTGCTCTACAATCTGCGCTCTGCAATCTGCACTCTGCAATCTGCATTCTGCAATCTGCACTCTGCAATCTGCGGTCTGCAATCTGCACTCGTTAATCTGCACTCTGCAATCTGCGATCTGCAATCTGCGCTCCGCAATCTGCGCTCTGTAATCTGCGTTCTGCAATCTGCGCTCTGTAATCTGCACTCAGCAATCTGCGCTCTGTAAACTGCGCTCAGTGATCTGTGATCTGTAAGCTGCACTCGGCAATCTGTGCTCTGTAATCTGCACTCGGCAATCTGCGCTCGGCAATCTGCGCTCTGCAATCTGAACTCTGCAATCTGCACTCTGTAATCTGCGCTCTGCAATCTGCGCTCGGCAATCTGCGCTCTGCAATCTGTGCTCTGCAATCTGCGCTCTGCAATCTGCACTCTGCAATCTGCACTCAGCAATCTGCGCTCTTCAATCTGCACTCTGCAATCTGCGCTCTGCAATCTGCACTCAGCAATCTGCGTTCTGCAATCTGCGCTCTGTAATCTGCACTCAGCAATCTGCGCTCTGTAATCTACGCTCTGTAATCAGCACTCTGTAATCTGCACTCGGCAATCTGCACTCAGCAAACTGCGCTCTGCAATCTGCGCTCTGCAGTCTGCACTCAGCAATCTGCGTTCTGCAATCTGCGCTCTGTAATCTGCACTCAGCAATCTGCGCTCTGTAAACTGCGCTCAGTAATCTGCACTCTGTAATCTGCACTCGGCAATCTGTGCTCTGTAATCTGCACTTGGCAATCTGCGCTCGGCAATCTGCGCTCTGTAATCTGCGCTCGGCAATCTGCACTCAGCATTCTGGACTCAGCAATCTGCGCTCTGCAAACTGCGCTCTGTTATCTGCACTCTGCAATCTGCGCTCTGTAATCTGCGCTCTGTAATCTGCAATCTGTAATCTGCACTCTGCAATCTGCGCTCTGTAATCTGCGCTCTGTAATCTGCACTCTGCAATCTGTGCTCTGTAATCTGCACTCGGCAATCTGCGCTCGGCAATCTGCACTCAGCAATCTGCGCTCTTCAAGCTGCGCTCTGCAATCTGCGCTCTGAAACCTGCTCTCTGTAATCTGTGCTCTGCAATCTGCGCTATGCAATCTGTGCTCTGCAATCTGCACTCTGAAACCTGCTCTCTGCAATCTGCGCTCTGCAATCTGCGCTCTGCAATCTGTGCTCTGCAATCTGCGCTCTGCAATCTGCACTCTGCAATCTGCGTTCTGCAATCTACGCTCTGCAATCTGCGCTCTGCAATCTGCGCTAGGCAATCTGCGCTCTGCAATCTGTGCTCTGCAATCTGCGCTCTGCAATCTGCACTCTGCAATCTGCACTCAGCAATCTGCGCTCTTCAATCTGCACTCTGCAATCTGTGCTCTGCAATCTGCACTCAGCAAACTGCGCTCTGCAATCTGCGCTCTGCAGTCTGCACTCAGCAATCTGCGCTCTGTAAACTGCGCTCAGTAATCTGCACTCTGTAATCAGCACTCGGCAATCTGTGCTCTGTAATCTGCACTCGGCAATCTGTGCTCGGCAATCTGCGCTCTGTAATCTGCACTCGGCAATCTGCACTCAGCATTCTGCACTCAGCAATCTGCGCTCTGCAAACTGCGCTCTGTTATCTGCACTCTGCAATCTGCGCTCTGTAATCTGCGCTCTGTAATCTGCACTCTGTAATCTGCACTCTGTAATATGCACTCTGCAATTTCTGCTCTGCAATCTGCGCACTGCAATCTGTGCTCTGCAATCCGCGCTCTTCAATCTGCGCTCCGCAATCTGCGCTCTGCAATCTGCTCTCTGCAATCTGCGCTCGGCAATCTGCAATCTGCAATCTGTGCTCTACAATCTCTGCTCTGCAATCTGCTCTCCGCAATCTGCGCTCTGCAAACTGCGCTCTGTCATCTGCACTCTGCAATCTGCGCTCTGTAATCTGCGCTCTGTAATCTGCACTCTGTAATCTGCACTCTGCAATCTGCGCTCTGTAATCTGCGCTCTGTAATCTGCACTCTGCAATCTGCGCTCTGCAATCTGCGCTCGGCAATCTGCGCTCTGTAATCTGCGCTCGGCAATCTGCACTCTGCAATCTGCACTCGGCAATCTGCACTCAGCAATCTGCGCTCTGCAATCTGCACTCTGCAATCTGCACTCGGCAATCTGCGCACAGCAATCTGCACTCAGCAATCTGCGCTCTTCAAGGTGCGCTCTGCAATCTGCGCTCTGAAACCTGCTCTCTGTAATCTGTGCTCTGCAATCTGCGCTATGCAATCTGTGCTCTGCAATCTGCACTCTGAAACCTGCTCTCTGCAATCTGCGCTCTGCAATCTGCGCTCTGCAATCTGTGCTCTGCAATCTGCGCTCTGCAATCTGCACTCTGCAATCTGCGTTCTGCAATCTACGCTCTGCAATCTGCGCTCTGCAATCTGCGCTAGGCAATCTGCGCTCTGCAATCTGTGCTCTGCAATCTGCGCTCTGCAATCTGCACTCTGCAATCTGCACTCAGCAATCTGCGCTCTTCAATCTGCACTCTGCAATCTGTGCTCTGCAACCTGCACTCAGCAAACTGCGCTCTGCAATCTGCGCTCTGCAGTCTGCACTCAGCAATCTGCGCTCTGTAAACTGCGCTCAGTAATCTGCACTCTGTAATCAGCACTCGGCAATCTGTGCTCTGTAATCTGCGCTCTGTAATCTGCACTCTGCAATCTGCGCTCTGCAATCTGCGCTCGGCAATCTGCGCTCTGTAATCTGCGCTCGGCAATCTGCACTCTGCAATCTGCACTCGGCAATCTGCACTCAGCAATCTGCGCTCTGCAATCTGCACTCTGCAATCTGCACTCGGCAATCTGCACTCAGCAATCTGCGCTCTGCAATCTGCGCTCTGCAATCTGCACTTGGCAATCTGCACTCAGAAATCTGCGCTCTGCAATCTGCGCTCTGCAATCTGCACTCAGCAATCTGCGTTCTGCAATCTGCGCTCTGACATCTGCACTCAGCAATCTGCGCTCTGTAAACTGCGCTCAGTAATCTGCACTCTGTAATCTGCACTCGGCAATCTGTGCTCTGCAATCTGCACTCGGCAATCTGCGCTCTGCAATCTTCACTCTGCAATCTGCACTCGGCAATCTGCACTCAGCAATCTGCGTTCTGCAATCTGCGCTCTGCAATCTGTGCTCTGCAATCTGCACTCAGTAATCTGCGTTCTGCAATCTGCGCTCTGTAATCTGCACTCAGCAATCTGCGCTCTGTAAACTGCGCTCAGTAATCTGCAATCTGTAATCTGCACTCGGCAATCTGTGTTCTGTAATCTGCACTTGGCAATCTGCGCTCGGCAATCTGCTCTCTGTAATCTGCGCTCGGCAATCTGCACTCAGCAATCTGCACTCAGCAATCTGCGCTCTGCAAACTGCGCTCTGTAATCTGCACTCTGCAATCTGCACTCTACAATCTGCGCTCTGTAATCTGCGCTCTGTAATCTGCACTCTGCAATCTGTGCTCTGTAATCTGCACTCGGCAACCTGCGCTCGGCAATCTGCGCTCTGTAATCTGCGCTCGGCAAACTGCACTCTGCAATCTGCACTCGTCAATCTGCACTCAGCAATCTGCGCTCTTCAAGCTGCGCTCTGCAATCTGCGTTCTGAAACCTGCTCTCTGTAATCTGTGCTCTACAATCTGTGCTCTGCAATCTGCGCTCTGCAATCTGTGCTCTGCAATCTGCGCACTGCAATCTGCACTCTGCAATCTGCGCTCTGCAATCTGCACTCAGCAATCTGCGCTCTGCAATCTGCACTCTGCAATCTGCACTCGGCAATCTGCACTCAGCAATCTGCGCTCTGCAATCTGCGCTCTGCAATCTGCACTCGGCAATCTGCACTCAGAAATCTGCGCTCTGCAATCTGCGCTCTGCAATCTGCACTCAGCAATCTGCGTTCTGCAATCTGCGCTCTGTAATCTGCACTCAGCAATCTGCGCTCTGTAAACTGCGCTCAGTAATCTGCACTCTGTAATCTGCACTCGGCAATCTGTGCTCTGTAATCTGCACTCGGCAATCTGCGCTCGGCAATCTGCGCTCTGTAATCTGCGCTCGGCAATCTGCACTCAGCAATCTGCACTCAGCAATCTGCGCTCTGCAAACTGCGCTCTGTAATCTGCGCTCCGCAATCTGCGCTCTGCAATCTGCGCTCTGCAATCTGCGCTCGGCAATCAGCAATCTGCAATCTGTGCTCTACAATCTGCGCTCTGCAATCTGCGCTCTGCAATCTGTGCTCTGCAATCTGCGCTCTGCAATCTGCACTCCGCAATCTGTGCTCTGTAATCTGCGCTCTGCAATCTGCGCTCTGCAATCTGCTCTCTGCAATCTGCGCTCTGCAATCTGCTCTCTGCAATCTGCGCTCGGCAATCTGCACTCTGCAATCTGCACTCGGCAATCTGCACTCAGCAATCTGCGCTCTTCAAGCTGCGCTCTGCAATCTGCACTCTGAAACCTGCTCTCTGTAATCGGTGCTCTGCAATCTGCACTCTGCAATCTGCACTCTGCAATCTGCGCTATGCAATCTGTGCTCTGCAATCTGCACTCTGAAACCTGCTCTCTGCAATCTGCGCTCTGCAATCTGCGCTCTGCAATCTGTGCTCTGCAATCTGCGCTCTGCAATCTGCACTCTGCAATCTGCGTTTTGCAATCTACGCTCTGCAATCTGCGCTCTGCAATCTGCGCTCGGCAATCTGCGCTCTGCAATCTGCACTCAGCAATCTGCGCTCTGTAATCTGCGCTCTGTAATCTGCGCTCGGCAATCTGCACTCAGCAATCTGCACTCAGCAATCTGCGCTCGGCAATCTGCGCTCTGAAACCTGCTCTCTGTAATCGGTGCTCTGCAATCTGCACTCTGCAATCTGCACTCTGCAATCTGCGCTCTGCAATCTGTGCTCTGCAATCTGCACTCTGAAACCTGCTCTCTGCAATCTGCGCTCTGCAATCTGCACTCTGCAATCTGAGCTCTGCAATCTGCGCTCTGCAATCTGCACTCTGCAATCTGCGTTTTGCAATCTACGCTCTGCAATCTGCGCTCTGCAATCTGCGCTTGGCAATCTGCGCTCTGCAATCTGTGCTCTGCCATCTGCACTCGGCAATCTGCGCTCTGTAATCTGCACTCTGCAATCTGCGCTCAGCAATCTGCACTCTGCAATCTGCACTCTGCAATCTGCACTCGGCAATCTGCGCTCTTCAATCTGCGCTCTGCAATCTGCACTCTGCAATCTGCACTCTGCAATCTGCGCACTGCAATCTGCGCTCAACAATCTGAGTTCTGCAATCTGCGCTCTGCAATCTGCGCTCGGCAATCTGCGCTCTGTAATCTGCGCTCGGCAATCTGCACTCTGCAATCTGCACTCGGCAATCTGCACTCAGCAATCTGCGCTCTGCAATCTGCACTCTGCAATCTGCACTCGGCAATCTGCACTCAGCAATCTGCGCTCTGCAATCTGCGCTCTGCAATCTGCACTTGGCAATCTGCACTCAGAAATCTGCGCTCTGCAATCTGCGCTCTGCAATCTGCACTCAGCAATCTGCGTTCTGCAATCTGCGCTCTGACATCTGCACTCAGCAATCTGCGCTCTGTAAACTGCGCTCAGTAATCTGCACTCTGTAATCTGCACTCGGCAATCTGTGCTCTGCAATCTGCACTCGGCAATCTGCGCTCTGCAATCTTCACTCTGCAATCTGCACTCGGCAATCTGCACTCAGCAATCTGCGTTCTGCAATCTGCGCTCTGCAATCTGTGCTCTGCAATCTGCACTCAGTAATCTGCGTTCTGCAATCTGCGCTCTGTAATCTGCACTCAGCAATCTGCGCTCTGTAAACTGCGCTCAGTAATCTGCAATCTGTAATCTGCACTCGGCAATCTGTGTTCTGTAATCTGCACTTGGCAATCTGCGCTCGGCAATCTGCTCTCTGTAATCTGCGCTCGGCAATCTGCACTCAGCAATCTGCACTCAGCAATCTGCGCTCTGCAAACTGCGCTCTGTAAGCTGCACTCTGCAATCTGCACTCTACAATCTGCGCTCTGTAATCTGCGCTCTGTAATCTGCACTCTGCAATCTGTGCTCTGTAATCTGCACTCGGCAACCTGCGCTCGGCAATCTGCGCTCTGTAATCTGCGCTCGGCAAACTGCACTCTGCAATCTGCACTCGTCAATCTGCACTCAGCAATCTGCGCTCTTCAAGCTGCGCTCTGCAATCTGCGCTCTGAAACCTGCTCTCTGTAATCTGTGCTCTACAATCTGTGCTCTGCAATCTGCGCTCTGCAATCTGTGCTCTGCAATCTGCGCTCTGCAATCTGCACTCTGCAATCTGCGCTCTGCAATCTGCACTCAGCAATCTGCGCTCTGCAATCTGCACTCTGCAATCTGCACTCGGCAATCTGCACTCAGCAATCTGCGCTCTGCAATCTGCGCTCTGCAATCTGCACTCGGCAATCTGCACTCAGAAATCTGCGCTCTGCAATCTGCGCTCTGCAATCTGCACTCAGCAATCTGCGTTCTGCAATCTGCGCTCTGTAATCTGCACTCAGCAATCTGCGCTCTGTAAACTGCGCTCAGTAATCTGCACTCTGTAATCTGCACTCGGCAATCTGTGCTCTGTAATCTGCACTCGGCAATCTGCGCTCGGCAATCTGCGCTCTGTAATCTGCGCTCGGCAATCTGCACTCAGCAATCTGCACTCAGCAATCTGCGCTCTGCAAACTGCGCTCTGTAATCTGCGCTCCGCAATCTGCGCTCTGCAATCTGCGCTCTGCAATCTGCGCTCGGCAATCAGCAATCTGCAATCTGTGCTCTACAATCTGCGCTCTGCAATCTGCGCTCTGCAATCTGTGCTCTGCAATCTGCGCTCTGCAATCTGCACTCCGCAATCTGTGCTCTGTAATCTGCGCTCTGCAATCTGCGCTCTGCAATCTGCTCTCTGCAATCTGCGCTCTGCAATCTGCTCTCTGCAATCTGCGCTCGGCAATCTGCACTCTGCAATCTGCACTCGGCAATCTGCACTCAGCAATCTGCGCTCTTCAAGCTGCGCTCTGCAATCTGCGCTCTGAAACCTGCTCTCTGTAATCGGTGCTCTGCAATCTGCACTCTGCAATCTGCACTCTGCAATCTGCGCTATGCAATCTGTGCTCTGCAATCTGCACTCTGAAACCTGCTCTCTGCAATCTGCGCTCTGCAATCTGCGCTCTGCAATCTGTGCTCTGCAATCTGCGCTCTGCAATCTGCACTCTGCAATCTGCGTTTTGCAATCTACGCTCTGCAATCTGCGCTCTGCAATCTGCGCTCGGCAATCTGCGCTCTGCAATCTGCACTCAGCAATCTGCGCTCTGTAATCTGCGCTCTGTAATCTGCGCTCGGCAATCTGCACTCAGCAATCTGCACTCAGCAATCTGCGCTCGGCAATCTGCGCTCTGAAACCTGCTCTCTGTAATCGGTGCTCTGCAATCTGCACTCTGCAATCTGCACTCTGCAATCTGCGCTATGCAATCTGTGCTCTGCAATCTGCACTCTGAAACCTGCTCTCTGCAATCTGCGCTCTGCAATCTGCACTCTGCAATCTGTGCTCTGCAATCTGCGCTCTGCAATCTGCACTCTGCAATCTGCGTTTTGCAATCTACGCTCTGCAATCTGCGCTCTGCAATCTGCGCTTGGCAATCTGCGCTCTGCAATCTGTGCTCTGCCATCTGCACTCGGCAATCTGCGCTCTGTAATCTGCACTCTGCAATCTGCGCTCAGCAATCTGCACTCTGCAATCTGCACTCTGCAATCTGCACTCGGCAATCTGCGCTCTTCAATCTGCGCTCTGCAATCTGCACTCTGCAATCTGCACTCTGCAATCTGCGCACTGCAATCTGCGCTCAACAATCTGAGTTCTGCAATCTGAGTTCTGCAATCTGCGCTCTGCAATCTGCACTCTGTAATCTGCGCTAGGCAATCTGTGCTCTGTAATCTGCACTCGGCAATCTGTGCTCCGCAATCTGCGCTCTTCAATCTGCGCTCTGCAATCTGCCCTCTGCAATCTGCACTCTGTAATCTACACTCTGTAATCTGCACTCGGCAATCTGCACTCAGCAATCTGCGCTCTTCAATCTGCGCTCTGCAATCTGCGCTCTGCAATCTGCACTCTGTAATCTGCACTCTGTAATCTGCACTCTGCAATTTCTGCTCTGCAATCTGCGCACTGCAATCTGTGCTCTGCAATCTGCGCTCTTCAATCTGCGCTCCGCAATCTGCGCTCTGCAATCTGCTCTCTGCAATCTGCGCTCGGCAATCTGCAATCTGCAATCTGTGCTCTACAATCTCTGCTCTGCAATCTGCTCTCCGCAATCTGCGCTCTGCAAACTGCGCTCTGTAATCTGCACTCTGCAATCTGCGCTCTGTAATCTGCGCTCTGTAATCTGCACTCTGTAATCTGCACTCTGCAATCTGCGCTCTGTAATCTGCGCTCTGTAATCTGCACTCTGCAATCTGCGCTCTGCAATCTGCGCTCGGCAATCTGCGCTCTGTAATCTGCGCTCGGCAATCTGCACTCTGCAATCTGCACTCGGCAATCTGCACTCAGCAATCTGCGCTCTTCAAGCTGCGCTCTGCAATCTGCGATCTGAAACCTGCTCTCTGTAATCTGTGCTCTGCAATCTGCACTCTGCAATCTGCACTCTGCAATCTGCGCTATGCAATCTGTGCTCTGCAATCTGCACTCTGAAACCTGCTCTCTGCAATCTGCGCTCTGCAATCTGCGCTCTGCAATCTGTGCTCTGCAATCTGCGCTCTGCAATCTGCACTCTGCAATCTGCGTTTTGCAATCTACGCTCTGCAATCTGCGCTCTGCAATCTGCGCTCGGCAATCTGCGCTCTGCAATCTGTGCTCTGCAATCTGCGCTCTGCAATCTGGACTCTGCAATCTGCACTCAGCAATCTGCGCTCTTCAATCTGCAGTCTGCAATCTGCGCTCTGCAATCTGCACTCAGCAATCTGCGTTCTGCAATCTGCGTTCGGTAATCTGCGCTCGGCAATCTGCAATCTGCAATCTGTGCTCTACAATCTCTGCTCTGCAATCTGCTCTCCGCAATCTGCGCTCTGCAAACTGCGCTCTGTAATCTGCACTCTGCAATCTGCGCTCTGTAATCTGCGCTCTGTAATCTGCACTCTGTAATCTGCACTCTGCAATCTGCGCTCTGTAATCTGCGCTCTGTAATCTGCGCTCTGCAATCTGCGCTCGGCAATCTGCGCTCTGTAATCTGCGCTCGGCAATCTGCACTCTGCAATCTGCACTCGGCAATCTGCACTCAGCAATCTGCGCTCTTCAAGCTGCGCTCTGCAATCTGCGATCTGAAACCTGCTCTCTGTAATCTGTGCTCTGCAATCTGCACTCTGCACTCTGCAATCTGCGCTATGCAATCTGTGCTCTGCAATCTGCACTCTGAAACCTGCTCTCTGCAATCTGCGCTCTGCAATCTGCGCTCTGCAATCTGTGCTCTGCAATCTGCGCTCTGCAATCTGCACTCTGCAATCTGCGTTTTGCAATCTACGCTCTGCAATCTGCGCTCTGCAATCTGCGCTCGGCAATCTGCGCTCTGCAATCTGTGCTCTGCAATCTGCGCTCTGCAATCTGCACTCTGCAATCTGCACTCAGCAATCTGCGCTCTGTAATCTGCACTCAGCAATCTGCGCTCTGTAATCAGCACTCTGTAATCTGCACTCGGCAATCTGTGCTCTGTAATCTGCGCTCGGCAATCTGCGTTCTGTAATCTGCACTCTGCAATCTGCGCTCTGTAATCTGCGCTCTGTAATCAGCACTCTGTAATCTGCACTCGGCAATCTGCGCTCTGTAATCTGCATTCGGGAATCTGCGCTCGGCAATCTGCGCTCTGTAATCTGCGCTCGGCAATCTGCACTCTGCAATCTGCACTCGGCAATCTGCACTCAGCAATCTGCGCTCTTCAATCTGCGCTCTGCAATCTGCACTCTGCAATCTGCACTCTGTAATCTGCACTCTGTAATATGCACTCGGCAATCTGCACTCAGCAATCTGCGCTCTTCAATCTGCGCTCTGCAATCTGCACTCTGCAATTTGCACTCTGTAATCTGCACTCTGTAATCTGCACTCTGCAATTTTTGCTCTGCAATCTGCACTCTGCATTCTGCGTTCTGTAATCTGCGCTCTGCAATCTGAGTTCTGCAATCTGCGCTCGGCAATCTGAGTTCTGCAATCTGCGCTCGGCAATCTGCGCTCTGCAATCTGCGTTCTGCAATCTGCACTCGGCAATCTGCACTCAGCGATCTGCGCTCTTCAATCTGCGCTCTGCAATCTGCACTCTGCAATCTGCACTCTGCAATCTGCACTCTGTAATCTGCACTCTGCAATCTGCGTTCTGTAATCTGCTCTCTGCAATCTGCACTCGGCAATCTGCGCTCGGCAATCTGTGCTCTGCAATCCCAGCTCTGCAATCTGTGCTCTGTAATCTGCGCTCTGCAATCTGCGGTCCGCAATCTGCGCTCTGCAATCTGCTCTCTGCAATCTGCGCTCGGCAATCTGCAATCTGCAATCTGTGCTCTACAATCTGTGCTCTGCAGGCTGCGCTCTGCAATCTGTGCTCTGCAATCTGCGCTCTGCATTCTGCGCTCCGCAATCTGCGCTCTGCAATCTGCACTCTGCAATCTGCACTCGGCAATCTGCACTCAGCAATCTGCGCTCTGCAATCTGCGCTCTGCAATCTGCACTCAGCAATCTGCGTTCTGCAATCTGCGCTCTGTAATCTGCACTCAGCAATCTGCGCTCTGTAAACTGCGCTCAGTAATCTGTGATCTGTAAACTGCACTCGGCAATCTGTGCTCTGTAATCTGCACTCGGCAATCTGCGCTCGGCAATCTGCGCTCTGCAATCTGCACTCTGTAATCTGCACTCTGTAATCTGCGCTCTGCAATCTGCGCTCGGCAATCTGCGCTCTGCAATCTGTGCTCTGCAATCTGCGCTCTGCAATCTGCACTCTGCAATCTGCACTCAGCAATCTGCGCTCTTCAATCTGCACTCTGCAATCTGCGCTCTGCAATCTGCACTCAGCAATCTGCGTTCTGCAATCTGCGCTCTGTAATCTGCACTCAGCAATCTGCGCTCTGTAATCTGCGCTCTGTAATCAGCACTCTGTAATCTGCACTCGGCAATCTGCACTCAGCAAACTGCGCTCTGCAATCTGCGCTCTGCAGTCTGCACTCAGCAATCTGCGTTCTGCAATCTGCGCTCTGTAATCTGCACTCAGCAATCTGCGCTCTGTAAACTGCGCTCAGTAATCTGCACTCTGTAATCTGCACTCGGCAATCTGTGCTCTGTAATCTGCACTCGGCAATCTGCGCTCGGCAATCTGCGCTCTGTAATCTGCGCTCGGCAATCTGCACTCAGCATTCTGGACTCAGCAATCTGCGCTCTGCAAACTGCGCTCTGTTATCTGCACTCTGCAATCTGCGCTCTGTAATCTGCGCTCTGTAATCTGCAATCTGTAATCTGCACTCTGCAATCTGCGCTCTGTAATCTGCGCTCTGTAATCTGCACTCTGCAATCTGTGCTCTGTAATCTGCACTCGGCAATCTGCGCTCGGCAATCTGCACTCAGCAATCTGCGCTCTTCAAGCTGCGCTCTGCAATCTGCGCTCTGAAACCTGCTCTCTGTAATCTGTGCTCTGCAATCTGCGCTATGCAATCTGTGCTCTGCAATCTGCACTCTGAAACCTGCTCTCTGCCATCTGCGCTCTGCAATCTGCGCTCTGCAATCTGTGCTCTGCAATCTGCGCTCTGCAATCTGCACTCTGCAATCTGCGTTCTGCAATCTACGCTCTGCAATCTGCGCTCTGCAATCTGCGCTAGGCAATCTGCGCTCTGCAATCTGTGCTCTGCAATCTGTGCTCTGCAATCTGCACTCTGCAATCTGCACTCAGCAATCTGCGCTCTTCAATCTGCACTCTGCAATCTGCTCTCTGCAATCTGCACTCAGCAATCTGCGTTCTGCAATCTGCGCTCTGTAATCTGCACTCAGCAATCTGCGCTCTGTAATCTGCGCTCTGTAATCAGCACTCTGTAATCTGCACTCGGCAATCTGTGCTCTGTAATCTGCGCTCTGCAATCTGAGTTCTGCAATCTGCGCTCGGCAATCTGAGTTCTGCAATCTGCGCTCGGCAATCTGCGCTCTGCAATCTGCGTTCTGCAATCTGCATTCGGCAATCTGCACTCAGCAATCTGCGTTCTTCAATCTGCGCTCTGCAATCTGCACTCTGCAATCTGCACTCTGTAATCTGCACTCTGTAATATGCACTCTGCAATCTGCGCTCTGTAATCTGCTCTCTGCAATCTGCCCTTGGCAATCTGCGCTCGGCAATCTGTGCTCTGCAGTCTGCGCTCTGCAATCTGTGCTCTGCAATCTGCGCCCTGCAATCTGCGCTCCGCAATCTGCGCTCTGCAATCTGCTCTCTGCAATCTGCGCTCGGCAATCTGCAATCTGCAATCTGCAATCTGTGCTCTACAATCTGCGCTCTGCAATCTGCACTCTGCAATCTGCATTCTGCAATCTGCACTCTGCAATCTGCGGTCTGCAATCTGCACTCGGTAATCTGCACTCTGCAATCTGCGATCTGCAATCTCGCTCCGCAATCTGTGCTCTGTAATCTGCGTTCTGCAATCTGCGCTCTGTAATCTGCACTCAGCAATCTGCGCTCTGTAAACTGCGCTCAGTGATCTGTGATCTGTAAGCTGCACTCGGCAATCTGTGCTCTGTAATCTGCACTCGGCAATCTGCGCTCGGCAATCTGCGCTCTGCAATCTGAACTCTGCAATCTGCACTCTGTAATCTGCGCTCTGCAATCTGCGCTCGGCAATCTGCGCTCTGCAATCTGTGCTCTGCAATCTGCGCTCTGCAATCTGCACTCAGCAATCTGCGCTCTTCAATCTGCACTCTGCAATCTGCGCTCTGCAATCTGCACTCAGCAATCTGCGTTCTGCAATCTGCACTCTGCAATCTGCACTCAGCAATCTGCGCTCTGTAATCTGCACTCAGCAATCTGCGCTCTGTAATCAGCACTCTGTAATCTGCACTCGGCAATCTGTGCTCTGTAATCTGCGCTCGGCAATCTGCGCTCTGTAATCTGCACTCTGCAATCTGCGCTCTGTAATCTGCGCTCTGTAATCAGCACTCTGTAATCTGCACTCGGCAATCTGCGCTCTGTAATCTGCATTCGGGAATCTGCGCTCGGCAATCTGCGCTCTGTAATCTGCGCTCGGCAATCTGCACTCTGCAATCTGCACTCGGCAATCTGCACTCAGCAATCTGCGCTCTTCAATCTGCGCTCTGCAATCTGCACTCTGCAATCTGCACTCTGTAATCTGCACTCTGTAATCTGCACTCGGCAATCTGCACTCAGCAATCTGCGCTCTTCAATCTGCGCTCTGCAATCTGCACTCTGCAATTTGCACTCTGTAATCTGCACTCTGTAATCTGCACTCTGCAATTTTTGCTCTGCAATCTGCACTCTGCATTCTGCGTTCTGTAATCTGCGCTCTGCAATCTGAGTTCTGCAATCTGCGCTCGGCAATCTGAGTTCTGCAATCTGCGCTCGGCAATCTGCGCTCTGCAATCTGCGTTCTGCAATCTGCACTCGGCAATCTGCACTCAGCGATCTGCGCTCTTCAATCTGCGCTCTGCAATCTGCACTCTGCAATCTGCACTCTGCAATCTGCACTCTGTAATCTGCACTCTGCAATCTGCGTTCTGTAATCTGCTCTCTGCAATCTGCACTCGGCAATCTGCGCTCGGCAATCTGTGCTCTGCAATCCCAGCTCTGCAATCTGTGCTCTGTAATCTGCGCTCTGCAATCTGCGGTCCGCAATCTGCGCTCTGCAATCTGCTCTCTGCAATCTGCGCTCGGCAATCTGCAATCTGCAATCTGTGCTCTACAATCTGTGCTCTGCAGGCTGCGCTCTGCAATCTGTGCTCTGCAATCTGCGCTCTGCATTCTGCGCTCCGCAATCTGCGCTCTGCAATCTGCACTCTGCAATCTGCACTCGGCAATCTGCACTCAGCAATCTGCGCTCTGCAATCTGCGCTCTGCAATCTGCACTCAGCAATCTGCGTTCTGCAATCTGCGCTCTGTAATCTGCACTCAGCAATCTGCGCTCTGTAAACTGCGCTCAGTAATCTGTGATCTGTAAGCTGCACTCGGCAAACTGTGCTCTGTAATCTGCACTCGGCAATCTGCGCTCGGCAATCTGCGCTCTGCAATCTGAACTCTGCAATCTGCACTCTGTAATCTGCGCTCTGCAATCTGCGCTCGGCAATCTGCGCTCTGCAATCTGTGCTCTGCAATCTGCGCTCTGCAATCTGCACTCTGCAATCTGCACTCAGCAATCTGCGCTCTTCAATCTGCACTCTGCAATCTGCGCTCTGCAATCTGCACTCAGCAATCTGCGTTCTGCAATCTGCGCTCTGTAATCTGCACTCAGCAATCTGCGCTCTGTAATCTGCGCTCTGTAATCAGCACTCTGTAATCTGCACTCGGCAATCTGCACTCAGCAAACTGCGCTCTGCAATCTGCGCTCTGCAATCTGCACTCAGCAAACTGCGCTCTGCAATCTGCGCTCTGTAATCTGCACACAGCAATCTGCGCTCTGTAAACTGCGCTCAGTAATCTGCACTCTGTAATCTGCACTCAGCAATCTGCGCTCTGCAAACTGCGCTCTGTTATCTGCACTCTGCAATCTGCGCTCTGTAATCTGCGCTCTGTAATCTGCAATCTGTAATCTGCACTCTGCAATCTGCGCTCTGTAATCTGCGCTCTGTAATCTGCACTCTGCTATCTGTGCTCTGTAATCTGCACTCGGCAATCTGCGCTCGGCAATCTGCACTCAGCAATCTGCGCTCTTCAAGCTGCGCTCTGCAATCTGCGCTCTGAAACCTGCTCTCTGTAATCTGTGCTCTGCAATCTGCGCTATGCAATCTGTGCTCTGCAATCTGCACTCTGAAACCTGCTCTCTGCCATCTGCGCTCTGCAATCTGCGCTCTGCAATCTGTGCTCTGCAATCTGCGCTCTGCAATCTGCACTCTGCAATCTGCGTTCTGCAATCTACGCTCTGCAATCTGCGCTCTGCAATCTGCGCTAGGCAATCTGCGCTCTGCAATCTGTGCTCTGCAATCTGCGCTCTGCAATCTGCACTCTGCAATCTGCACTCAGCAATCTGCGCTCTTCAATCTGCACTCTGCAATCTGCTCTCTGCAATCTGCACTCAGCAATCTGCGTTCTGCAATCTGCGCTCTGTAATCTGCACTCAGCAATCTGCGCTCTGTAATCTGCGCTCTGTAATCAGCACTCTGTAATCTGCACTCGGCAATCTGTGCTCTGTAATCTGCACTCTGCAATTTGTGCTCTGCAATCTGCACTCGGCAATCTGCACTCTGTAATCTGCGTTCTGTCATCTGCGCTCTGCAATCTGAGTTCTGCAATCTGCGCTCGGCAATCTGCGCTCTGCAATCTGCGCTCGGCAATCTGCGCTCTGCAATCTGCGTTCTGCAATCTGCATTCGGCAATCTGCACTCAGCAATCTGCGTTCTTCAATCTGCGCTCTGCAATCTGCACTCTGCAATCTGCACTCTGTAATCTGCACTCTGTAATATGCACTCTGCAATCTGCGCTCTGTAATCTGCTCTCTGCAATCTGCCCTTGGCAATCTGCGCTCGGCAATCTGTGCTCTGCAGTCTGCGCTCTGCAATCTGTGCTCTGCAATCTGCGCCCTGCAATCTGCGCTCCGCAATCTGCGCTCTGCAATCTGCTCTCTGCAATCTGCGCTCGGCAATCTGCAATCTGCAATCTGCAATCTGTGCTCTACAATCTGCGTTCTGCAATCTGCACTCTGCAATCTGCATTCTGCAATCTGCACTCTGCAATCTGCGGTCTGCAATCTGCACTCGGTAATCTGCACTCTGCAATCTGCGATCTGCAATCTGCGCTCCGCAATCTGCGCTCTGTAATCTGCGTTCTGCAATCTGCGCTCTGTAATCTGCACTCAGCAATCTGCGCTCTGTAAACTGCGCTCAGTGATCTGTGATCTGTAAGCTGCACTCGGCAATCTGTGCTCTGTAATCTGCACTCGGCAATCTGCGCTCGGCAATCTGCGCTCTGCAATCTGAACTCTGCAATCTGCACTCTGTAATCTGCGCTCTGCAATCTGCGCTCGGCAATCTGCGCTCTGCAATCTGTGCTCTGCAATCTGCGCTCTGCAATCTGCACTCTGCAATCTGCACTCAGCAATCTGCGCTCTTCAATCTGCACTCTGCAATCTGCGCTCTGCAATCTGCACTCAGCAATCTGCGTTCTGCAATCTGCGCTCTGTAATCTGCACTCAGCAATCTGCGCTCTGTAATCTGCGCTCTGTAATCAGCACTCTGTAATCTGCACTCGGCAATCTGCACTCAGCAAACTGCGCTCTGCAATCTGCGCTCTGCAGTCTGCACTCAGCAATCTGCGTTCTGCAATCTGCGCTCTGTAATCTGCACTCAGCAATCTGCGCTCTGTAAACTGCGCTCAGTAATCTGCACTCTGTAATCTGCACTCGGCAATCTGTGCTCTGTAATCTGCACTCGGCAATCTGCGCTCGGCAATCTGCGCTCTGTAATCTGCGCTCTGCAATCTGCACTCAGCATTCTGGTCTCAGCAATCTGCGCTCTGCAAACTGCGCTCTGTTATCTGCACTCTGCAATCTGCGCTCTGTAATCTGCGCTCTGTAATCTGCAATCTGTAATCTGCACTCTGCAATCTGCGCTCTGTAATCTGCGCTCTGTAATCTGCACTCTGCAATCTGTGCTCTGTAATCTGCACTCGGCAATCTGCGCTCGGCAATCTGCACTCAGCAATCTGCGCTCTTCAAGCTGCGCTCTGCAATCTGCGCTCTGAAACCTGCTCTCTGTAATCTGTGCTCTGCAATCTGCGCTATGCAATCTGTGCTCTGCAATCTGCACACTGAAACCTGCTCTCTGCAATCTGCGCTCTGCAATCTGCGCTCTGCAATCTGTGCTCTGCAATCTACGCTCTGCAATCTGCGCTCTGCAATCTGCGCTAGGCAATCTGCGCTCTGCAATCTGTGCTCTGCAATCTGCGCTCTGCAATCTGCACTCTGCAATCTGCACTCAGCAATCTGCGCTCTTCAATCTGCACTCTGCAATCTGCTCTCTGCAATCTGCACTCAGCAATCTGCGTTCTGCAATCTGCGCTCTGTAATCTGCACTCAGCAATCTGCGCTCTGTAATCTGCGCTCTGTAATCAGCACTCTGCAATCTGCACTCGGCAATCTGTGCTCTGTAATCTGCACTCTGCAATTTGTGCTCTGCAATCTGCACTCGGCAATCTGCACTCTGTAATCTGCGTTCTGTCATCTGCGCTCTGCAATCTGAGTTCTGCAATCTGCGCTCGGCAATCTGCGCTCTGCAATCTGCGTTCTGCAATCTGCATTCGGCAATCTGCACTCAGCAATCTGCGTTCTTCAATCTGCGCTCTGCAATCTGCACTCTGCAATCTGCACTCTGTAATCTGCACTCTGTAATATGCACTCTGCAATCTGCGCTCTGTAATCTGCTCTCTGCAATCTGCCCTTGGCAATCTGCGCTCGGCAATGTGTGCTCTGCAGTCTGCGCTCTGCAATCTGTGCTCTGCAATCTGCGCCCTGCAATCTGCGCTCCGCAATCTGCGCTCTGCAATCTGCTCTCTGCAATCTGCGCTCGGCAATCTGCAATCTGCAATCTGCAATCTGTGCTCTACAATCTGCGCTCTGCAATCTGCACTCTGCAATCTGCATTCTGCAATCTGCGCTCTGCAATCTGCGGTCTGCAATCTGCACTCGGTAATCTGCACTCTGCATTCTGCGCTCTGCAATCTGCGCTCCGCAATCTGCGCTCTGTAATCTGCGTTCTGCAATCTGCGCTCTGTAAACTGCGCTCAGTGATCTGTGATCTGTAAGCTGCACTCTGCAATCTGTGCTCTGTAATCTGCGCTCTGCAATCTGCGCTCGGCAATCTGCGCTCTGCAATCTGTGCTCTGCAATCTGCGCTCTGCAATCTGAACTCTGCAATCTGCACTCTGTAATCTGCGCTCTGCAATCTGCGCTCGGCAATCTGCGCTCTGCAATCTGAGCTCTGCAATCTGCGCTCTGCAA
Organism: Carcharodon carcharias; assembly: GCF_017639515.1. Lineage (NCBI taxonomy): Eukaryota > Metazoa > Chordata > Chondrichthyes > Lamniformes > Lamnidae > Carcharodon > Carcharodon carcharias. The sequence goes on from NC_054467.1 coordinate 265,455,657, forward strand.
TCTGCACTCTGCAATCTGCACTCAGCAATCTGCGCTCTTCAATCTGCACTCTGCAATCTGCGCTCTGCAATCTGCACTCAGCAATCTGCGTTCTGCAATCTGCGCTCTGTAATCTACACTCAGCAATCTGCGCTCTGTAATCTGCGCTCTGTAATCAGCACTCTGTAATCTGCACTCGGCAATCTGCACTCAGCAAACTGCGCTCTGCAATCTGCGCTCTGCAGTCTGCACTCAGCAATCTGCGTTCTGCAATCTGCGCTCTGTAATCTGCACTCAGCAATCTGCGCTCTGTAAACTGCGCTCAGTAATCTGCACTCTGTAATCTGCACTCGGCAATCTGTGCTCTGTAATCTGCACTCGGCAATCTGCGCTCGGCAATCTGCGCTCTGTAATCTGCGCTCGGCAATCTGCACTCAGCATTCTGCACTCAGCAATCTGCGCTCTGCAAACTGCGCTCTGTTATCTGCACTCTGCAATCTGCGCTCTGTAATCTGCGCTCTGTAATCTGCAATCTGTAATCTGCACTCTGCAATCTGCGCTCTGTAATCTGCGCTCTGTAATCTGCACTCTGCAATCTGTGCACTGTAATCTGCACTCGGCAATCTGCGCTCAGCAATCTGCACTCAGCAATCTGTGCTCTTCAAGCTGCGCTCTGCAATCTGCGCTCTGAAACCTGCTCTCTGTAATCTGTGCTCTGCAATCTGCGCTATGCAATCTGTGCTCTGCAATCTGCACTCTAAAACCTGCTCTCTGCAATCTGCGCTCTGCAATCTGCACTCTGCAATCTGCGTTCTGCAATCTACGCTCTGCAATCTGCGCTCTGCAATCTGCGCTAGGCAATCTGCGCTCTGCAATCTGTGCTCTGCAATCTGCGCTCTGCAATCTGCACTCTGCAATCTGCACTCAGCAATCTGCGCTCTTCAATCTGCACTCTGCAATCTGCACTCAGCAATCTGCGTTCTGCAATCTGCGCTCTGTAATCTGCACTAGGCAATCTGCACTCTGTAATCTGCGCTCTGTAATCAGCACTCTGTAATCTGCACTCGGCAATCTGTGCTCTGTAATCTGCACTCTGCAATTTGTGCTCTGCAATCTGCACTCGGCAATCTGCACTCTGTAATCTGCGTTCTGTCATCTGCGCTCTGCAATCTGAGTTCTGCAATCTGCGCTCGGCAATCTGAGTTCTGCAATCTGCGCTCTGCAATCTGCGCTCTGCAATCTGCGTTCTGCAATCTGCATTCGGCAATCTGCACTCAGCAATCTGCGTTCTTCAATCTGCGCTCTGCAATCTGCACTCTGCAATCTGCACTCTGTAATCTGCACTCTGTAATATGCACTCTGCAATCTGCGCTCTGTAATCTGCTCTCTGCAATCTGCCCTTGGCAATCTGCGCTCGGCAATCTGTGCTCTGCAGTCTGCGCTCTGCAATCTGTGCTCTGCAATCTGCGCCCTGCAATCTGCGCTCCGCAATCTGCGCTCTGCAATCTGCTCTCTGCAATCTGCGCTCGGCAATCTGCAATCTGCAATCTGCAATCTGTGCTCTACAATCTGCGCTCTGCAATCTGCACTCTGCAATCTGCATTCTGCAATCTGCGCTCTGCAATCTGCGGTCTGCAATCTGCACTCGGTAATCTGCACTCTGCAATCTGCGCTCTGCAATCTGTGCTCCGCAATCTGTGCTCTGTAATTTGCGTTCTGCAATCTGCACTCTGCAATCTGCACTCTGCAATCTGAGTTCTGCAATCTGTGCTCTGCAGTCTGCGCTCTGCAATCTGCGCTCTGCAATCGGCGCTTGGCAATCGGCGCTCTGTAATCTGCAATCTGTAATCTGCACTCTGCAATCTGCGCTCTGTAATCTGCGCTCTGTAATCTGCACTCTGCAATCTGTGCTCTGTAATCTGCACTCGGCAATCTGTGCTCTGTAATCTGCGCTTGGCAATCGGTGCTCTGCAATCTGCACTCTGCAATCTGCGCTCTGCAATCTGCTCTCTGCAATCTGCGGTCTGCAATCTGCACTCGGTAATCTGCACTCTGCAATCTGCGCTCTGCAATCTGCGCTCCGCAATCTGCGCTCTGTAATCTGCGTTCTGCAATCTGCGCTCTGCAATCTGCACTCTGCAATCTGAGTTCTGCAATCAGTGCTCTGCAATCTGCACTCTGTAATCTGTGCTCTGCAACCGGTGCTCTGCAATCTGCACTCTGCAATCTGCGGTCTGCAATCTGCGGTCTGCAATCTGCGGTCTGCAATCTGCGCTCTGCAATCTGCGCTCTGCAAACTGTGCTCTGCAATCTGCACTCTGAAACCTGCTCTCTGCAATCTGTGCCCGGCAATCTGCACTCAGCAATCTGCACTCTGCAATCTGTGCTCGGTAATCTGCGCTCTGCAATCTGCACTCTGCAATCTGCACTCTGCAATATGCGCTCTGCAATCTGTGCTCTGCAATCTGCATTCTGAAACCTGCTCTCTGCAATCTGTGCTCTGCAATCTGCACTCAGCAAACTGCGCTCTGTAATCTGCGCTCGGCAATCTGCACTCAGCATTCTGGACTCAGCAATCTGCGCTCTGCAAACTGCGCTCTGTTATCTGCACTCTGCAATCTGCGCTCTGTAATCTGCGCTCTGTAATCTGCAATCTGTAATCTGCACTCTGCAATCTGCGCTCTGTAATCTGCGCTCTGTAATCTGCACTCTGCAATCTGTGCTCTGTAATCTGCACTCGGCAATCTGCGCTCGGCAATCTGCACTCAGCAATCTGTGCTCTTCAAGCTGCGCTCTGCAATCTGCGCTCTGAAACCTGCTCTCTGTAATCTGTGCCCTGCAATCTGCGCTATGCAATCTGTGCTCTGCAATCTGCACTCTGAAACCTGCTCTCTGCAATCTGCGCTCTGCAATCTGCGCTCTGCAATCTGTGCTCTGCAATCTGCGCTCTGCAATCTGCACTCTGCAATCTGCGTTCTGCAATCTACGCTCTGCAATCTGCGCTCTGCAATCTGCGCTAGGCAATGTGCGCTCTGCAATCTGTGCTCTGCAATCTGCGCTCTGCAATCTGCACTCTGCAATCTGCACTCAGCAATCTGCGCTCTTCAATCTGCACTCTGCAATCTGCTCTCTGCAATCTGCACTCAGCAATCTGCGTTCTGCAATCTGCGCTCTGTAATCTGCACTCAGCAATCTGCGCTCTGTAATCTGCGCTCTGTAATCAGCACTCTGTAATCTGCACTCGGCAATCTGTGCTCTGTAATCTGCACTCTGCAATTTGTGCTCTGCAATCTGCACTCGGCAATCTGCACTCTGTAATCTGCGTTCTGTCATCTGCGCTCTGCAATCTGAGTTCTGCAATCTGCGCTCGGCAATCTGAGTTCTGCAATCTGCGCTCGGCAATCTGCGCTCTGCAATCTGCGTTCTGCAATCTGCATTCGGCAATCTGCACTCAGCAATCTGCATTCTTCAATCTGCGCTCTGCAATCTGCACTCTGCAATCTGCACTCTGTAATCTGCACTCTGTAATATGCATTCTGCAATCTGCGCTCTGTAATCTGCTCTCTGCAATCTGCCCTTGGCAATCTGCGCTCGGCAATGTGTGCTCTGCAGTCTGCGCTCTGCAATCTGTGCTCTGCAATCTACGCCCTGCAATCTGCGCTCCGCAATCTGCGCTCTGCAATCTGCTCTCTGCAATCTGCGCTCGGCAATCTGCAATCTGCAATCTGCAATCTGTGCTCTACAATCTGCGCTCTGCAATCTGCACTCTGCAATCTGCATTCTGCAATCTGCGCTCTGCAATCTGCAGTCTGCAATCTGCACTCGGTAATCTGCACTCTGCAATCTGCGCTCTGCAATCTGCACTCCGCAATCTGCACTCTGCAATCTGCGCTCTGCAATCTGCGCTCCGCAATCTGCGCTCTGTAATCTGCGTTCTGCAATCTGCACTCTGCAATCTGCACTCTGCAATCTGAGTTCTGCAATCTGTGCTCTGCAGTCTGCGCTCTGCAATCTGCGCTCTGCAATCGGCGCTTGGCAATCGGCGCTCTGCAATCTGTGCTCTGTAATCTCCGCTCGGTAATCTGTGCTCTGTAATCTGCGCTTGGCAATCGGTGCTCTGCAATCTGCACTCTGCAATCTGCGCTCTGCAATCTGCTCTCTGCAATCTGCGGTCTGCAATCTGCACTCGGTAATCTGCACTCTGCAATCTGCGCTCTGCAATTTGTGCTCCGCAATCTGCGCTCTGTAATCTGCGTTCTGCAATCTGCGCTCTGCAATCTGCACTCTGCAATCTGAGTTCTGCAATCAGTGCTCTGCAATCTGCACTCTGTAATCTGTGCTCTGCAACCGGTGCTCTGCAATCTGCGCTCTGCAATCTGCGCTCGGCAATCTGCGCTCTGCAATCTGTGCTCTGCAATCTGCGCTCTGCAATCTGCACTCTGCAATCTGCACTCAGCAATCTGCGCTCTGTAATCTGCACTCAGCAATCTGCGCTCTGTAATCAGCACTCTGTAATCTGCACTCGGCAATCTGTGCTCTGTAATCTGCGCTCGGCAATCTGCGCTCTGTAATCTGCACTCTGCAATCTGCGCTCTGTAATCTGCGCTCTGTAATCAGCACTCTGTAATCTGCACTCGGCAATCTGCGCTCTGTAATCTGCATTCGGGAATCTGCGCTCGGCAATCTGCGCTCTGTAATCTGCGCTCGGCAATCTGCACTCTGCAATCTGCACTCGGCAATCTGCACTCAGCAATCTGAGCTCTTCAATCTGCGCTCTGCAATCTGCACTCTGCAATCTGCACTCTGTAATCTGCACTCTGTAATCTGCACTCGGCAATCTGCACTCAGCAATCTGCGCTCTTCAATCTGCGCTCTGCAATCTGCACTCTGCAATTTGCACTCTGTAATCTGCACTCTGTAATCTGCACTCTGCAATTTTTGCTCTGCAATCTGCACTCTGCATTCTGCGTTCTGTAATCTGCGCTCTGCAATCTGAGTTCTGCAATCTGTGCTCGGCAATCTGAGTTCTGCAATCTGCGCTCGGCAATCTGCGCTCTGCAATCTGCGTTCTGCAATCTGCACTCGGCAATCTGCACTCAGCGATCTGCGCTCTTCAATCTGCGCTCTGCAATCTGCACTCTGCAATCTGCACTCTGCAATCTGCACTCTGTAATCTGCACTCTGCAATCTGCGTTCTGTAATCTGCTCTCTGCAATCTGCACTCGGCAATCTGCGCTCGGCAATCTGTGCTCTGCAATCCCAGCTCTGCAATCTGTGCTCTGTAATCTGCGCTCTGCAATCTGCGGTCTGCAATCTGCGCTCTGCAATCTGCTCTCTGCAATCTGCGCTCGGCAATCTGCAATCTGCAATCTGTGCTCTACAATCTGTGCTCTGCAGGCTGCGCTCTGCAATCTGTGCTCTGCAATCTGCGCTCTGCATTCTGCGCTCCGCAATCTGCGCTCTGCAATCTGCACTCTGCAATCTGCACTCGGCAATCTGCACTCAGCAATCTGCGCTCTGCAATCTGCGCTCTGCAATCTGCACTCAGCAATCTGCGTTCTGCAATCTGCGCTCTGTAATCTGCACTCAGCAATCTGCGCTCTGTAAACTGCGCTCAGTAATCTGTGATCTGTAAGCTGCACTCGGCAATCTGTGCTCTGTAATCTGCACTCGGCCATCTGCGCTCGGCAATTTGCGCTCTGCAATCTGAACTCTGCAATCTGCACTCTGTAATCTGCGCTCTGCAATCTGCGCTCGGCAATCTGCGCTCTGCAATCTGTGCTCTGCAATCTGCGCTCTGCAATCTGCACTCTGCAATCTGCACTCAGCAATCTGCGCTCTTCAATCTGCACTCTGCAATCTGCGCTCTGCAATCTGCACTCAGCAATCTGCGTTCTGCAATCTGCGCTCTGTAATCTGCACTCAGCAATCTGCGCTCTGTAATCTGCGCTCTGTAATCAGCACTCTGTAATCTGCACTCGGCAATCTGCACTCAGCAAACTGCGCTCTGCAATCTGCGCTCTGCAGTCTGCACTCAGCAATCTGCGTTCTGCAATCTGCGCTCTGTAATCTGCACTCAGCAATCTGCGCTCTGTAAACTGCGCTCAGTAATCTGCACTCTGTAATCTGCACTCGGCAATCTGTGCTCTGTAATCTGCACTCGGCAATCTGCGCTCTGCAATCTGCGCTATGCAATCTGTGCTCTGCAATCTGCACTCTAAAACCTGCTCTCTGCAATCTGCGCTCTGCAATCTGCGCTCTGCAATCTGCGCTCTGCAATCTGCGCTAGGCAATCTGCGCTCTGCAATCTGTGCTCTGCAATCTGCGTTCTGCAATCTGCACTCTGCAATCTGCACTCAGCAATCTGCGCTCTTCAATCTGCACTCTGCAATCTGCTCTCTGCAATCTGCACTCAGCAATCTGCGTTCTGCAATCTGCGCTCTGTAATCTGCACTCAGCAATCTGCGCTCTGTAATCTGCGCTCTGTAATCAGCACTCTGTAATCTGCACTCGGCAATCTGTGCTCTGTAATCTGCGCTCTGCAATCTGCACTCTGCAATCTGCACTCAGCAATCTGCGCTCTTCAATCTGCACTCTGCAATCTGCTCTCTGCAATCTGCACTCAGCAATCTGCGTTCTGCAATCTGCGCTCTGTAATCTGCACTCAGCAATCTGCGCTCTGTAATCTGCGCTCTGTAATCAGCACTCTGTAATCTGCACTCGGCAATCTGTGCTCTGTAATCTGCACTCTGCAATTTGTGCTCTGCAATCTGCACTCGGCAATCTGCACTCTGTAATCTGCGTTCTGTCATCTGCGCTCTGCAATCTGAGTTCTGCAATCTGCGCTCGGCAATCTGCGCTCTGCAATCTGCGTTCTGCAATCTGCATTCGGCAATCTGCACTCTGCAATCTGCGTTCTTCAATCTGCGCTCTGCAATCTGCACTCTGCAATCTGCACTCTGTAATCTGCACTCTGTAATATGCACTCTGCAATCTGCGCTCTGTAATCTGCTCTCTGCAATCTGCCCTTGGCAATCTGCGCTCGGCAATGTGTGCTCTGCAGTCTGCGCTCTGCAATCTGTGCTCTGCAATCTGCGCCCTGCAATCTGCGCTCCGCAATCTGCGCTCTGCAATCTGCTCTCTGCAATCTGCGCTCGGCAATCTGCAATCTGCAATCTGCAATCTGTGCTCTACAATCTGCGCTCTGCAATCTGCACTCTGCAATCTGCATTCTGCAATCTGCGCTCTGCAATCTGCGGTCTGCAATCTGCACTCGGAAATCTGCACTCTGCATTCTGCGCTCTGCAATCTGCGCTCCGCAATCTGCGCTCTGTAATCTGCGTTCTGCAATCTGCGCTCTGTAAACTGCGCTCAGTGATCTGTGATCTGTAAGCTGCACTCTGCAATCTGTGCTCTGTAATCTGCGCTCTGCAATCTGCGCTCGGCAATCTGCGCTCTGCAATCTGTGCTCTGCAATCTGCGCTCTGCAATCTGAACTCTGCAATCTGCACTCTGTAATCTGCGCTCTGCAATCTGCGCTCGGCAATCTGCGCTCTGCAATCTGTGCTCTGCAATCTGCGCTCTGCAATCTGCACTCTGCAATCTGCACTCAGCAATCTGCGCTCTTCAATCTGCACTCTGCAATCTGCGCTCTGCAATCTGCACTCAGCAATCTGCGTTCTGCAATCTGCGCTCTGTAATCTACACTCAGCAATCTGCGCTCTGTAATCTGCGCTCTGTAATCAGCACTCTGTAATCTGCACTCGGCAATCTGCACTCAGCAAACTGCGCTCTGCAATCTGCGCTCTGCAGTCTGCACTCAGCAATCTGCGTTCTGCAATCTGCGCTCTGTAATCTGCACTCAGCAATCTGCGCTCTGTAAACTGCGCTCAGTAATCTGCACTCTGTAATCTGCACTCGGCAATCTGTGCTCTGTAATCTGCACTCGGCAATCTGCGCTCGGCAATCTGCGCTCTGTAATCTGCGCTCGGCAATCTGCACTCAGCATTCTGGACTCAGCAATCTGCGCTCTGCAAACTGCGCTCTGTTATCTGCACTCTGCAATCTGCGCTCTGTAATCTGCGCTCTGTAATCTGCAATCTGTAATCTGCACTCTGCAATCTGCGCTCTGTAATCTGCGCTCTGTAATCTGCACTCTGCAGTCTGTGCTCTGTAATCTGCACTCGGCAATCTGCGCTCAGCAATCTGCACTCAGCAATCTGCGCTCTTCAAGCTGCGCTCTGCAATCTGCGCTCTGAAACCTGCTCTCTGTAATCTGTGCTCTGCAATCTGTGCTATGCAATCTGTGCTCTGCAATCTGCACTCTAAAACCTGCTCTCTGCAATCTGCGCTCTGCAATCTGCACTCTGCAATCTGCGTTCTGCAATCTACGCTCTGCAATCTGCGCTCTGCAATCTGCGCTAGGCAATCTGCGCTCTGCAATCTGTGCTCTGCAATCTGCGCTCTGCAATCTGCACTCTGCAATCTGCACTCAGCAATCTGCGCTCTTCAATCTGCACTCTGCAATCTGCACTCAGCAATCTGCGTTCTGCAATCTGCGCTCTGTAATCTGCACTAGGCAATCTGCACTCTGTAATCTGCGCTCTGTAATCAGCACTCTGTAATCTGCACTCGGCAATCTGTGCTCTGTAATCTGCACTCTGCAATTTGTGCTCTGCAATCTGCACTCGGCAATCTGCACTCTGTAATCTGCGTTCTGTCATCTGCGCTCTGCAATCTGAGTTCTGCAATCTGCGCTCGGCAATCTGAGTTCTGCAATCTGCGCTCGGCAATCTGCGCTCTGCAATCTGCGTTCTGCAATCTGCATTCGGCAATCTGCACTCAGCAATCTGCGTTCTTCAATCTGCGCTCTGCAATCTGCACTCTGCAATCTGCACTCTGTAATCTGCACTCTGTAATATGCACTCTGCAATCTGCGCTCTGTAATCTGCTCTCTGCAATCTGCCCTTGGCAATCTGCGCTCGGCAATGTGTGCTCTGCAGTCTGCGCTCTGCAATCTGTGCTCTGCAATCTGCGCCCTGCAATCTGCGCTCCGCAATCTGCGCTCTGCAATCTGCTCTCTGCAATCTGCGCTCGGCAATCTGCAATCTGCAATCTGCAATCTGTGCTCTACAATCTGCGCTCTGCAATCTGCACTCTGCAATCTGCATTCTGCAATCTGCGCTCTGCAATCTGCGGTCTGCAATCTGCACTCGGTAATCTGCACTCTGCAATCTGCGCTCTGCAATCTGCGCTCCGCAATCTGTGCTCTGTAATTTGCGTTCTGCAATCTGCACTCTGCAATCTGCACTCTGCAATCTGAGTTCTGCAATCTGTGCTCTGCAGTCTGCGCTCTGCAATCTGCGCTCTGCAATCGGCGCTTGGCAATCGGCGCTCTGTAATCTGCAATCTGTAATCTGCACTCTGCAATCTGCGCTCTGTAATCTGCGCTCTGTAATCTGCACTCTGCAATCTGTGCTCTGTAATCTGCACTCGGCAATCTGTGCTCTGTAATCTGCGCTTGGCAATCGGTGCTCTGCAATCTGCACTCTGCAATCTGCGCTCTGCAATCTGCTCTCTGCAATCTGCGGTCTGCAATCTGCACTCGGTAATCTGCACTCTGCAATCTGCACTCTGCAATCTGCGCTCCGCAATCTGCGCTCTGTAATCTGCGTTCTGCAATCTGCGCTCTGCAACCTGCACTCTGCAATCTGAGTTCTGCAATCAGTGCTCTGCAATCTGCACTCTGTAATCTGTGCTCTGCAACCGGTGCTCTGCAATCTGCACTCTGCAATCTGCGGTCTGCAATCTGCGGTCTGCAATCTGCGCTCTGCAATCTGCGCTCTGCAAACTGTGCTCTGCAATCTGCACTCTGAAACCTGCTCTCTGCAATCTGTGCCCGGCAATCTGCACTCAGCAATCTGCACTCTGCAATCTGTGCTCGGTAATCTGCGCTCTGCAATCTGCACTCTGCAATCTGCACTCTGCAATATGCGCTCTGCAATCTGTGCTCTGCAATCTGCATTCTGAAACCTGCTCTCTGCAATCTGTGCTCTGCAATCTGCACTCAGCAAACTGCGCTCTGTAATCTGCGCTCGGCAATCTGCACTCAGCATTCTGGACTCAGCAATCTGCGCTCTGCAAACTGCGCTCTGTTATCTGCACTCTGCAATCTGCGCTCTGTAATCTGCGCTCTGTAATCTGCAATCTGTAATCTGCACTCTGCAATCTGCGCTCTGTAATCTGCGCTCTGTAATCTGCACTCTGCAATCTGTGCTCTGTAATCTGCACTCGGCAATCTGCGCTCGGCAATCTGCACTCAGCAATCTGTGCTCTTCAAGCTGCGCTCTGCAATCTGCGCTCTGAAACCTGCTCTCTGTAATCTGTGCCCTGCAATCTGCGCTATGCAATCTGTGCTCTGCAATCTGCACTCTGAAACCTGCTCTCTGCAATCTGCGCTCTGCAATCTGCGCTCTGCAATCTGTGCTCTGCAATCTGCGCTCTGCAATCTGCACTCTGCAATCTGCGTTCTGCAATCTACGCTCTGCAATCTGCGCTCTGCAATCTGCGCTAGGCAATCTGCGCTCTGCAATCTGTGCTCTGCAATCTGCGCTCTGCAATCTGCACTCTGCAATCTGCACTCAGCAATCTGCGCTCTTCAATCTGCGCTAGGCAATCTGCGCTCTGCAATCTGTGCTCTGCAATCTGCGCTCTGCAATCTGCACTCAGCAATCTGCGTTCTGCAATCTGCGCTCTGTAATCTGCACTCAGCAATCTGCGCTCTGTAATCTGCGCTCTGTAATCAGCACTCTGTAATCTGCACTCGGCAATCTGTGCTCTGTAATCTGCACTCTGCAATTTGTGCTCTGCAATCTGCACTCGGCAATCTGCACTCGGCAATCTGCACTCTGTAATCTGCGTTCTGTCATCTGCGCTCTGCAATCTGAGTTCTGCAATCTGCGCTCGGCAATCTGAGTTCTGCAATCTGCGCTCGGCAATCTGCGCTCTGCAATCTGCGTTCTGCAATCTGCATTCGGCAATCTGCACTCAGCAATCTGCATTCTTCAATCTGCGCTCTGCAATCTGCACTCTGCAATCTGCACTCTGTAATCTGCACTCTGTAATATGCATTCTGCAATCTGCGCTCTGTAATCTGCTCTCTGCAATCTGCCCTTGGCAATCTGCGCTCGGCAATGTGTGCTCTGCAGTCTGCGCTCTGCAATCTGTGCTCTGCAATCTGCGCTCTGCAATCTGCGCTCCGCAATCTGCGCTCTGCAATCTGCTCTCTGCAATCTGCGCTCGGCAATCTGCAATCTGCAATCTGCAATCTGTGCTCTACAATCTGCGCTCTGCAATCTGCACTCTGCAATCTGCATTCTGCAATCTGCGCTCTGCAATCTGCAGTCTGCAATCTGCACTCGGTAATCTGCACTCTGCAATCTGCGCTCTGCAATCTGCACTCCGCAATCTGCACTCTGCAATCTGCGCTCTGCAATCTGCGCTCCGCAATCTGCGCTCTGTAATCTGCGTTCTGCAATCTGCACTCTGCAATCTGCACTCTGCAATCTGAGTTCTGCAATCTGTGCTCTGCAGTCTGCGCTCTGCAATCTGCGCTCTGCAATCGGCGCTTGGCAATCGGCGCTCTGCAATCTGTGCTCTGTAATCTCCGCTCGGTAATCTGTGCTCTGTAATCTGCGCTTGGCAATCGGTGCTCTGCAATCTGCACTCTGCAATCTGCGCTCTGCAATCTGCTCTCTGCAATCTGCGGTCTGCAATCTGCACTCAGTAATCTGCACTCTGCAATCTGCGCTCTGCAATTTGCGCTCCGCAATCTGCGCTCTGTAATCTGCGTTCTGCAATCTGCGCTCTGCAATCTGCACTCTGCAATCTGAGTTCTGCAATCAGTGCTCTGCAATCTGCACTCTGTAATCTGTGCTCTGCAACCGGTGCTCTGCAATCTGCGCTCTGCAATCTGCACTCTGCAATCTGCGTTTTGCAATCTACGCTCTGCAATCTGCGCTCTGCAATCTGCGCTCGGCAATCTGCGCTCTGCAATCTGTGCTCTGCAATCTGCGCTCTGCAATCTGCACTCTGCAATCTGCACTCAGCAATCTGCGCTCTGTAATCTGCACTCAGCAATCTGCGCTCTGTAATCAGCACTCTGTAATCTGCACTCGGCAATCTGTGCTCTGTAATCTGCGCTCGGCAATCTGCGCTCTGTAATCTGCACTCTGCAATCTGCGCTCTGTAATCTGCGCTCTGTAATCAGCACTCTGTAATCTGCACTCGGCAATCTGCGCTCTGTAATCTGCATTCGGGAATCTGCGCTCGGCAATCTGCGCACTGTAATCTGCGCTCGGCAATCTGCACTCTGCAATCTGCACTCGGCAATCTGCACTCAGCAATCTGAGCTCTTCAATCTGCGCTCTGCAATCTGCACTCTGCAATCTGCACTCTGTAATCTGCACTCTGTAATCTGCACTCGGCAATCTGCACTCAGCAATCTGCGCTCTGCAATCTGCACTCAGCAATCTGCGTTCTGCAATCTGCGCTCTGTAATCTGCACTCAGCAATCTGCGCTCTGTAATCTGCGCTCTGCAATTTGCACTCTGTAATCTGCACTCTGTAATCTGCACTCTGCAATTTTTGCTCTGCAATCTGCACTCTGCATTCTGCGTTCTGTAATCTGCGCTCTGCAATCTGAGTTCTGCAATCTGCGCTCGGCAATCTGAGTTCTGCAATCTGCGCTCGGCAATCTGCGCTCTGCAATCTGCGTTCTGCAATCTGCACTCGGCAATCTGCACTCAGCGATCTGCGCTCTTCAATCTGCGCTCTGCAATCTGCACTCTGCAATCTGCACTCTGCAATCTGCACTCTGTAATCTGCACTCTGCAATCTGCGTTCTGTAATCTGCTCTCTGCAATCTGCACTCGGCAATCTGCGCTCGGCAATCTGTGCTCTGCAATCCCAGCTCTGCAATCTGTGCTCTGTAATCTGCGCTCTGCAATCTGCGGTCCGCAATCTGCGCTCTGCAATCTGCTCTCTGCAATCTGCGCTCGGCAATCTGCAATCTGCAATCTGTGCTCTACAATCTGTGCTCTGCAGGCTGCGCTCTGCAATCTGTGCTCTGCAATCTGCGCTCTGCATTCTGCGCTCCGCAATCTGCGCTCTGGAATCTGCACTCTGCAATCTGCACTCGGCAATCTGCACTCAGCAATCTGCGCTCTGCAATCTGCGCTCTGCAATCTGCACTCAGCAATCTGCGTTCTGCAATCTGCGCTCTGTAATCTGCACTCAGCAATCTGCGCTCTGTAAACTGCGCTCAGTAATCTGTGATCTGTAAGCTGCACTCGGCAATCTGTGCTCTGTAATCTGCACTCAGCCATCTGCGCTCGGCAATCTGCGCTCTGCAATCTGAACTCTGCAATCTGCACTCTGTAATCTGCGCTCTGCAATCTGCGCTCGGCAATCTGCGCTCTGCAATCTGTGCTCTGCAATCTGCGCTCTGCAATCTGCACTCTGCAATCTGCACTCAGCAATCTGCGCTCTTCAATCTGCACTCTGCAATCTGCGCTCTGCAATCTGCACTCAGCAATCTGCGTTCTGCAATCTGCGCTCTGTAATCTGCACTCAGCAATCTGCGCTCTGTAATCTGCGCTCTGTAATCAGCACTCTGTAATCTGCACTCGGCAATCTGCACTCAGCAAACTGCGCTCTGCAATCTGCGCTCTGCAGTCTGCACTCAGCAATCTGCGTTCTGCAATCTGCGCTCTGTAATCTGCACTCAGCAATCTGCGCTCTGTAAACTGCGCTCAGTAATCTGCACTCTGTAATCTGCACTCGGCAATCTGTGCTCTGTAATCTGCACTCGGCAATCTGCGCTCTGCAATCTGCGCTATGCAATCTGTGCTCTGCAATCTGCACTCTAAAACCTGCTCTCTGCAATCTGCGCTCTGCAATCTGCACTCTGCAATCTGCGTTCTGCAATCTACGCTCTGCAATCTGCGCTCTGCAATCTGCGCTAGGCAATCTGCGCTCTGCAATCTGTGCTCTGCAATCTGCGCTCTGCAATCTGCACTCTGCAATCTGCACTCAGCAATCTGCGCTCTTCAATCTGCACTCTGCAATCTGCTCTCTGCAATCTGCACTCAGCAATCTGCGTTCTGCAATCTGCGCTCTGTAATCTGCACTCAGCAATCTGCGCTCTGTAATCTGCGCTCTGTAATCAGCACTCTGTAATCTGCACTCGGCAATCTGTGCTCTGTAATCTGTACTCTGCAATTTGTGCTCTGCAATCTGCACTCGGCAATCTGCACTCTGTAATCTGCGTTCTGTCATCTGCGCTCTGCAATCTGAGTTCTGCAATCTGCGCTCGGCAATCTGAGTTCTGCAATCTGCGCTCGGCAATCTGCGCTCTGCAATCTGCGTTCTGCAATCTGCATTCGGCAATCTGCACTCAGCAATCTGCGTTCTTCAATCTGCGCTCTGCAATCTGCACTCTGCAATCTGCACTCTGTAATCTGCACTCTGTAATATGCACTCTGCAATCTGCGCTCTGTAATCTGCGCTCTGCAATCTGCCCTTGGCAATCTGCGCTCGGCAATCTGTGCTCTGCAGTCTGCGCTCTGCAATCTGTGCTCTGCAATCTGCGCCCTGCAATCTGCGCTCCGCAATCTGCGCTCTGCAATCTGCTCTCTGCAATCTGCGCTCGGCAATCTGCAATCTGCAATCTGCAATCTGTGCTCTACAATCTGCGCTCTGCAATCTGCACTCTGCAATCTGCATTCTGCAATCTGCACTCTGCAATCTGCGGTCTGCAATCTGCACTCGGTAATCTGCACTCTGCAATCTGCGATCTGCAATCTGCGCTCCGCAATCTGCGCTCTGTAATCTGCGTTCTGCAATCTGCGCTCTGTAATCTGCACTCAGCAATCTGCGCTCTGTAAACTGCGCTCAGTGATCTGTGATCTGTAAGCTGCACTCGGCAATCTGTGCTCTGTAATCTGCACTCGGCAATCTGCGCTCGGCAATCTGCGCTCTGCAATCTGAACTCTGCAATCTGCACTCTGTAATCTGCGCTCTGCAATCTGCGCTCGGCAATCTGCGCTCTGCAATCTGTGCTCTGCAATCTGCGCTCTGCAATCTGCACTCTGCAATCTGCACTCAGCAATCTGCGCTCTTCAATCTGCACTCTGCAATCTGCGCTCTGCAATCTGCACTCAGCAATCTGCGTTCTGCAATCTGCGCTCTGTAATCTGCACTCAGCAATCTGCGCTCTGTAATCTGCGCTCTGTAATCAGCACTCTGTAATCTGCACTCGGCAATCTGCACTCAGCAAACTGCGCTCTGCAATCTGCGCTCTGCAGTCTGCACTCAGCAATCTGCTTTCTGCAATCTGCGCTCTGTAATCTGCACTCAGCAATCTGCGCTCTGTAAACTGCGCTCAGTAATCTGCATTCTGTAATCTGCACTCGGCAATCTGTGCTCTGTAATCTGCACTCGGCAATCTGCGCTCGGCAATCTGCGCTCTGTAATCTGCGCTCGGCAATCTGCACTCAGCATTCTGGTCTCAGCAATCTGCGCTCTGCAAACTGCGCTCTGTTATCTGCACTCTGCAATCTGCGCTCTGTAATCTGCGCTCTGTAATCTGCAATCTGTAATCTGCACTCTGCAATCTGCGCTCTGTAATCTGCGCTCTGTAATCTGCACTCTGCAATCTGTGCTCTGTAATCTGCACTCGGCAATCTGCGCTCGGCAATCTGCACTCAGCAATCTGCGCTCTTCAAGCTGCGCTCTGCAATCTGCGCTCTGAAACCTGCTCTCTGTAATCTGTGCTCTGCAATCTGCGCTATGCAATCTGTGCTCTGCAATCTGCACTCTGAAACCTGCTCTCTGCAATCTGCGCTCTGCAATCTGCACTCTGCAATCTGCGTTCTGCAATCTACGCTCTGCAATCTGCGCTCTGCAATCTGCGCTAGGCAATCTGCGCTCTGCAATCTGTGCTCTGCAATCTGCGCTCTGCAATCTGCACTCTGCAATCTGCACTCAGCAATCTGCGCTCTTCAATCTGCACTCTGCAATCTGCTCTCTGCAATCTGCACTCAGCAATCTGCGTTCTGCAATCTGCGCTCTGTAATCTGCACTCAGCAATCTGCGCTCTGTAATCTGCGCTCTGTAATCAGCACTCTGTAATCTGCACTCGGCAATCTGTGCTCTGTAATCTGCACTCTGCAATTTGTGCTCTGCAATCTGCACTCGGCAATCTGCACTCTGTAATCTGCGTTCTGTCATCTGCGCTCTGCAATCTGAGTTCTGCAATCTGCGCTCGGCAATCTGCGCTCTGCAATCTGCGTTCTGCAATCTGCATTCGGCAATCTGCACTCAGCAATCTGCGTTCTTCAATCTGCGCTCTGCAATCTGCACTCTGCAATCTGCACTCTGT
The DNA here is from genome assembly GCF_017639515.1 of Carcharodon carcharias. Classification (NCBI taxonomy): domain Eukaryota; kingdom Metazoa; phylum Chordata; class Chondrichthyes; order Lamniformes; family Lamnidae; genus Carcharodon; species Carcharodon carcharias. Next base: position 265,472,077 of record NC_054467.1, read on the forward strand.
AATCTGCACTCTGTAATATGCACTCTGCAATCTGCGCTCTGTAATCTGCTCTCTGCAATCTGCCCTTGGCAATCTGCGCTCGGCAATGTGTGCTCTGCAGTCTGCGCTCTGCAATCTGTGCTCTGCAATCTGCGCCCTGCAATCTGCGCTCCGCAATCTGCGCTCTGCAATCTGCTCTCTGCAATCTGCGCTCGGCAATCTGCAATCTGCAATCTGCAATCTGTGCTCTACAATCTGCGCTCTGCAATCTGCACTCTGCAATCTGCATTCTGCAATCTGCGCTCTGCAATCTGCGGTCTGCAATCTGCACTTGGTAATCTGCACTCTGCATTCTGCGCTCTGCAATCTGCGCTCCGCAATCTGCGCTCTGTAATCTGCGTTCTGCAATCTGCGCTCTGTAAACTGCGCTCAGTGATCTGTGATCTGTAAGCTGCACTCGGCAATCTGTGCTCTGTAATCTGCACTCGGCAATCTGCGCTTGGCAATCTGCGCTCTGCAATCTGAACTCTGCAATCTGCACTCTGTAATCTGCGCTCTGCAATCTGCGCTCGGCAATCTGCGCTCTGCAATCTGTGCTCTGCAATCTGCGCTCTGCAATCTGCACTCTGCAATCTGCACTCAGCAATCTGCGCTCTTCAATCTGCACTCTGCAATCTGCGCTCTGCAATCTGCACTCAGCAATCTGCGTTCTGCAATCTGCGCTCTGTAATCTACACTCAGCAATCTGCGCTCTGTAATCTGCACTCTGTTATCAGCACTCTGTAATCTGCACTCGGCAATCTGCACTCAGCAAACTGCGCTCTGCAATCTGCGCTCTGCAGTCTGCACTCAGCAATCTGCGTTCTGCAATCTGCGCTCTGTAATCTGCACTCAGCAATCTGCGCTCTGTAAACTGCGCTCAGTAATCTGCACTCTGTAATCTGCACTCGGCAATCTGTGCTCTGTAATCTGCACTTGGCAATCTGCGCTCGGCAATCTGCGCTCTGTAATCTGCGCTCGGCAATCTGCACTCAGCATTCTGGACTCAGCAATCTGCGCTCTGCAAACTGCGCTCTGTTATCTGCACTCTGCAATCTGCGCTCTATAATCTGCGCTCTGTAATCTGCAATCTGTAATCTGCACTCTGCAATCTGCGCTCTGTAATCTGCGCTCTGTAATCTGCACTCTGCAATCTGTGCTCTGTAATCTGCACTCGGCAATCTGCGCTCAGCAATCTGCACTCAGCAATCTGCGCTCTTCAAGCTGCGCTCTGCAATCTGCGCTCTGAAACCTGCTCTCTGTAATCTGTGCTCTGCAATCTGCGCTATGCAATCTGTGCTCTGCAATCTGCACTCTAAAACCTGCTCTCTGCAATCTGCGCTCTGCAATCTGCACTCTGCAATCTGCGTTCTGCAATCTACGCTCTGCAATCTGCGCTCTGCAATCTGCGCTAGGCAATCTGCGCTCTGCAATCTGTGCTCTGCAATCTGCGCTCTGCAATCTGCACTCAGCAATCTGCGCTCTTCAATCTGCACTCTGCAATCTGCACTCAGCAATCTGCATTCTGCAATCTGCGCTCTGTAATCTGCACTAGGCAATCTGCACTCTGTAATCTGCGCTCTGTAATCAGCACTCTGTAATCTGCACTCGGCAATCTGTGCTCTGTAATCTGCACTCTGCAATTTGTGCTCTGCAATCTGCACTCGGCAATCTGCACTCTGTAATCTGCGATCTGTCATCTGCGCTCTGCAATCTGAGTTCTGCAATCTGCGCTCGGCAATCTGAGTTCTGCAATCTGCGCTCGGCAATCTGCGCTCTGCAATCTGCGTTCTGCAATCTGCATTCGGCAATCTGCACTCAGCAATCTGCGTTCTTCAATCTGCTCTCTGCAATCTGCACTCTGCAATCTGCACTCTGTAATCTGCACTCTGTAATATGCACTCTGCAATCTGCGCTCTGTAATCTGCTCTCTGCAATCTGCCCTTGGCAATCTGCGCTCGGCAATGTGTGCTCTGCAGTCTGCGCTCTGCAATCTGTGCTCTGCAATCTGCGCCCTGCAATCTGCGCTCCGCAATCTGCGCTCTGCAATCTGCTCTCTGCAATCTGCGCTCGGCAATCTGCAATCTGCAATCTGCAATCTGTGCTCTACAATCTGCGCTCTGCAATCTGCACTCTGCAATCTGCATTCTGCAATCTGCGCTCTGCAATCTGCGGTCTGCAATCTGCACTCGGTAATCTGCACTCTGCAATCTGCGCTCTGCAATCTGCGCTCCGCAATCTGCGCTCTGTAATCTGCGTTCTGCAATCTGCACTCTGCAATCTGCACTCTGCAATCTGAGTTCTGCAATCTGTGCTCTGCAGTCTGCGCTCTGCAATCTGCGCTCTGCAATCGGCGCTTGGCAATCGGCGCTCTGCAATCTGTGCTCTGTAATCTCCGCTCGGTAATCTGTGCTCTGTAATCTGCGCTTGGCAATCGGTGCTCTGCAATCTGCACTCTGCAATCTGCACTCTGCAATCTGCGCTCTGCAATCTGCGCTCTGCAATCTGCTCTCCACACTCTGCGCTCTGCAATCTGCGCTCTGCAATCTGCGGTCTGCAATCTGCACTCGGTAATCTGCACTCTGCAATCTGCGCTCTGCAATCTGCGCTCCGCAATCTGCGTTCTGTAATCTGCGTTCTGCAATCTGCGCTCTGCAATCTGCACTCTGCAATCTGAGTTCTGCAATCAGTGCTCTGCAATCTGCACTCTGTAATCTGTGCTCTGCAACCGGTGCTCTGCAATCTGCACTCTGCAATCTGCGCTCGGCAATCTGCACTCAGCAATCTGTGCTCTTCAAGCTGCGCTCTGCAATCTGCGCTCTGAAACCTGCTCTCTGTAATCTGTGCTCTGCAATCTGCGCTATGCAATCTGTGCTCTGCAATCTGCACTCTGAAACCTGCTCTCTGCAATCTGCGCTCTGCAATCTGCGCTCTGCAATCTGTGCTCTGCAATCTGCGCTCTGCAATCTGCGCTCTGCAATCTGTGCTCTGCAATCTGCACTCAGCAAACTGCGCTCTGTAATCTGCGCTCGGCAATCTGCACTCAGCATTCTGGACTCAGCAATCTGCGCTCTGCAAACTGCGCTCTGTTATCTGCACTCTGCAATCTGCGCTCTGTAATCTGCGCTCTGTAATCTGCAATCTGTAATCTGCACTCTGCAATCTGCGCTCTGTAATCTGCGCTCTGTAATCTGCACTCTGCAATCTGTGCTCTGTAATCTGCACTCGGCAATCTGCGCTCGGCAATCTGCACTCAGCAATCTGTGCTCTTCAAGCTGCGCTCTGCAATCTGCGCTCTGAAACCTGCTCTCTGTAATCTGTGCTCTGCAATCTGCGCTATGCAATCTGTGCTCTGCAATCTGCACTCTGAAACCTGCTCTCTGCAATCTGCGCTCTGCAATCTGCGCTCTGCAATCTGTGCTCTGCAATCTGCGCTCTGCAATCTGCACTCTGCAATCTGCGTTCTGCAATCTACGCTCTGCAATCTGCGCTCTGCAATCTGCGCTAGGCAATGTGCGCTCTGCAATCTGTGCTCTGCAATCTGCGCTCTGCAATCTGCACTCTGCAATCTGCACTCAGCAATCTGCGCTCTTCAATCTGCACTCTGCAATCTGCTCTCTGCAATCTGCACTCAGCAATCTGCGTTCTGCAATCTGCGCTCTGTAATCTGCACTCAGCAATCTGCGCTCTGTAATCTGCGCTCTGTAATCAGCACTCTGTAATCTGCACTCGGCAATCTGTGCTCTGTAATCTGCACTCTGCAATTTGTGCTCTGCAATCTGCACTCGGCAATCTGCACTCTGTAATCTGCGTTCTGTCATCTGCGCTCTGCAATCTGAGTTCTGCAATCTGCGCTCGGCAATCTGAGTTCTGCAATCTGCGCTCGGCAATCTGCGCTCTGCAATCTGCGTTCTGCAATCTGCATTCGGCAATCTGCACTCAGCAATCTGCATTCTTCAATCTGCGCTCTGCAATCTGCACTCTGCAATCTGCACTCTGTAATCTGCACTCTGTAATATGCATTCTGCAATCTGCGCTCTGTAATCTGCTCTCTGCAATCTGCCCTTGGCAATCTGCGCTCGGCAATGTGTGCTCTGCAGTCTGCGCTCTGCAATCTGTGCTCTGCAATCTGCGCCCTGCAATCTGCGCTCCGCAATCTGCGCTCTGCAATCTGCTCTCTGCAATCTGCGCTCGGCAATCTGCAATCTGCAATCTGCAATCTGTGCTCTACAATCTGCGCTCTGCAATCTGCACTCTGCAATCTGCATTCTGCAATCTGCGCTCTGCAATCTGCAGTCTGCAATCTGCACTCGGTAATCTGCACTCTGCAATCTGCGCTCTGCAATCTGCACTCCGCAATCTGCACTCTGCAATCTGCGCTCTGCAATCTGCGCTCCGCAATCTGCGCTCTGTAATCTGCGTTCTGCAATCTGCACTCTGCAATCTGCACTCTGCAATCTGAGTTCTGCAATCTGTGCTCTGCAGTCTGCGCTCTGCAATCTGCGCTCTGCAATCGGCGCTTGGCAATCGGCGCTCTGCAATCTGTGCTCTGTAATCTCCGCTCGGTAATCTGTGCTCTGTAATCTGCGCTTGGCAATCGGTGCTCTGCAATCTGCACTCTGCAATCTGCGCTCTGCAATCTGCTCTCTGCAATCTGCGGTCTGCAATCTGCACTCGGTAATCTGCACTCTGCAATCTGCGCTCTGCAATCTGCGCTCCGCAATCTGCGCTCTGTAATCTGCGTTCTGCAATCTGCGCTCTGCAATCTGCACTCTGCAATCTGAGTTCTGCAATCAGTGCTCTGCAATCTGCACTCTGTAATCTGTGCTCTGCAACCGGTGCTCTGCAATCTGCACTCTGCAATCTGCGGTCTGCAATCTGCGGTCTGCAATCTGCGGTCTGCAATCTGCGCTCTGCAATCTGCGCTCTGCAAACTGTGCTCTGCAATCTGCACTCTGAAACCTGCTCTCTGCAATCTGTGCCCGGCAATCTGCACTCAGCAATCTGCACTCTGCAATCTGTGCTCGGTAATCTGCGCTCTGCAATCTGCACTCTGCAATCTGCACTCTGCAATATGCGCTCTGCAATCTGTGCTCTGCAATCTGCATTCTGAAACCTGCTCTCTGCAATCTGTGCTCTGCAATCTGCACTCAGCAAACTGCGCTCTGCAATCTGCGCTCTGCAGTCTGCACTCAGCAATCTGCGTTCTGCAATCTGTGCTCTGTAATCTGCACTCAGCAATCTGCGCTCTGTAAACTGCGCTCAGTAATCTGCACTCTGTAATCAGCACTCGGCAATCTGTGCTCTGTAATCTGCACTCGGCAATCTGTGCTCGGCAATCTGCGCTCTGTAATCTGCGCTCGGCAATCTGCACTCAGCATTCTGCACTCAGCAATCTGCGCTCTGCAAACTGCGCTCTGTTATCTGCACTCTGCAATCTGCGCTCTATAATCTGCGCTCTGTAATCTGCACTCTGCAATCTGCACTCTGCAATCTGCGCTCTGTAATCTGCGCTCTGTAATCTGCACTCTGCAATCTGTGCTCTGTAATCTGCACTCGGCAATCTGCGCTCGGCAATCTGCACTCAGCAATCTGCGCTCTTCAAGCTGCGCTCTGCAATCTGCGCTCTGAAACCTGCTCTCTGTAATCTGTGCTCTGCAATCTGCGCTATGCAATCTGTGCTCTGCAATCTGCACTCTGAAACATGCTCTCTGCAATCTGCGCTCTGCAATCTGCACTCTGCAATCTGCGTTCTGCAATCTACGCTCTGCAATCTGCGCTCTGCAATCTGCGCTCTGCAATCTGCACTCTGCAATCTGCACTCAGCAATCTGCGCTCTTCAATCTGCACTCTGCAATCTGCGCTCTGCAATCTGCACTCAGCAATCTGCGTTCTGCAATCTGCGCTCTGTAATCTGCGCTCTGTAATCAGCACTCTGTAATCTGCACTCGGCAATCTGTGCTCTGTAATCTGCACTCTACACTCTGAGCTCTGCAATCTGAGTTCTGCAATCTGCACTCGGCAATCTGAGTTCTGCAATCTGCGCTCTGCAATCTGCGCTCTGCAATCTGCTCTCCACACTCTGAGCTCTGCAATCTGCGCTCTGCAATCTGCGGTCTGCAATCTGCACTCGGTAATCTGCACTCTGCAATCTGCGCTCTGCAATCTGTGCTCCGCAATCTGCGTTCTGTAATCTGCGTTCTGCAATCTGCGCTCTGCAATCTGCACTCTGCAATCTGAGATCTGCAATCAGTGCTCTGCAATCTGCACTCTGTAATCTGTGCTCTGCAACCGGTGCTCTGCAATCTGCACTCTGCAATCTGCGGTCTGCAATCTGCGGTCTGCAATCTGCGGTCTGCAATCTGCGCTCTGCAATCTGCGCTCTGCAAACTGTGCTCTGCAATCTGCACTCTGAAACCTGCTCTCTGCAATCTGTGCCCGGAAATCTGCACTCAGCAATCTGCACTCTGCAATCTGTGCTCGGTAATCTGCGCTCTGCCATCTGCACTCTGCAATCTGCACTCTGCAATATGCACTCTGCAATCTGTGCTCTGCAATCTGCATTCTGAAACCTGCTCTCTGCAATCTGTGCTCTGCAATCTGCACTCAGCAAACTGCGCTCTGTAATCTGCGCTCGGCAATCTGCACTCAGCATTCTGGACTCAGCAATCTGCACTCTGCAATCTGCGCTCTGTAATCTGCGCTCTGTAATCTGCAATCTGTAATCTGCACTCTGCAATCTGCGCTCTGTAATCTGCGCTCTGTAATCTGCACTCTGCAATCTGTGCTCTGTAATCTGCACTCGGCAATCTGCGCTCGGCAATCTGCACTCAGCAATCTGTGCTCTTCAAGCTGCGCTCTGCAATCTGCGCTCTGAAACCTGCTCTCTGTAATCTGTGCTCTGCAATCTGCGCTATGCAATCTGTGCTCTGCAATCTGCACTCTGAAACCTGCTCTCTGCAATCTGCGCTCTGCAATCTGCGCTCTGCAATCTGTGCTCTGCAATCTGCGCTCTGCAATCTGCACTCTGCAATCTGCGTTCTGCAATCTACGCTCTGCAATCTGCGCTCTGCAATCTGCGCTAGGCAATGTGTGCTCTGCAATCTGTGCTCTGCAATCTGCGCTCTGCAATCTGCACTCTGCAATCTGCACTCAGCAATCTGCGCTCTTCAATCTGCACTCTGCAATCTGCTCTCTGCAATCTGCACTCAGCAATCTGCGTTCTGCAATCTGCGCTCTGTAATCTGCACTCAGCAATCTGCGCTCTGTAATCTGCGCTCTGTAATCAGCACTCTGTAATCTGCACTCGGCAATCTGTGCTCTGTAATCTGCACTCTGCAATTTGTGCTCTGCAATCTGCACTCGGCAATCTGCACTCTGTAATCTGCGTTCTGTCATCTGCGCTCTGCAATCTGAGTTCTGCAATCTGCGCTCGGCAATCTGAGTTCTGCAATCTGCGCTCGGCAATCTGCGCTCTGCAATCTGCGTTCTGCAATCTGCATTCGGCAATCTGCACTCAGCAATCTGCATTCTTCAATCTGCGCTCTGCAATCTGCACTCTGCAATCTGCACTCTGTAATCTGCACTCTGTAATATGCATTCTGCAATCTGCGCTCTGTAATCTGCTCTCTGCAATCTGCCCTTGGCAATCTGCGCTCGGCAATGTGTGCTCTGCAGTCTGCGCTCTGCAATCTGTGCTCTGCAATCTGCGCCCTGCAATCTGCGCTCCGCAATCTGCGCTCTGCAATCTGCTCTCTGCAATCTGCGCTCGGCAATCTGCAATCTGCAATCTGCAATCTGTGCTCTACAATCTGCGCTCTGCAATCTGCACTCTGCAATCTGCATTCTGCAATCTGCGCTCTGCAATCTGCAGTCTGCAATCTGCACTCGGTAATCTGCACTCTGCAATCTGCGCTCTGCAATCTGCACTCCGCAATCTGCACTCTGCAATCTGCGCTCTGCAATCTGCGCTCCGCAATCTGCGCTCTGTAATCTGCGTTCTGCAATCTGCACTCTGCAATCTGCACTCTGCAATCTGAGTTCTGCAATCTGTGCTCTGCAGTCTGCGCTCTGCAATCTGCGCTCTGCAATCGGCGCTTGGCAATCGGCGCTCTGCAATCTGTGCTCTGTAATCTCCGCTCGGTAATCTGTGCTCTGTAATCTGCGCTTGGCAATCGGTGCTCTGCAATCTGCACTCTGCAATCTGCGCTCTGCAATCTGCGCTCCGCAATCTGCGCTCTGTAATCTGCGTTCTGCAATCTGCGCTCTGCAATCTGCACTCTGCAATCTGAGTTCTGCAATCAGTGCTCTGCAATCTGCACTCTGTAATCTGTGCTCTGCAACCGGTGCTCTGTAATCTGCGCTCTGTAATCTGCACTCTGCAATCTGTGCTCTGTAATCTGCACTCGGCAATCTGCGCTCGGCAATCTGCACTCAGCAATCTGTGCTCTTCAAGCTGCGCTCTGCAATCTGCGCTCTGAAACCTGCTCTCTGTAATCTGTGCTCTGCAATCTGCGCTATGCAATCTGTGCTCTGCAATCTGCACTCTGAAACCTGCTCTCTGCAATCTGCGCTCTGCAATCTGCGCTCTGCAATCTGTGCTCTGCAATCTGCGCTCTGCAATCTGCACTCTGCAATCTGCGTTCTGCAATCTACGCTCTGCAATCTGCGCTCTGCAATCTGCGCTAGGCAATCTGCGCTCTGCAATCTGTGCTCTGCAATCTGCGCTCTGCAATCTGCACTCTGCAATCTGCACTCAGCAATCTGCGCTCTTCAATCTGCACTCTGCAATCTGCTCTCTGCAATCTGCACTCAGCAATCTGCGTTCTGCAATCTGCGCTCTGTAATCTGCACTCAGCAATCTGCGCTCTGTAATCTGCGCTCTGTAATCAGCACTCTGTAATCTGCACTCGGCAATCTGTGCTCTGTAATCTGCACTCTGCAATTTGTGCTCTGCAATCTGCACTCGGCAATCTGCACTCTGTAATCTGCGTTCTGTAATCTGCGCTCTGCAATCTGAGTTCTGCAATCTGCGCTCGGCAATCTGAGTTCTGCAATCTGCGCTCGGCAATCTGCGCTCTGCAATCTGCGTTCTGCAATCTGCATTCGGCAATCTGCACTCAGCAATCTGCATTCTTCAATCTGCGCTCTGCAATCTGCACTCTGCAATCTGCACTCTGTAATCTGCACTCTGTAATATGCATTCTGCAATCTGCGCTCTGTAATCTGCTCTCTGCAATCTGCCCTTGGCAATCTGCGCTCGGCAATGTGTGCTCTGCAGTCTGCGCTCTGCAATCTGTGCTCTGCAATCTGCGCCCTGCAATCTGCGCTCCGCAATCTGCGCTCTGCAATCTGCTCTCTGCAATCTGCGCTCGGCAATCTGCAATCTGCAATCTGCAATCTGTGCTCTACAATCTGCGCTCTGCAATCTGCACTCTGCAATCTGCATTCTGCAATCTGCGCTCTGCAATCTGCGGTCTGCAATCTGCACTCGGTAATCTGCACTCTGCAATCTGCGCTCTGCAATCTGCGCTCCGCAATCTGCGCTCTGTAATCTGCGTTCTGCAATCTGCACTCTGCAATATGCGCTCTGCAATCTGTGCTCTGCAATCTGCATTCTGAAACCTGCTCTCTGCAATCTGTGCTCTGCAATCTGCACTCAGCAAACTGCGCTCTGCAATCTGCGCTCTGCAGTCTGCACTCAGCAATCTGCGTTCTGCAATCTGTGCTCTGTAATCTGCACTCAGCAATCTGCGCTCTGTAAACTGCGCTCAGTAATCTGCACTCTGTAATCAGCACTCGGCAATCTGTGCTCTGTAATCTGCACTCGGCAATCTGTGCTCGGCAATCTGCGCTCTGTAATCTGCGCTCGGCAATCTGCACTCAGCATTCTGCACTCAGCAATCTGCGCTCTGCAAACTGCGCTCTGTTATCTGCACTCTGCAATCTGCGCTCTATAATCTGCGCTCTGTAATCTGCACTCTGCAATCTGCACTCTGCAATCTGCGCTCTGTAATCTGCGCTCTGTAATCTGCACTCTGCAATCTGTGCTCTGTAATCTGCACTCGGCAATCTGCGCTCGGCAATCTGCTCTCAGCAATCTGCGCTCTTCAAGCTGCGCTCTGCAATCTGCGCTCTGAAACCTGCTCTCTGTAATCTGTGCTCTGCAATCTGCGCTATGCAATCTGTGCTCTGCAATCTGCACTCTGAAACCTGCTCTCTGCAATCTGCGCTCTGCAATCTGCACTCTGCAATCTGCGTTCTGCAATCTACGGTCTGCAATCTGCGCTCTACAATCTGCGCTCGGCAATCTGCGCTCTGCAATCTGTGCTCTGCAATCTGCGCTCTGCAATCTGCACTCTGCAATCTGCACTCAGCAATCTGCGCTCTTCAATCTGCACTCTGCAATCTGCGCTCTGCAATCTGCACTCAGCAATCTGCGTTCTGCAATCTGCGCTCTGTAATCTGCGCTCTGTAATCAGCACTCTGTAATCTGCACTCGGCAATCTGTGCTCTGTAATCTGCACTCTACACTCTGCGCTCTGCAATCTGAGTTCTGCAATCTGCACTCGGCAATCTGAGTTCTGCAATCTGCGCTCGGCAATCTGCGCTCTGCAATCTGCGTTCTGCAATCTGCACTCGGCAATCTGCACTCAGCAATCTGCGTTCTTCAATCTGCGCTCTGCAATCTGCACTCTGCAATCTGCACTCTGTAATCTGCACTCTGTAATATGCACTCTGCAATCTGCGCTCTGTAATCTGCTCTCTGCAATCTGCACTTGGCAATCTGCGCTCGGCAATCTGTGCTCTGCAGTCTGCGCTCTGCAATCTGTGCTCTGCAATCTGCGTTCTGCAATCTGCGATCCGCAATCTGCGCTCTGCAATCTGCTCTCTGCAATCTGCGCTCAGCAATCTGCAATCTGCAATCTGCAATCTGTGCTCTACAATCTGCGCTCTGCAATCTGCACTCTGCAATCTGCATTCTGCAATCTGCGCTCTGCAATCTGCGGTCTGCAATCTGCACTCGGTAATCTGCACTCTGCAATCTGCGCTCTGCAATCTGCGCTCCGCAATCTGCGCTCTGTAATCTGCGTTCTGCAATCTGCGCTCTGCAATCTGCACTCTGCAATCTGAGTTCTGCAATCTGTGCTCTGCAGTCTGCGCTCTGCAATCTGCGCTCTGCAATCGGCGCTTGGCAATCTGCGCTCTGCAATCTGTGCTCTGTAATCTCCGCTCGGTAATCTGTGCTCTGTAATCTGCGCTTGGCAATCGGTGCTCTGCAATCTGCACTCTGCAATCTGCACTCTGCAATCTGCGCTCTGCAATCTGTGCTCTGCAATCTGCGCTCCACACTCTGCGCTCTGTAATCTGCGCTCTGCAATCTGCGCTCTATAATCTGCTTTCTGCAATCTACGCTCTGCAATCTGCACTCTGCAATCTGCATTCTGCAATCTGCGCTCTGCAATCTGCGGTCTGCAATCTGCACTCGGTAATCTGCACTCTGCAATCTGCGCTCTGCAATCTGTGCTCCGCAATCTGCGCTCTGTAATCTGCGTTCTGCAATCTGCGCTCTGCAATCTGCACTCTGCAATCTGAGTTCTGCAATCAGTGCTCTGCAATCTGCACTCTGTAATCTGTGCTCTGCAACCGGTGCTCTGCAATCTGCACTCTGCAATCTGTGGTCTGCAATCTGCGGTCTGCAATCTGCGGTCTGCAATCTGCGCTCTGCAATCTGCGCTCTGCAATCTGTGCTCTGCAATCTGCACTCTGAAACCTGCTCTCTGCAATCTGTGCTCTGCAATCTGCACTCTGCAATCTGCACTCTGCAATCTGCACTCTGAAACCTGCTCTCTGCAATCTGCACTCGGTAATCTGCGCTCTGCAATCTGCGCTCTGAAACCTGCTCGCTGTAATCTGTGCTCTGCAATCTGCACTCTGCAATCTGCGCTCTGCAATCTGTGCTCTGCAATCTGCGCTCTGCAATCTGCACTCTGCAATCTGCACTCAGCAATCTGCGCTCTTCAATCTGCACTCTGCAATCTGCGCTCTGCAATCTGCACTCTGCAATCTGCGTTCTGCAATCTGCGCTCTGTAATCTGCACTCAGCAATCTGCGCTCTGTAATCTGCACTCTGTAATCAGCACTCTGTAATCTGCACTCGGCAATCTGTGCTCTGTAATCTGCACTCTGCAATTTGTGCTCTGCAATCTGCACTCGGCAATCTGCACTCTGTAATCTGCGTTCTGTAATCTGCGCTCTGCAATCTGAGTTCTGCAATCTGCGCTCGGCAATCTGAGTTCTGCAATCTGCGCTCGGCAATCTGCGCTCTGCAATCTGCGCTCTGTAATCTGCGCTCGGCAATCTGCACTCAGCATTCTGGACTCAGCAATCTGCGCTCTGCAAACTGCGCTCTGTTATCTGCACTCTGCAATCTGCGCTCTGTAATCTGCGCTCTGTAATCTGCAATCTGTAATCTGCACTCTGCAATCTGCGCTCTGTAATCTGCGCTCTGTAATCTGCACTCTGCAATCTGTGCTCTGTAATCTGCACTCGGCAATCTGCGCTCAGCAATCTGCACTCAGCAATCTGCGCTCTTCAAGCTGCGCTCTGCAATCTGCGCTCTGAAACCTGCTCTCTGTAATCTGTGCTCTGCAATCTGCGCTATGCAATCTGTGCTCTGCAATCTGCACTCTGCAATCTGCGTTCTGCAATCTACGCTCTGCAATCTGCGCTCTGCAATCTGCGCTAGGCAATCTGCGCTCTGCAATCTGTGCTCTGCAATCTGCGCTCTGCAATCTGCACTCAGCAATCTGCGCTCTTCAATCTGCACTCTGCAATCTGCACTCAGCAATCTGCATTCTGCAATCTGCGCTCTGTAATCTGCACTAGGCAATCTGCACTCTGTAATCTGCGCTCTGTAATCAGCACTCTGTAATCTGCACTCGGCAATCTGTGCTCTGTAATCTGCACTCTGCAATTTGTGCTCTGCAATCTGCACTCGGCAATCTGCACTCTGTAATCTGCGTTCTGTCATCTGCGCTCTGCAATCTGAGTTCTGCAATCTGCGCTCGGCAATCTGAGTTCTGCAATCTGCGCTCGGCAATCTGCGCTCTGCAATCTGCGTTCTGCAATCTGCATTCGGCAATCTGCACTCAGCAATCTGCGTTCTTCAATCTGCGCTCTGCAATCTGCACTCTGCAATCTGCACTCTGTAATCTGCACTCTGTAATATGCACTCTGCAATCTGCGCTCTGTAATCTGCTCTCTGCAATCTGCCCTTGGCAATCTGCGCTCGGCAATGTGTGCTCTGCAGTCTGCGCTCTGCAATCTGTGCTCTGCAATCTGCGCCCTGCAATCTGCGCTCCGCAATCTGCGCTCTGCAATCTGCTCTCTGCAATCTGCGCTCGGCAATCTGCAATCTGCAATCTGCAATCTGTGCTCTACAATCTGCGCTCTGCAATCTGCACTCTGCAATCTGCATTCTGCAATCTGCGCTCTGCAATCTGCGGTCTGCAATCTGCACTCGGTAATCTGCACTCTGCAATCTGCGCTCTGCAATCTGCGCTCCGCAATCTGCGCTCTGTAATCTGCGTTCTGCAATCTGCACTCTGCAATCTGCACTCTGCAATCTGAGTTCTGCAATCTGTGCTCTGCAGTCTGCGCTCTGCAATCTGCGCTCTGCAATCGGCGCTTGGCAATCGGCGCTCTGCAATCTGTGCTCTGTAATCTCCGCTCGGTAATCTGTGCTCTGTAATCTGCGCTTGGCAATCGGTGCTCTGCAATCTGCACTCTGCAATCTGCACTCTGCAATCTGCGCTCTGCAATCTGCGCTCTGCAATCTGCTCTCCACACTCTGCGCTCTGCAATCTGCGCTCTGCAATCTGCGGTCTGCAATCTGCACTCGGTAATCTGCACTCTGCAATCTGCGCTCTGCAATCTGCGCTCCGCAATCTGCGTTCTGTAATCTGCGTTCTGCAATCTGCGCTCTGCAATCTGCACTCTGCAATCTGAGTTCTGCAATCAGTGCTCTGCAATCTGCACTCTGTAATCTGTGCTCTGCAACCGGTGCTCTGCAATCTGCACTCTGCAATCTGCGGTCTGCAATCTGCGGTCTGCAATCTGCGGTCTGCAATCTGCGGTCTGCAATCTGCGCTCTGCAATCTGCGCTCTGCAAACTGTGCTCTGCAATCTGCACTCTGAAACCTGCTCTCTGCAATCTGTGCCCGGCAATCTGCACTCAGCAATCTGCACTCTGCAATCTGTGCTCGGTAATCTGCGCTCTGCAATATGCGCTCTGCAATCTGTGCTCTGCAATCTGCATTCTGAAACCTGCTCTCTGCAATCTGTGCTCTGCAATCTGCACTCAGCAAACTGCGCTCTGTAATCTGCGCTCGGCAATCTGCACTCAGCATTCTGGACTCAGCAATCTGCGCTCTGCAAACTGCGCTCTGTTATCTGCACTCTGCAATCTGCGCTCTGTAATCTGCGCTCTGTAATCTGCAATCTGTAATCTGCACTCTGCAATCTGCGCTCTGTAATCTGCGCTCTGTAATCTGCACTCTGCAATCTGTGCTCTGTAATCTGCACTCGGCAATCTGCGCTCGGCAATCTGCACTCAGCAATCTGTGCTCTTCAAGCTGCGCTCTGCAATCTGCGCTCTGAAACCTGCTCTCTGTAATCTGTGCTCTGCAATCTGCGCTATGCAATCTGTGCTCTGCAATCTGCACTCTGAAACCTGCTCTCTGCAATCTGCGCTCTGCAATCTGCGCTCTGCAATCTGTGCTCTGCAATCTGCGCTCTGCAATCTGCACTCTGCAATCTGCGTTCTGCAATCTACGCTCTGCAATCTGCGCTCTGCAATCTGCGCTAGGCAATGTGCGCTCTGCAATCTGTGCTCTGCAATCTGCGCTCTGCAATCTGCACTCTGCAATCTGCACTCAGCAATCTGCGCTCTTCAATCTGCACTCTGCAATCTGCTCTCTGCAATCTGCACTCAGCAATCTGCGTTCTGCAATCTGCGCTCTGTAATCTGCACTCAGCAATCTGCGCTCTGTAATCTGCGCTCTGTAATCAGCACTCTGTAATCTGCACTCGGCAATCTGTGCTCTGTAATCTGCACTCTGCAATTTGTGCTCTGCAATCTGCACTCGGCAATCTGCACTCTGTAATCTGCGTTCTGTCATCTGCGCTCTGCAATCTGAGTTCTGCAATCTGCGCTCGGCAATCTGAGTTCTGCAATCTGCGCTCGGCAATCTGCGCTCTGCAATCTGCGTTCTGCAAT
This sequence comes from Carcharodon carcharias, assembly GCF_017639515.1. NCBI lineage: Eukaryota > Metazoa > Chordata > Chondrichthyes > Lamniformes > Lamnidae > Carcharodon > Carcharodon carcharias. The sequence goes on from NC_054467.1 coordinate 265,487,375, forward strand.
CTGCATTCGGCAATCTGCACTCAGCAATCTGCATTCTTCAATCTGCGCTCTGCATTCTGCACTCTGCAATCTGCACTCTGTAATCTGCACTCTGTAATATGCATTCTGCAATCTGCGCTCTGTAATCTGCTCTCTGCAATCTGCCCTTGGCAATCTGCGCTCGGCAATGTGTGCTCTGCAGTCTGCGCTCTGCAATCTGTGCTCTGCAATCTGCGCCCTGCAATCTGCGCTCCGCAATCTGCGCTCTGCAATCTGCTCTCTGCAATCTGCGCTCGGCAATCTGCAATCTGCAATCTGCAATCTGTGCTCTACAATCTGCGCTCTGCAATCTGCACTCTGCAATCTGCATTCTGCAATCTGCGCTCTGCAATCTGCAGTCTGCAATCTGCACTCGGTAATCTGCACTCTGCAATCTGCGCTCTGCAATCTGCACTCCGCAATCTGCACTCTGCAATCTGCGCTCTGCAATCTGCGCTCCGCAATCTGCGCTCTGTAATCTGCGTTCTGCAATCTGCACTCTGCAATCTGCACTCTGCAATCTGAGTTCTGCAATCTGTGCTCTGCAGTCTGCGCTCTGCAATCTGCGCTCTGCAATCGGCGCTTGGCAATCGGCGCTCTGCAATCTGTGCTCTGTAATCTCCGCTCGGTAATCTGTGCTCTGTAATCTGCGCTTGGCAATCGGTGCTCTGCAATCTGCACTCTGCAATCTGCGCTCTGCAATCTGCTCTCTGCAATCTGCGGTCTGCAATCTGCACTCGGTAATCTGCACTCTGCAATCTGCGCTCTGCAATCTGCGCTCCGCAATCTGCGTTCTGTAATCTGCGTTCTGCAATCTGCGCTCTGCAATCTGCACTCTGCAATCTGAGTTCTGCAATCAGTGCTCTGCAATCTGCACTCTGTAATCTGTGCTCTGCAACCGGTGCTCTGCAATCTGCACTCTGCAATCTGCGGTCTGCAATCTGCGGTCTGCAATCTGCGGTCTGCAATCTGCGCTCTGCAATCTGCGCTCTGCAAACTGTGCTCTGCAATCTGCACTCTGAAACCTGCTCTCTGCAATCTGTGCCCGGCAATCTGCACTCAGCAATCTGCACTCTGCAATCTGTGCTCGGTAATCTGCGCTCTGCAATCTGCACTCTGCAATCTGCACTCTGCAATATGCGCTCTGCAATCTGTGCTCTGCAATCTGCATTCTGAAACCTGCTCTCTGCAATCTGTGCTCTGCAATCTGCACTCAGCAAACTGCGCTCTGCAATCTGCGCTCTGCAGTCTGCACTCAGCAATCTGCGTTCTGCAATCTGTGCTCTGTAATCTGCACTCAGCAATCTGCGCTCTGTAAACTGCGCTCAGTAATCTGCACTCTGTAATCAGCACTCGGCAATCTGTGCTCTGTAATCTGCACTCGGCAATCTGTGCTCGGCAATCTGCGCTCTGTAATCTGCGCTCGGCAATCTGCACTCAGCATTCTGCACTCAGCAATCTGCGCTCTGCAAACTGCGCTCTGTTATCTGCACTCTGCAATCTGCGCTCTATAATCTGCGCTCTGTAATCTGCACTCTGCAATCTGCACTCTGCAATCTGCGCTCTGTAATCTGCGCTCTGTAATCTGCACTCTGCAATCTGTGCTCTGTAATCTGCACTCGGCAATCTGCGCTCGGCAATCTGCACTCAGCAATCTGCGCTCTTCAAGCTGCGCTCTGCAATCTGCGCTCTGAAACCTGCTCTCTGTAATCTGTGCTCTGCAATCTGCGCTATGCAATCTGTGCTCTGCAATCTGCACTCTGAAACATGCTCTCTGCAATCTGCGCTCTGCAATCTGCACTCTGCAATCTGCGTTCTGCAATCTACGCTCTGCAATCTGCGCTCTGCAATCTGCGCTCTGCAATCTGCACTCTGCAATCTGCACTCAGCAATCTGCGCTCTTCAATCTGCACTCTGCAATCTGCGCTCTGCAATCTGCACTCAGCAATCTGCGTTCTGCAATCTGCGCTCTGTAATCTGCGCTCTGTAATCAGCACTCTGTAATCTGCACTCGGCAATCTGTGCTCTGTAATCTGCACTCTACACTCTGAGCTCTGCAATCTGAGTTCTGCAATCTGCACTCGGCAATCTGAGTTCTGCAATCTGCGCTCTGCAATCTGCGCTCTGCAATCTGCTCTCCACACTCTGAGCTCTGCAATCTGCGCTCTGCAATCTGCGGTCTGCAATCTGCACTCGGTAATCTGCACTCTGCAATCTGCGCTCTGCAATCTGTGCTCCGCAATCTGCGTTCTGTAATCTGCGTTCTGCAATCTGCGCTCTGCAATCTGCACTCTGCAATCTGAGTTCTGCAATCAGTGCTCTGCAATCTGCACTCTGTAATCTGTGCTCTGCAACCGGTGCTCTGCAATCTGCACTCTGCAATCTGCGGTCTGCAATCTGCGGTCTGCAATCTGCGGTCTGCAATCTGCGCTCTGCAATCTGCGCTCTGCAAACTGTGCTCTGCAATCTGCACTCTGAAACCTGCTCTCTGCAATCTGTGCCCGGAAATCTGCACTCAGCAATCTGCACTCTGCAATCTGTGCTCGGTAATCTGCGCTCTGCCATCTGCACTCTGCAATCTGCACTCTGCAATATGCGCTCTGCAATCTGTGCTCTGCAATCTGCATTCTGAAACCTGCTCTCTGCAATCTGTGCTCTGCAATCTGCACTCAGCAAACTGCGCTCTGTAATCTGCGCTCGGCAATCTGCACTCAGCATTCTGGACTCAGCAATCTGCACTCTGCAATCTGCGCTCTGTAATCTGCGCTCTGTAATCTGCAATCTGTAATCTGCACTCTGCAATCTGCGCTCTGTAATCTGCGCTCTGTAATCTGCACTCTGCAATCTGCGCTCTGTAATCTGCACTCGGCAATCTGCGCTCGGCAATCTGCACTCAGCAATCTGTGCTCTTCAAGCTGCGCTCTGCAATCTGCGCTCTGAAACCTGCTCTCTGTAATCTGTGCTCTGCAATCTGCGCTATGCAATCTGTGCTCTGCAATCTGCACTCTGAAACCTGCTCTCTGCAATCTGCGCTCTGCAATCTGCGCTCTGCAATCTGTGCTCTGCAATCTGCGCTCTGCAATCTGCACTCTGCAATCTGCGTTCTGCAATCTACGCTCTGCAATCTGCGCTCTGCAATCTGCGCTAGGCAATGTGCGCTCTGCAATCTGTGCTCTGCAATCTGCGCTCTGCAATCTGCTCTCTGCAATCTGCACTCAGCAATCTGCGTTCTGCAATCTGCGCTCTGTAATCTGCACTCAGCAATCTGCGCTCTGTAATCTGCGCTCTGTAATCAGCACTCTGTAATCTGCACTCGGCAATCTGTGCTCTGTAATCTGCACTCTGCAATTTGTGCTCTGCAATCTGCACTCGGCAATCTGCACTCTGTAATCTGCGTTCTGTCATCTGCGCTCTGCAATCTGAGTTCTGCAATCTGCGCTCGGCAATCTGCGCTCTGCAATCTGCACTCTGCAATCTGCACTCTGTAATCTGCACTCTGTAATATGCATTCTGCAATCTGCGCTCTGTAATCTGCTCTCTGCAATCTGCCCTTGGCAATCTGCGCTCGGCAATGTGTGCTCTGCAGTCTGCGCTCTGCAATCTGTGCTCTGCAATCTGCGCCCTGCAATCTGCGCTCCGCAATCTGCGCTCTGCAATCTGCTCTCTGCAATCTGCGCTCGGCAATCTGCAATCTGCAATCTGCAATCTGTGCTCTACAATCTGCGCTCTGCAATCTGCACTCTGCAATCTGCATTCTGCAATCTGCGCTCTGCAATCTGCAGTCTGCAATCTGCACTCGGTAATCTGCACTCTGCAATCTGCGCTCTGCAATCTGCACTCCGCAATCTGCACTCTGCAATCTGCGCTCTGCAATCTGCGCTCCGCAATCTGCGCTCTGTAATCTGCGTTCTGCAATCTGCACTCTGCAATCTGCACTCTGCAATCTGAGTTCTGCAATCTGTGCTCTGCAGTCTGCGCTCTGCAATCTGCGCTCTGCAATCGGCGCTTGGCAATCGGCGCTCTGCAATCTGTGCTCTGTAATCTCCGCTCGGTAATCTGTGCTCTGTAATCTGCGCTTGGCAATCGGTGCTCTGCAATCTGCACTCTGCAATCTGCGCTCTGCAATCTGCGCTCCGCAATCTGCGCTCTGTAATCTGCGTTCTGCAATCTGCGCTCTGCAATCTGCACTCTGCAATCTGAGTTCTGCAATCAGTGCTCTGCAATCTGCACTCTGTAATCTGTGCTCTGCAACCGGTGCTCTGTAATCTGCGCTCTGTAATCTGCACTCTGCAATCTGTGCTCTGTAATCTGCACTCGGCAATCTGCGCTCGGCAATCTGCACTCAGCAATCTGTGCTCTTCAAGCTGCGCTCTGCAATCTGCGCTCTGAAACCTGCTCTCTGTAATCTGTGCTCTGCAATCTGCGCTATGCAATCTGTGCTCTGCAATCTGCGCTCTGCAATCTGCGGTCTGCAATCTGCACTCGGTAATCTGCACTCTGCAATCTGCGCTCTGCAATCTGCGCTCCGCAATCTGCGCTCTGTAATCTGCGTTCTGCAATCTGCGCTCTGCAATCTGCACTCTGCAATCTGAGTTCTGCAATCAGTGCTCTGCAATCTGCACTCTGTAATCTGTGCTCTGCAACCGGTGCTCTGCAATCTGCACTCTGCAATCTGCGGTCTGCAATCTGCGGTCTGCAATCTGCGGTCTGCAATCTGCGCTCTGCAATCTGCGCTCTGCAAACTGCGCTCTGTTATCTGCACTCTGCAATCTGCGCTCTATAATCTGCGCTCTGTAATCTGCACTCTGCAATCTGCACTCTGCAATCTGCGCTCTGTAATCTGCGCTCTGTAATCTGCACTCTGCAATCTGTGCTCTGTAATCTGCACTCGGCAATCTGCGCTCGGCAATCTGCACTCAGCAATCTGCGCTCTTCAAGCTGCGCTCTGCAATCTGCGCTCTGAAACCTGCTCTCTGTAATCTGTGCTCTGCAATCTGCGCTATGCAATCTGTGCTCTGCAATCTGCACTCTGAAACCTGCTCTCTGCAATCTGCGCTCTGCAATCTGCACTCTGCAATCTGCGTTCTGCAATCTTCGCTCTGCAATCTGCGCTCTGCAATCTGCGCTCGGCAATCTGCGCTCTGCAATCTGTGCTCTGCAATCTGCGCTCTGCAATCTGCACTCTGCAATCTGCACTCAGCAATCTGCGCTCTTCAATCTGCACTCTGCAATCTGCGCTCTGCAATCTGCACTCAGCAATCTGCGTTCTGCAATCTGCGCTCTGTAATCTGCGCTCTGTAATCAGCACTCTGTAATCTGCACTCGGCAATCTGTGCTCTGTAATCTGCACTCTACACTCTGCGCTCTGCAATCTGAGTTCTGCAATCTGCACTCGGCAATCTGAGTTCTGCAATCTGCGCTCGGCAATCTGCGCTCTGCAATCTGCGTTCTGCAATCTGCACTCGGCAATCTGCACTCAGCAATCTGCGTTCTTCAATCTGCGCTCTGCAATCTGCACTCTGCAATCTGCACTCTGTAATCTGCACTCTGTAATATGCACTCTGCAATCTGCGCTCTGTAATCTGCTCTCTGCAATCTGCACTTGGCAATCTGCGCTCGGCAATCTGTGCTCTGCAGTCTGCGCTCTGCAATCTGTGCTCTGCAATCTGCGTTCTGCAATCTGCGATCCGCAATCTGCGCTCTGCAATCTGCTCTCTGCAATCTGCGCTCGGCAATCTGCAATCTGCAATCTGCAATCTGTGCTCTACAATCTGCGCTCTGCAATCTGCACTCTGCAATCTGCATTCTGCAATCTGCGCTCTGCAATCTGCGGTCTGCAATCTGCACTCGGTAATCTGCACTCTGCAATCTGCGCTCTGCAATCTGCGCTCCGCAATCTGCGCTCTGTAATCTGCGTTCTGCAATCTGCGCTCTGCAATCTGCACTCTGCAATCTGAGTTCTGCAATCTGTGCTCTGCAGTCTGCGCTCTGCAATCTGCGCTCTGCAATCGGCGCTTGGCAATCTGCGCTCTGCAATCTGTGCTCTGTAATCTCCGCTCGGTAATCTGTGCTCTGTAATCTGCGCTTGGCAATCGGTGCTCTGCAATCTGCACTCTGCAATCTGCACTCTGCAATCTGCGCTCTGCAATCTGCGCTCTGCAATCTGCGCTCCACACTCTGCGCTCTGTAATCTGCGCTCTGCAATCTGCGCTCTATAATCTGCTTTCTGCAATCTGCGCTCTGCAATCTGCACTCTGCAATCTGCATTCTGCAATCTGCGTTCTGCAATCTGCGGTCTGCAATCTGCACTCGGTAATCTGCACTCTGCAATCTGCGCTCTGCAATCTGTGCTCCGCAATCTGCGCTCTGTAATCTGCGTTCTGCAATCTGCGCTCTGCAATCTGCACTCTGCAATCTGAGTTCTGCAATCAGTGCTCTGCAATCTGCACTCTGTAATCTGTGCTCTGCAACCGGTGCTCTGCAATCTGCACTCTGCAATCTGTGGTCTGCAATCTGCGGTCTGCAATCTGCGGTCTGCAATCTGCGCTCTGCAATCTGCGCTCTGCAATCTGTGCTCTGCAATCTGCACTCTGAAACCTGCTCTCTGCAATCTGTGCTCTGCAATCTGCACTCTGCAATCTGCACTCTGCAATCTGCACTCTGAAACCTGCTCTCTGCAATCTGCACTCGGTAATCTGCGCTCTGCAATCTGCGCTCTGAAACCTGCTCGCTGTAATCTGTGCTCTGCAATCTGCACTCTGCAATCTGCGCTCTGCAATCTGTGCTCTGCAATCTGCGCTCTGCAATCTGCACTCTGCAATCTGCACTCAGCAATCTGCGCTCTTCAATCTGCACTCTGCAATCTGCGCTCTGCAATCTGCACTCTGCAATCTGCGTTCTGCAATCTGCGCTCTGTAATCTGCACTCAGCAATCTGCGCTCTGTAATCTGCACTCTGTAATCAGCACTCTGTAATCTGCACTCGGCAATCTGTGCTCTGTAATCTGCACTCTGCAATGTGTGCTCTGCAATCTGCACTCGGCAATCTGCACTCTGTAATCTGCGTTCTGTAATCTGCGCTCTGCAATCTGAGTTCTGCAATCTGCGCTCGGCAATCTGAGTTCTGCAATCTGCGCTCGGCAATCTGCGCTCTGCAATCTGCGCTCTGTAATCTGCGCTCGGCAATCTGCACTCAGCAATCTGCACTCAGCAATCTGCGCTCTGCAATCTGCGCTCTGTAATCTGCACTCTGCAATCTGCGCTCTGTAATCTGCGCTCTGTAATCTGCACTCTGTAATCTGCACTCGGCAATCTGTGCTCTGTAATCTGCACTCGGCAATCTGTGCTCGGCAATCTGTGCTCTGTAATCTGCGCTCGGCAATCTGCACTCTGCAATCTGCACTCAGCAATCTGCACTCAGCAATCTGCGCTCTTCAATCTGCGCTCTGCAATCTGCACTCTGCAATCTGCACTCTGTAATCTGCACTCTGTAATCTGCACTCTGCAATCTGCGCTCTTTAATCTGCTCTCTGCAATCTGCACTCGGCAATCTGCGCTCGGCAATCTGTGCTCTGCAAACTGCGCTCTGCAATCTGTGCTCTGCAATCTGCGCTCTGCAATCTGCGCTCCGCAATCTGCGCTCTGCAATCTGCTCTCTGCAATCTGCGCTCGGCAATCTGCAATCTGCAATCTGTGCTCTACAATCTGTGCTCTGCAATCTGCGCTCTGCAATCTGCACTCTGCAATCTGCGCTCTGCAATCTGCGCTCCGCAATCTGCACTTTGCAATCTGCGCTCTGCAATCTGCGCACTGCAATCTGCACTCTGTAATCTGCGCTCGGCAATCTGCACTCAGCATTCTGCACTCAGCAATCTGCGCTCTGCAAACTGCGCTCTGTTATCTGCACTCTGCAATCTGCGCTCTATAATCTGCGCTCTGTAATCTGCACTCTGTAATCTGCACTCTGCAATCTGCGCTCTGTAATCTGCGCTCTGTAATCTGCACTCTGCAATCTGTGCTCTGTAATCTGCACTCGGCAATCTGCGCTCGGCAATCTGCACTCAGCAATCTGCGCTCTTCAAGCTGCGCTCTGCAATCTGCGCTCTGAAACCTGCTCTCTGTAATCTGTGCTCTGCAATCTGCGCTATGCAATCTGTGCTCTGCAATCTGCACTCTGAAACCTGCTCTCTGCAATCTGCGCTCTGCAATCTGCACTCTGCAATCTGTGCTCTGCAATCTGCGCTCTGCAATCTGCACTCTGCAATCTGCGTTCTGCAATCTACGCTCTGCAATCTGCGCTCTGCAATCTGCGCTCGGCAATCTGCGCTCTGCAATCTGCGCTCTGCAATCTGCGCTCTGCAATCTGCACTCTGCAATCTGCACTCAGCAATCTGCGCTCTTCAATCTGCACTCTGCAATCTGCGCTCTGCAATCTGCACTCAGCAATCTGCGTTCTGCAATCTGCGCTCTGTAATCTGCGCTCTGTAATCAGCACTCTGTAATCTGCACTCGGCAATCTGTGCTCTGTAATCTGCACTCTACACTCTGCGCTCTGCAATCTGAGTTCTGCAATCTGCACTCGGCAATCTGAGTTCTGCAATCTGCGCTCGGCAATCTGCGCTCTGCAATCTGCGTTCTGCAATCTGCACTCGGCAATCTGCACTCAGCAATCTGCGTTCTTCAATCTGCGCTCTGCAATCTGCACTCTGCAATCTGCACTCTGTAATCTGCACTCTGTAATATGCACTCTGCAATCTGCGCTCTGTAATCTGCTCTCTGCAATCTGCACTTGGCAATCTGCGCTCGGCAATCTGTGCTCTGCAGTCTGCGCTCTGCAATCTGTGCTCTGCAATCTACGTTCTGCAATCTGCGATCCGCAATCTGCGCTCTGCAATCTGCTCTCTGCAATCTGCGCTCAGCAATCTGCAATCTGCAATCTGCAATCTGTGCTCTACAATCTGCGCTCTGCAATCTGCACTCTGCAATCTGCATTCTGCAATCTGCGCTCTGCAATCTGCGGTCTGCAATCTGCACTCGGTAATCTGCACTCTGCAATCTGCGCTCTGCAATCTGCGCTCCGCAATCTGCGCTCTGTAATCTGCGTTCTGCAATCTGCGCTCTGCAATCTGCACTCTGCAATCTGAGTTCTGCAATCAGTGCTCTGCAATCTGCACTCTGTAATCTGTGCTCTGCAACCGGTGCTCTGCAATCTGCACTCTGCAATCTGCGGTCTGCAATCTGCGGTCTGCAATCTGCGGTCTGCAATCTGCGCTCTGCAATCTGCACTCTGCAATCTGTGCTCTGCAATCTGCACTCTGAAACCTGCTCTCTGCAATCTGTGCTCTGCAATCTGCACTCTGCAATCTGCACTCTGCAATCTGCACTCTGAAACCTGCTCTCTGCAATCTGCACTCGGTAATCTGCGCTCTGCAATCTGCGCTCTGAAACCTGCTCGCTGTAATCTGTGCTCTGCAATCTGCACTCTGCAATCTGCGCTCTGCAATCTGTGCTCTGCAATCTGCGCTCTGCAATCTGCACTCTGCAATCTGCACTCAGCAATCTGCGCTCTTCAATCTGCACTCTGCAATCTGCGCTCTGCAATCTGCACTCTGCAATCTGCGTTCTGCAATCTGTGCTCTGTAATCTGCACTCAGCAATCTGCGCTCTGTAATCTGCACTCTGTAATCAGCACTCTGTAATCTGCACTCGGCAATCTGTGCTCTGTAATCTGCACTCTGCAATTTGTGCTCTGCAATCTGCACTCGGCAATCTGCACTCTGTAATCTGCGTTCTGTAATCTGCGCTCTGCAATCTGAGTTCTGCAATCTGCGCTCGGCAATCTGAGTTCTGCAATCTGCGCTCGGCAATCTGCGCTCTGCAATCTGCGCTCTGTAATCTGCGCTCGGCAATCTGCACTCAGCAATCTGCACTCAGCAATCTGCGCTCTGCAATCTGCGCTCTGTAATCTGCACTCTGCAATCTGCGCTCTGTAATCTGCGCTCTGTAATCTGCACTCTGTAATCTGCACTCGGCAATCTGTGCTCTGTAATCTGCACTCGGCAATCTGCGCTCGGCAATCTGTGCTCTGTAATCTGCGCTCGGCAATCTGCACTCTGCAATCTGCACTCAGCAATCTGCACTCAGCAATCTGCGCTCTTCAATCTGCGCTCTGCAATCTGCACTCTGCAATCTGCACTCTGTAATCTGCACTCTGTAATCTGCACTCTGCAATCTGCGCTCTTTAATCTGCTCTCTGCAATCTGCACTCGGCAATCTGCGCTCGGCAATCTGTGCTCTGCAAACTGCGCTCTGCAATCTGTGCTCTGCAATCTGCGCTCTGCAATCTGCGCTCCGCAATCTGCGCTCTGCAATCTGCTCTCTGCAATCTGCGCTCGGCAATCTGCAATCTGCAATCTGTGCTCTACAATCTGTGCTCTGCAATCTGCGCTCTGCAATCTGCACTCTGCAATCTGCGCTCTGCAATCTGCGCTCCGCAATCTGCACTTTGCAATCTGCGCTCTGCAATCTGCGCACTGCAATCTGCACTCTGCAATCTGAGCTCTGTAATCTGCGCTCTGCAATCTGCGCTCTGCAATCTGCGCTCTGCAATCTGTGCTCTTTAATCTGCGCTCTGCGATCTGCACTCTGCAATCTGCGTTCTGCAATCTGCGCTCTGCAATCTGCGCTCTGCAATCTGTGCTCTGCAAACTGCGCTCTGCAATCTGTGCTCTGCAATCTGCGCTCTGCAATCTGCGCTCCGCAATCTGCGCTCTGCAATCTGCTCTCTGCAATCTGCGCTCGGCAATCTGCAATCTGCAATCTGTGCTCTACAATCTGTGCTCTGCAATCTGCGCTCTGCAATCTGCACTCTGCAATCTGCGCTCTGCAATCTGCGCTCCGCAATCTGCACTTTGCAATCTGCGCTCTGCAATCTGCGCACTGCAATCTGCACTCTGCAATCTGAGCTCTGTAATCTGCGCTCTGCAATCTGCGCTCTGCAATCTGCGCTCTGCAATCTGTGCTCTTTAATCTGCGCTCTGCGATCTGCACTCTGCAATCTGCGTTCTGCAATCTGTGCTCTGCAATCTGCGTTCTGCAATCTGCACTCTGCAATCTGTGCTCTGCAATCTGCGCTCCGCAATCTGCGCTCTGCAATCAGCGCTCTGCAGTCTGCGCTCTGTAATCTGCGCTCGGCAATCTGTGCTCTGCAATCTGCACTCTGTAATCTGCGCTCTGCAATCTGCGTTCTGCGATCTGCGCTCCGCAATCTGTGCTCTGCAATCTGCACTCTGTAATCTGCGCTCTGCAATCTACGCTCTGCAATCTGCACTCGGCAATCTGCGCTCTGCAATTCTGCTCTCTGCAATCTGCACTCTGCAATCTGCGCTCTGCAATCTGCGCTCTGCAGTCTGCGCTCGGCAATCTGCGCTCTGCAATCTGCGCTCTGCAATCTGTGCTCTGCAATCTGCGCTCTGCAATCTGTGCTCTGCAATCTGCGCTCTGCAATCTGCGCTCTGCAATCTGCACTCTGCAATCTGTGCTCTGTAATCTGCGCTCTGCAATCTGCACTCTGCAATCTGCGTTCTGCAATCTGCGCTCTGCAATCTGTGCTCTGCAATCTGCGCTCTGCAATCTGCACTCTGCAATCTGCGCTGTGCAATCTGCACTCTGCAATCTGCGCTCGGCAATCTGTGCTCTGCAATCTGAGATCCGTTTCATGTCAAGGACATTTATTCAGAATTGAAGGTAGATAGAAATGGAATAGATTTTAAGCCGGTGTTATGGACGGGAAGACGATTTAATTTAAACAAAACTAATAATCCTCTCATCACCTGTCCATAAGCGGGAAGGTGCTTTTGATTTGCTTTCCCCCTTTATAAACAGTGGTGTGTGTCCCAACCCCTTGGTTTGGTGTGATTCAACTTTCTATTAATAACCCCACAGCTAATTCGAGACAGGATGAACTTAAAGGGTTACTTTATTAGCACACATTCAAGATCTGAGGAGGGTCACAATGTTGCCTCCTTTGCACTCATACAGTGAATGAGGGATCAAGAAAGGAACGATTTGCACTGCAGAGACCACAGAGAAAAGAAATATTGTTTCACATGGATCCAGAGTCCAGAATCATAGTCCAATGAGGTATTCCTTCACAGAGATAAAAGCAAAACACTGCGAATGCTGGAAATCTAAAACAAAAACATTAAATGCTTGGAAAACCCAGCAGGTCTAACAGGATCTGTGAAGAGAAAGACAGAGTTAATGTTTAACCGTATAATGTTTGAAGTCAAATAGTCACACGGACTTGAAATGTTAACTCTGTTTCTCTCTCCACAGATCCTGTCAGACCTGCTGAGTTTTTCCAGCATTTTCTCTTTTTGAATCCTTCACTGAGGTGGCAGGTTGAAAACCGATGCTTGATAATTCAGTTTTCTGGTGGTGTTGACTTCACGTGATGAGATAGGCATGCAGAGGTGAATTGGTCTTGAAGCGATGGTACAGAATTTCCAGCAGAAGCAACGTTGATGGGGTTCAGTCTGGGTCAGAGCTCCTTATCTGTGATTCTGCTAGTCAGGAGATGAAAAGGCAGACTGACTGACTGCCCACGTCATATGACTCCCACCTCTCCACACTGGCTTTGACAAATGATACGTCTCCCTTGTCTGGGTGTCCGAGATGGTTAAATGTCTCAACCATTAAGAATTGAACAAGCTCCTATTGGCCAGCCTAGGTTACGAAATGCCTTTTTTAAATTCATTCATGGGATGTGGGCATCACTGGCTAGGCCAGCATTTATAAGTGCTTGCTTTTTAAGAGTCAACCACATTGCTGTGGGTCTGGAGTCACATGTAGGCCAGACCAGGTAAGGACAGCAGATTCTCTTCCCTGAAGGACATTAGTGAACCAGATGGGTTTTTACAACAATCGACAATGGTTTCATAGTCATCATCAATCTTTTAACTCTAGATTTTTATTGAATTCAAATTTCACCATCTGCAGTGATGGGTTTTGAACCAGGTTTCCAGAGCATCACCCTGCGTCTCTGTGACAATACCACTATGTCACAGCCCCCCCAGCCCCACATAAGTATAAATCTCTTTGAATTTGATCTGTGTCGCCCACAGTGGGTCGTTAATGTCTCTTCAGGAATAAATGATGTGATAGCTTCCTCACTGTTGCCAAGTTGTCTCCTTTGTTTGAGGTCACAGATAGACATTGAATGATGTGCCATTGAATATATTCCAGGCTGAGTCAGACAGAGTTTTGATTGACGAAGGAATCGAGGGTTATGGGTAAGGCCGGAATGTGGAGTTGAGGCCACAGCCATGGTTGTATTGAGTGGCAGAGCAGACCTGAGGGGCTGAATGCCATATTCCTGCTCCTCCCTGTTATGATCTTATGGCCTTGCCTGCATAATATCCAGACACATAGCAATGTGGAAGCCTCTCAGCTGTTCCCATGGGCAATGAGGGATGGCCAATAAGTGATGCCAGTGATGCCCACATCCCATAAAAAATATATACCTGAGCTCCCCCAATTCTAGCCTCTTGATCATTCCTGACTTTAATCTCTGCACCTTTGATGCCACAAGGATTTCAGCTAGGTTTGCTAATTTACTTCCTTCACCTTACCACCTCTCTTTCCTCCTTGATGAGTGTCTTTTAAACCTCCCTCTTCAATGAAGCTCTTGGCCATCTGTCCCTGCATAAATGGTTGCCCAGTTTTGTGCCCTGGAAAGGACACTCCAGTTTCATCGAACACGGACTTGACCACTGTGGTAAAGTGGAGCGCTGGGTACCTTTAAGAGAATGTGCACAGTGCGGGCTACTTTGGTAACTGTAAGTCTAGAGCTGGAGGTGATGGAAGGAGCACACAGTGTGGTCGTGCTCTGTCCTTAGTTCCAATAACCCACAGCACACTCGATGACGAAGGAGACTGCGCTTTGAATCGGCTTCGAGGTGGTGGTGAAGTAGCTGGCATACTGCCGCTTCCTTGATTGCTGTGAGTTAATCCAGCTTATCCTCGTCGCCGGGTTTATGTTTTGAGTTATCGGGTTCACTTTGTCCGGTGAACGTTAGCTGCGCCCTGGGTATCTACACCCTTGCTTGTGCCTGAAACAATATAGGCAGAGAGAGAGAGAGACTGATTTACTTAAACAAGCCCCGTTTCCGATGACTGGTCTCATTACATCGAACACCCGGCGTTCTCCTTTACCGCTAATGACATCGCGGGGGAGGACAAGAAGAGGGGGATTCTTTTGTCCCTCATGCCAGAGCAAAACGTATGGGCTGATCCGCAGCCTCATGTCACCTCACATCCCCGATACGAGAACTCTCAACCAGTTAGTAAACATTGTAAAGAAACCACCTGAAGCCAAAGCTCTCAGTCACTATGCAGCTTTTTAAATTCAATTCAAGGGAGAAGCTCCCAGGAGAGACAGTCACTGGCTATGTAGCTGCTTTAAAGGAATTAATGGACATTGTGAGTTTGGAACTTAAAGTACTGACATGTTGAGAGAGTGATTGATATGCAAAATCGGGGAAGATGCTATTCAAAAGCGATTGCTATCTGACTTCAGTAAGGCGTTAGAATTGGCAACAGCCATGGAGAGGCTGTTAGAGACTCGGAGGCAATAAAAGAAACACAAAATGGCTGTGTCCACCTTTGATTGAGTGTATTTCAGACCGAGATAAATAGATTCTTGATTGGTAAGGGGATCAAAGGTTACGGGGAGAATGCGGGAGAATGGGGTTGAGAAACTTATCAGCCATGCTTGAATGGTGGAGCAGACTCGATGGGCCAAATGGCCTAATTTCTGCTCCTATGTCTTATGGTCTTATGGTCTTATGAAAGGCAGGGAACGCCCTCTGTGTACAGACCATTGAAGATAAACAGTACGACAGTGAAAAACCACGACATAAATGAGAAATGCATCCAGGCAGCCTGCCAGTGATCGACAGTTCAGAAATATCGAATGTTTTTTTCTGCTACCAGTGGCCACATAATGTGCAGCGCTGTCTGGATCGGCTGAGGCAGCATTTTAAAAACAAAATTAGTAATTGCGAAATCTGTCTTGTTGAAGAACCAGGGGAAGCAGAATCTAACATCTATTCATTATACAACCTGAAAGTGGGTGAACTGAGCCAATCCAGGTAATCATCACCCCATCCAGATGGAGGTCAATACTGGAGCATCAATGCCTGTCAAAGGAGAACATACGTTCAGATACTTGAATAAAGGAATCCATCCTCTAACTTTGAAAGAATTGGACACTAAATTAAAAACATATACGGGTGAAGAAATAAGAGTGGAAGGGATATGTCAAGTCCTGGTGCAGGGTGGGGATCAGTCTTATGGCCATAAGCAGGGCCTGCATCCCGTGGAAGAAAAGGTCAAGGCTATTGGTGAGGCACCTGTGCCGAGAAACACCACAGAGCTAAAGGCCGTCTTAGGCTTGAGAAACTACTACGGGTGATTTCACCCAAACCTACTGGCTCTGTTATATGTGTTGCTTCAGAAAAATGGATTTGGCAAGCTCTGCACCAGGATGCATTTTTGAAGGTGAAGCATTTGTTAAGGTCATGGTCCACTTTAACCCAAAGAAAGAATTGATTTTAATGTGCGACACATCCCCTTGTGGAGCAGGGGCTGTACTTCCACATCGGATGGTGGATGGCTCCAAGTGGACGATTCTACAAAGTCTGGTTCCCCACATTTGCTGCCACCAGAGACCATGTGCAACAGAGTTTTGCAGGGCACGGGTTACTGGAGGTGCTCATGTCGGCTAACTCCCCGCATTTACCCCAGTGGGGGGGGAGTTCCACAGATTTATGACCCTCAACAGAATAACTCATATCAGGACATGGTCTCCCCACCCACCCCGTCCGCCTCGAAGGGTTTGGCTGAGTGGCCAGCCCAAACTTTTAAGTCCAGGATGAAGAAGCAGGACAGGGATTCCATCGGTACCCGGGTTGTCATGGTTCCTGTTCACACACCGCATGACGCCACACACGACCACCGGTATTGCCCCCGCTGACTTACTAATGAGGAGTCGCCTCCATGCTTGTCTAACTCTTATCAGGCCGAGTTTAGGGGGCGAGAGGGTGGAGAGAAGCCAAGGGGTCCAGAAGGCTGGACACGATGACCATAATCAGGAAATAAATTTCACGGTGGGAGACACAGTTCCCACAAAGAGCTTTAGAGATGGGCCCACTTGGCAGTTCGGTAAACGTGCCGTGACAGGACCTCTCTCCTGTATTGTATCGGTAAACGGTCGAATAATTAGACGACACACGGAGCATCTCCAGAGAAGAGAGACAGTCCCACAGGAAGGAACGCCCTCATCATCTGCGTTTGAGTCTGCGCCACACGTGGAAGAAACATCACACGATTTGGAAACACCGGTGGGGCCTGTTGGATCCGAGAGGGTCAAGGACACAAACTTGCTCCACCTCCACCGAAGAGCCTGGTGGGCAGTTGAACCCTGAGAAGGGGGTCTCGGAAAAACCAGCCGAGACCATCGAGCTACAATGCTCGACACGTCCAAGGAGACCTCCTGAGAGACCTGACGTGTAAATAGTAATTCATGTAAATAATTGGGACGTTGTGGTGATTGTCAATTGTACTTTCAAGTAAAGGGAGAGGGACGTGGTAAAGTGGAGCGCTGCGTACCTTTAACAGAATGTAGTTAATTGACCACGTGACGGTATCGACCAATCGCTATACAGCGCAGGCTACTTTGGTAACTGTAAGTCTAGAGCTGGAGGGGATGGAGGAAGTGCACATTGTGGTGGTGCTCTGTCCTTAGTTCCAATAACCCACCAGTGTTTGTTAAGTAAATCGGTCTCTCTCTGCCTACGTTGTTTCAAGCACCAACCGATGCGTAGATATCCAGGGCGCAGCTAGAGAACTCGATAACTCAAAACATAAAAGCAGCCAAGGCACAAACTGTCTTCCCAGGAGATGTGTGGCTGTCAGATAGAGGCTTCCATGAAAATGCCTCCTCAAGTGGCTTGTATCAAACTTTGTTTGACAATACTCCTGTCAGGTGCTTTGGAATGTTTTACCACATTAATGGCGCTATATAAATACACGTTGCTGTTGGACTGCAATCTAATTTTGCAAGGTGTTTGAATAGACAGCACAGAAAGCTCTGGTATATACAGCTGAACCACTATGCAAACTGCAGCCAGTGAGAGCTCACAAACCATCCTCTGGGGAGAGGGACTGATTGAGGGGCACATTTTGGGAAATTGACAGAAAAACATAAATTGCTGACAATGTAAATTGTTCAGAACGGCGGGTTTGTTCCTGAGGGTCGGGATGGGAGCTGCTGTGTGCTGGGACCTCCCACATCAGAGAACAGGCCAGCGAATGTTCAATGTGAGTTTCTGCAGCAGGATGTGAAGTACCTCTCCTACTGAAATGACAAACTGTCCTTCAACGCCTCTCGAGAGTAACAGTGCGTTCCAAATTGTTTCACAGGGGATTGGAGGTCAGTCAGCAGAAAACAGGGAAAAATGTCATTGGAATTGAACATAAGAGCAGCCAGAAAAGGAGGCTGAGATGGGGTGCATGGTTGGACAGAGGGGCAGCCTGGTAAGTGTCTCGGGGTGTGTATGACAGCGGATTGTGGAGGAGCAGGAGGCAAATTGCAGAGTTACAGACCCAGAATCACAGAGTCAGAGAGTTCTCACAGCACAGAGTGAGGCCATTCAGCCCATCTTGTCTGTGTCAATTTACATAGGAGCAATTTACTTAGTGACAGTTCCCACCCACTCCCCATAGCCTTGCACATTCTTCCTTTTCAGATAATAATCCAATTCCCTCTCGAGTGCCTCGATAGAATCTGCCTCCACCCCAATCTCAGGCAGAGCGTTCCAGATCCCAACACCCTCTACAGGAAGAGACTTTACCTCATGCTGCCATGACTTCTTTTGCCAGTTACTTTAAATCTGTGCGCTCTAGTTCTCAATCCTTCCACAAATGGGAACCGTTTTTCACTGCTTAATCATGATTTTGAATACCTCTATCAATTCTTCTCTCAACTTTCTCCTCACCAAGGAAAACAGACTCAGAATCACAGAATCTACAATCTTCAGCCAGAAATACCGAGTGGATGATCCATCTCGGCCTCCTCCGGAGGTCCCCAACATCACAGATGCCAGTCTTCAGCCAATTTGATTTATTCCACATGATATCAAGAAATGGCTGAAGGCACTGGATATTGCAAAGGCTATGGGACCTGACAATATTCCAACAATAGCACTGAAGACTTGTGCCCCAGAACTTGCCGTGCCCCTAGCCAAGCTGTTCCAGTACAGCTACAACACTGGCATCTACCCGGCTATGTGGAAAATTGCCCAGGTATGTCCTGTACACAAAAAACAGGACAAATCCAACCTGATCAATTACCACCCCATCAGTCTACTCTCCATCATCAGTAAAGTGATGGAAGGGGTCATCAACGGTGCTATCAAGCGGCACTTGCTTAGCAATAACCTGCTCACTTACACCCAGTTTGGGTTCTGCCAGGGCCACTCAGCTCCTGACCTCATTACAGACTTGGTTCAAACATGGACAAAAGAACTGAACTCCCGAGGTGAGGTGAGAGTGACTGCCCTTGACATCAAGGCAGCATTTGACAGAATGTGGCATCAAGGAGACCTAACAAAACTGGAGTCAATGGGGATCAGGGGGAAAACTCTCTGCTGGTTGGAGTCATACCTAGCACAAAGGAAGATGGTTGTGGTTGTTGGAGGTCAGTCTTCTCAGCTCCAGGGCATCACTGCAGGAGTTCCTCAGGGTAGTGTCCTCGGCCCAGCCATCATCAGCTGCTTCATCAATGACCTTCCTTCCATCATAAGGTCAGAAGTGGGGATGTTCGCTGATGATTGCACAATGTTCAGCATCATCTGTGAATCCTCAGATACTGAAGCAGTCCATGTCCAAATGCAGCAAGACCTGGACAATATCCAGGCTTGAGCTGACAAGTGGCAAGTAACATTTGTGCCACACAAATGCCAGGCAATGACAATCTTCAACAAGAGAGAATCTAATCATCGCCCCTTGATGTTCAATGACATTACCATCACTGAATCCCCCACTATCAACATCCTGGGGTTTACCATTGACCAGAAACTGAACTGGACTAGCCATATAAATACTGTGGCTATAAGAGCAGGTCAGAGAGTGGGAATCCTGCGGCGAGTAACTCGTCTCCTGAGTTCCCAAAGCCTACCCACATCTACAAGGCATAAGTCAGGAGTGTGATGGAATACTCCCCACTTGCCTGGATGAGTGCAGCTCCCACAACACTCAAGAAGCTTGACACCATCCAGGACAAAGCAACCACTTGATTGGCACTACATCCACAAACATTCACTCCCTCCACCACCGACACACAGTAACAGCAGTGTGTGTACCATCTACAAGATGCACTGCAGGAATTCACCAAGGCTCCTTAGACAGCACCTTCCAAACCCACAACCACTACCATCTAGAAGGACAAGGGCAGCAGATAGATGGGAACTCCACCACCTGGAAGTTCCTCTCCAAATCACTCACCATCCTGATTTGGAAATATATCGCCGTTCCTTCACTGTCACTGGGTCAAAATCCTGGAACTCCCTGCCTAACAGCACTGTGGGTGTACCTACACCACATGGACTGCAGCGGCTCAAGAAGGCAGCTCACCACCACCTTCTCAAGGGCAATTAGGGATGGGCAATAAATGCTGGCCCAGCCAGCGACACCCACATACTGTGAATGAATAAAATATTTCTCTAACATATCTACATAAATGAAGTTCCCCATCCCTGGAACCATTCACGTGAATCTTTTCTGCACTCTCTCTATTATCCTCACATCTTTCCTGAAGGGTGGTGCCCAGAACTGGATGGAATACTCCAGTGGAGGCCAATCCAGCCTTCCAGGCAGCTGAACATAAGGTCCTTGCTTTTATATTTAATGCCCCCATTAATTAAACCTAGGATGCTGCTTGCTTTGGTGATGGCTCTCTCAACCTATCCTGTCACCTTCAATCATTCGTGCACTTATTTACCCTGTGCTCTGGCACACCCTTTAGAATTGTATCCTTTATTATTTGTTGTCTCTCTGCCTTCTTCCTACCAGAATGAATCAGCTCACACTTCCCTGGTTTAAATTTTCATCTGCCCGTTTCACCAAATTCTCCCAGCCCTGTTGAAGGTTGATGCTGTCCTCCTCGCAGTTCACAACACTCTCATGGTTTCATCATCCCTTTCTCTTCAAAGGAGACCCAACATTCCCCTTTCATAGGAATCCTTTCCAAGTGTTAATGAGATTTACTCTCCAATCTATATCCACCACCCTCCTCATCGTTACCCTGGTTCCTTTGCCTGTTTTGTTTTTTTTGCAGATTAGGGTCTGAGCTGATATGTACAAACACTGGAGTCCTTCCAACTTGTGGTCCAACTTCTGGTCTTCTCAGCCGTGCATTGGTGACCTTTCCTATCACTGTGCAATCTCCGACAGTGCAGCACTCCCTCGGTCAGGAGCCTATCCATCCGCACTCTGTATTTCTGCTGGAGGCATTTGCAGTGGGACCAGCGGAATGTCCTGTCTGTCAGATTGCTGGCTCCTTCTCCCAACTTGTTCGAACCTATCTCTTGTTCAGGGTTTTCACGATTCCCCTCCTCCTACATTCTGCAGAAGGCTGGGGCCGTTACAAAGTTGTTTCTGACCCGAATCAAAAAACAAACTAACAGCTGAGGCAGATTGACAGAACGTGAAGGACAGAGAAACTCAAGAGGGAAAGAGAGGAGGACAGACAGAGAAAACTGTGTTAATAAAGGGAGAGAACTTCGAGGTGGAGAGTAAAGGATTGTGATCACTCACAATGTTTGCCAGCAACGTGTGTTTGGTATTTCTGATCTGGTGCCAGGTTTTAAATCTTTCAGCAGCAGCGAATGAAGAGACTCCAGCTGATGATGTGATAACTCTCAGGAATGGGACATTGTCAACTGCCCCCAGTGACAGACCCTCCGATCATTCACCAGGAGCTGATTGGGAAACTGAGATTAAAGGAGCTACTTCAAGTGGACAAGGAGCTGCTTCAGGTGAGGAAGAACACTGATGGTTTTAGCCTCAGTAATTTTACTCTTCCATAAATATTCAAAAGATTACAGAGTTTAAAATAATAAAAATACAGCAATGGAGAAATGGTCTCGCTGCAGCACTGTCAGAGGGTATAGCACCAGCACTGTATACAAACAACATTATTAGAGTGTATAGTACTAGCACTGTTCAGTGGGTATAGAAACATCAATGTTATAGGGTTGGGGAAGCGCGCTCTCTGCAGTTACTGTGAAGCAGTCTGGGAAGAGTGTCCTCTGCAGTCACCGTCATCGGGAAGCAGTCTGGGAAGAGTGTCCTCTGCAGTCACCGTCATCAGGAAGCAGTCTGGGAAGAGTGTCCTCTGCAGTCACTGTCACTGTGAAGCAGTCTGGGAAGAGAATCCTCTGCAGTCACCATCACCGTGAAGCAGTCTGGGAAGAGAATCCTCTGCAGTCACCATCACCGTGAAGCAGTCTGGGAAGAGAATCCTCTGCAGTCACCGTCACCGTGAAGCAGTCTGGGAAGAGAATCCTCTGCAGTCACCGTCGCTGTGAAGCAGTCTGGGAAGAGCGTCCTCTGCAGTCACCATCACCGGGAAGCAGTCTGGGAAGAGAATCCTCTGCAGTCACCGTCACCATGAAGCAGTCTGGGAAGAGTGTCCTCTGCAGTCACCGTCACCGTGAAGCAGTCTGGGAAGAGTGTCCTCTGCAGTCACCGTCACCGTGAAGCAGTCTGGGAAGAGTGTCCTCTGCAGTCACCGTCACCGTGAAGCAGTCTGGGAAGAGCGTCCTCTGCAGTCACCGTCACCGTGAAGCAGTCTGGGAAGAGTGTCCTCTGCAGTCACCGTCGCCGGGAAGCAGTCTGGGAAGAGTGTCCTCTGCAGTCACTGTCGCCGTGAAGCAGTCTGGGAAGAGTATCCTCTGCAGTCACCGTCGCCGGGAAGCAGTCTGGGAAGAGTGTCCTCTGCAGTCACTGTCACCGTGAAGCAGTCTGGGAAGAGTGTCCTCTGGTGTCACTGTCACCGGGAAGCAGTCTGGGAAGAGCGTCCTCTGCAGTCACCGTCGCCGTGAAGCAGTCTGGGAAGAGTGTCCTCTGCAGTCACTGTCGCTGTGAAGCAGCCTGGGAAGAGTGTCCTCTGCAGTCACCGTCACCGTGAAGCAGTCTGGGAAGAGTGTCCTCTGCAGTCACCGTCACCGTGAAGCAGTCTGGGAAGAGTGTCCTCTGCAGTCACCGTCACCGTGAAGCAGTCTGGGAAGAGCGTCCTCTGCAGTCACCGTCACCGTGAAGCAGTCTGGGAAGAGTGTCCTCTGCAGTCACCGTCACCGTGAAGTAGTCTGGGAAGAGTGTCCTCTGCAGTCACCGTCACCGTGAAGCAGTCTGGGAAGAGCGTCCTCTGCAGTCACCGTCACCGTGAAGCAGTCTGGGAAGAGTGTCCTCTGCAGTCACCATCGCCGAGTGAAAAAAAACACAGTGGCATCACAGGAAAACCATAAGTTCATTGGTTGCTAAGTAACTGTTTGTTTGAACTACCTATTCTAAATTGATTTCACATTAAGGGTGACTACTGGGGCCCAGGATTGGAGACCTAACACTTCAGCTTCAACCCAGCAGAGAGAGCGAGTTCCAATTGAATCTCTATTCTAATTTGCTTTTAGATTAAAGATAAATAGGAGAAATATTTTATAGATTGATAAACTAAAGACCAGTAGGAAATTTAAAAACAAATTGAAAAACTCAATTAAATAAAATAGAGATGCAGAGCCAGGCAATATAGCTGCATCATGTTGGAGCTGGTGGACCCCATTGTGGTTCCTGCTGACCACATCTGCAGCAAGCGTTGGTTGCTCAAGGAACTCCAGCTCAGAATTGATGAGCTGGAGTCTGAGCTTTGGACACTACGACACATCAGGGAGGGGGAGAGTTACCTGGACACTGTGTTTCAAGAGACAGTCACACCCCTTAGATTAACTACCTTAAATTCAGCCAGTGGTCAGGGACTGGAGGGCATGACCATGAGTGAAGCAGGTAGAGGGATCCAGGGAGTAGCACTGCAGGAGCCTTAGCCCTTGCCCTTATCCAACAGGTTTGAGATTCTTGTTCCCTGTGTGGACGAGAGCGGGGGCTGTAGGGAGGATGAACAAACTGACCATAGCTCCGTGGTACAGGGAGCCATTCCAGTGGGGGGAGAAAAGAGAAATGTAGTTGTAATCGGAGATGGTATAGTTAGGGGAACAGATACTGTTCTCTGTACCCAGGATCGAGAGACCCGGAGGCTGTGTTGCCTACCTGGTGCCAGGGTTAAGGAGATCTCATCCAGGCTGTGGAGGAGTTTGGAGTGGGAGGGGATGGTGTGTTGCCTCCCTGGTACCAGGCTGAAGGACATTACTGAGCGTCTGCAGGGCAGACTGCGGGGTGAGGGTGAACATCCAGCAGTATTGGTCCACATCGGGTTAATGATACAGGTAGAAAGAGGGATGTGGTTCTACAGTCAGAATTTAGGGAGCGAGGTAGAAAAATAGCAAGCAGCGTCTCAAAGGTAGTAATCTCCAGATTACTCCCAGTGCCACGCACCATGTGAGTATAGAAACAGAGGCGTGTGTGGCTGGAAATCTGGTGCGGGAGGAGGGAGGGGTTTAGATTCCTGGGACACTAGGACAGGCCCTGGGGGAGATGGTACAAGCCAGACGGGTTACATCCGAACAGAGATGGGGCTGAGTTCCTTGTGGGACATTTTGCCATTGCTGTTGGGGAGGGTTTAAACTCACTCAGCAGGGCGATGGGGCCCTGAGGGTAGATTCAGTTGGAAAAAAAATCAGTAGAATTGAAAATAGAAGGCAGAAAATTAGTGGATGTGTCTGGAAAGCAGGGGAAACAAGTTAGAAACTTAAAAAAAAAGAGTTTGGCAGTGTTCCAGGGTAACTATTTCAATGATGCTAGGTGAATTGCTCATTCAGAGAACAGTGCAGACACCATCGGCTCCTACTATGCTGTAACGATTCTGTAATCCTGTCATTTGAAAACAAGTGCAAGAATTTTAAAATCAAGGCCTTCCTTGACTGGGAGCCTATGTAGGTCAGCGGGCACAGTGCTGATAGAGGAGGTGGGGCGGGGGGGGGGGGCGCTTGATGCGAGTTAAGATGGGGACAGCAGAATTTGGGATGACCCCAAGTTTGTGGAAAGCAGAATGTGGGAGTCCAGCCAGGACTGTGCCGGAATACTGAAGTTTAGAGGAAACAGGGACAGAAACCAGTGTTTTAGCAGCTGGTGACCTGAGACAGGGCAGCACAGGTCAATATTACAGAGGTGGACATCGGTGGTCTTAAATATAGGTGGAATATGAGGTCAGGAGGTCATATTAAGGTCAGACATGACACCAAGATTTCAATCAGACTGTCTTAATCTCAGATGGAGTCGGTAGCTAAGAACAGGGTTCAATAATTTAGTTAACTGACTAATGGGGTAAGGATGGATCTGGGCTTAAGGAGAAACCATAGCTGAACAATGGGACACCTTCAAAGATGAGATAGTTTATGTACAGTCAGGGTATATAACCTTAGAAGGGAAAGGGAGGGCAAACCAATCCAGAAACTACTGGTTGAGAGAACCATAGCAAATAAGAAAAGGGAAAAAAATAGATGTCAGGTAGAAAATACAACTGAGAACCAGGCTGAGTGTAGAAGGCTCAAAGGGGAGGTAAAAAAGCAAATAAGAGAAGCAGAGGGAGTATGGAAAGAGCCTGACAGTCAATATAAGAGGGAATCCCAAAGTCTTCTATAGGCTGTTATAATTCTAGATGAGACCCCAGGTTTCGGTACCATCAGTTAGGGACCAGTGATGTGTTTTGTTGCAAGAAGGCGAAGTTTCAGATCCCTGCTACTCACTAAGAGGCTAAAGACACTAAATTCCTTGGTTTTAAATCAACTTTTACTGTATAAGGTCAGGGAAGTAAAACAATTTACAATAGCCCTCCTGCACTCTGACACTAAGAATTAACATGAGGCACGTGAATTAACAAGGCAAACTGTGGTTAAACACAGCACAATAAGCAACAGATTCAACCAGGACAGGTCCCGTGGATTTCTCAGCAACCCACCCTGATATCCGTAAGCGCCGGGTGGAATTCTTTGTGCCCACAGGGGTTGGGCGGGTTTGGTGGCATGAGCAGGCAATATAGCGAGTACGGATAAAGAAAATACTGGTTTCACAACGACACCCTGAAACCAGTTTGAACTCACCCGTTCTGCCCGTCAATGGCGGCCTGCATTTCCCACCATTGGATGTCGGGAACCTAATTGTAAGACATCTGCATTTTATTATAAGCCCAGACTGGTGGAATCATCACCCCGCCCCCACCAACCCCCATGCTGGATCGTCCGTGCACACTGACGTGGTTCACAGCAGCACATACAGAGCCTGGCACTTGGTGGGGAACTCGGAGGTGGGTGCACAGTGACATGGTGCAGCACTCACCAGCGGCACCTGTTAAATCTCAAGGCTGAGGTGCCGAGCATTCAGGCAAGGGCACAAGCCAGTCGCTTTTTACCCCGCTGGCTGACAGGGCAGTGCCAGGGCAAGGGTGGCACTGTGGTTGATGGTGGGGCGGAGGGTGGGTGGAGGGAAAGAGGCCACGCTCTAGGGAAACTTTGTATAAATTGACCATTCCTCTGCAGCAGAGACAGTTCAGGCGCAGCTACGTTGAGATGCTCGGGGGCTGCAGAACAGTTGGGTGACTGGGCACGTTGTACAATCTCCTCGCTAAATCTGGCCATGGAACTGTCACTGGTGGGGGCTCTTACAGCCCCTTGCAACGTCATCATCCCGGTTTGGACCAGTCTCCCCCATGGTTCAAGCTGACAGTGCAGCCTTTAACCCAGTGCGGGTTAGGAGAATGCCTGTGCCTGAGCTGAGAGAACAGCCTGCAGTCCAATGGGCGAAGCTGCCACCAATCGGTCAGGAGGAGTGGGGCAGAGGAGGATGGGTAGCCATGCGGTGCACTAACCTCTGGCCATCCAAGTGGTGGCCAGCATTCAGGGGCCTTCAGACTGAACCAAGAGAGGTTCTTAGCACACCCAAGCTAACCCATGCATCTCTCTCTCTCTTTCATCCTGCAGGAGGAGTGCATCAGGGTCATAGAGCCTGGTGTATGCCTCATGGTGTGTACAGAGAGCGGAGATGATGGAGAAGAGAGTGACCGAGGCACCTGTCTGTGCAGAGGGAGGAGCAGCACCCTCAGACAGAAGGGGTGGCTGGGGTACCCGCACACGCCACTAAGCAGCCTTTGCTGGTTGGCACCTCACAGACCCAAGGTCTATAGACCGATCCCTGGAGTCTTCCAGGGTCCAGTGAGGCTGCAGGGTTGTCTCCTCGGGGACAAGGACTACCCACAGAGGCCATGACTGATGACACCCATGGAGCAGCCTCAAACTGCAGCAGAGCGATGCTATAATGAGGCTCACGCTGCAGCTCACAGCCTGGTGGAGCAGACCATTGAGATGCTGAAGATGCTGCTCCAGTGTCTGGACCGGTCTGGTGGGGCCCTGCAATACAGTCCGCAGAGGGTGTCACGCATCATTGTCGTCTGCTGCACCCTTCACAACCTGGTGCTGCAATGGGGAGGGGAGCTGGATGAGGAAGAGTTGGAGGAGCTGGGGGTCTCCTCCGATGAGGAGGACACTGGCGGCGATGGGGGTGAGGAGGCCCTTGAAGGTGGTGATGATGGAGGTGGGACCCTCGCACTGGCCCCAGGAGGCAGGCACGCTCAGGGGGCCCTCGTAGCTGCTAGATAGCAGGAGGATGATGATGACATACACTGAGGACACTCCATAAATCTTCACATAGCCTCTGAGAATGTCTGACTCCTGTCTGACTGAGGGCAGCTCGCTTGCGCTCTATGATCAGGGTCATATCATAGACAAGCAGCCATGAAACTTTAGAATTATCTGATCCTTTGTCCACCTTCAGCACCTGACCCCTTCTGCAGCACAGAATCACTGGGCACAGATGCTGGTGTGATGGGGGCCAGCCCCACCTTAAAGATGCTGAGAGCACACAGAGAGTATGAGAGAACTCTGTGGTGCCTGCCCACTACATTCTGGCAGCAATGACCAGCACTGTTGAGGTGCAGGCATCAGTAATGTGTCCAGGGAGTGTGAGGCTGGACCATCACTTTGGTCTGAAGGCCGCACAGAGCACAGGGAAGAGGCCCTGGACTGAGACACCTGCCTTTATCTTGTGCAGGAAAGTTTCACATCTGAGCGACACAAACATTGCTCATCAGAACAAGGAGCCATAGGCAGGGAGACATTCTTGGGTGTTTATTTACAATAGTGAACATTGTGTACAAGTGATTAACACCCATGCCCAGACTGTGCAACTACATCCTCTGAGTCTTCTTAACCCTGCCACGACACCTTGGTGCTCCCTGGACATCCACAGTGGAGATGGAGTCAGCCTGCTGACTGCGATGTCCTGTCTGTGATGACCTTGGCGGGCGTCCTTTGGAGGGCCGAGACCTGGAGGGCCCCGGCCTGCTTTCAGGGTCCTGCTGTGTGGCAGTGGCACCTTCCTCGGCCTGTGGAGCTGGAGCTGCCGAGGTCACAGGAAGAGAGGGAGTCAGAAGGGCTGGAGTCACCTGGGTGGATGGCCCCGGGGTGTGCACTTGCTGATCCTCCTCCCTGTGGGTGCCCAAGGACCCCTGGCTGACTCCTTGAGGAGAAGGGGTAGCTGGAGTGAGATTGAGCTGCCCCACACCCCTCTCATGTACACACTGTTGGAGGCCAACTATGGAGTCAGTGATGGAGTTGAGCCCGTGCAGCAGTGCAGGAGCGATGTCCTGGACCACGGTCTCCATGGCAGCCACCATCCTGCCAGTGTTGCCCTCGGTGCGTTGGCATGCCGGCACTATCACCTCAGCCTGAAGGTGGACGGACTCCTCCATCGTGCCTTGCAATCTGAGGAGAGTAGCAGACATCCCTTCCTGATGTTCCCGAGTTTGCCTTTGCAGCTCCAGCAGCTGTGACATGACCGAGTCCAGAGGCTCGTCATCTGACTCGGACTCAGCAACGTTCTGGTCTCCAGCAGCCCTCCGAGTGCCGGGGACATGGTTTACTCCTGTTCCTAATTCGTATGTTTGTATGTTTATATACAAGTCCCTGTTGTCACCTGCTGCGGGTCAGACAGTACAATATGGTCCTGAGGCTACTCTAAAGCTGGGTCCCACTGAGGTGGGTGTCTCTGTGCTGGTAGAGGGTGTCGGTGAGCGCTGTGCTGCTCTCCCCACTGGTTTATCTGTCTGGTCATTCCTCCCAGTAGTCTCTGCCCATTCGCCCCCTCCCCAGCCCTGACCATCTCTCTCTCTGGGACCTCTCCTTGTCCCATCTCTCTCGGTTCCCTCTCTGCTTTCCCTGTGCCTTGCTGGGAACCCTCCCTGTCACCTCTTCCTGTCCTGAGGCTCCATTCCTTTATGACACCCCAATCCTGGCTCCCAGGACGGTGGTTCCGCACTGTTTATTTTCCCATGCAGGTGCACTGGCCACTTGTTCCCGGCCGGAAGATCTCTCAACGTTAAACTGCACATGTTCATCCCACTCTAATTTGCACCAGGTGTGGAAAAGAAGAAGTAATTTGGACAGTAGAAGGGTTTAAAATTGATAGTAAGGAGATATTGGATAGGCTGTCTGTACTTAAATTTGATAAGCCACCAGGACTGGATGAGACACACCCAAGGATACTCAGGGAAGTGAGGGTGGAAATTGCGGATACTTTTTCAATCTTCCTTAGACTCAGGGATGGTGCCAGAGGACTGGAGATTCACAAATGTGTAACAAAGGATATAAGGATAAGCCCAGCAACTACAGGCCTGTCAGTTTAACATCTGTGGTGGGGAAACTTCTAGAATGATAACTCAGGAAAAAATGATTAGTCATATGGAAAATGTAGGTAAATTAAAGAAAACCTTAAGGGAAAATTTTGCTTAACTAATTTGCTGGAGTTTTTTGATGAGGCAACAGAGTGTTGATACCAGGGCACTTAGAAAAGTTTAAGGCAGCCGGGCAGAGTCAACATGGTTTTGTGAAAGGGAAATCATGTTTAACCAATTTATTGGAGTTCTTTGAAGGAGTCACATATGCTGTGGATAAAGGGGAACTGGTGGATGTGCTGTACTTAGATTTGCAGAAGGCATTTGATAAAGTGCCACATCAAAGGTTATTATGGAAAATAAAAGTTCAGGTATAGGGGGTAACATATTCCCATGGATGGAAGATTGGTTAGCTAACAGGAAACAGAGGGTAGTCATAAATGGGTCTTTTTCTGGTTGGCAGGAGTGGTGCACCACAGGGATCAGTGCTGGGACCTCAACTTTTTACAATTATGTAAATACTTGTATGAAGGGACAGATGGTATGGTTGATAAATTTGCTGATGACACAACGGTAAGTAGGAAAGTAAGTTGTGAAGAGGACATAAGGAGGTACAAAGGGTACAAATAGGTTAGGCGAGTGGGCAAAGATGTTGCAAATGGAATATGATGTGGGAAAATGAAAAATTGTCCATTTTGGCAGGAAGAATAAAAAAGAAGCTTATTATCTAAATGGTGAGAGATTGAAGAGCTCTGAGATTAAGAGGGATCAGGGTGTCCTAGTGAATGAATCACAAAAGATTAGTATGCAGATACAACAAGTAATTAGGAAAGTTAATAGAATGTTATCGTTTATTGGAATGGAGGGGGATTGAATACAAAAGTAGGGAGGTTATGCTTCAGTTGTACAGGGCACTGGTGAGACCACATCTGGAGTACTCTGTACAGTATTGGTCTTTTTAAAAAATTTGCTCATGGGATGTGGGCGTCACTAGCTAGGCCCACATTTATTGCCCACCCCTTGTTCAGAGGGCATTTAAAAGTCAACCACATTGCTGTAGGTCTGGAGTCATATGTGGGCCAGACCAGGAAAGGACAGCAGATTTCCTTCCCTTAAGGACATTTGTGAACCAGGTGGGTTTTTACAACAACCATCATTAGACTTCTAATTCCAGGTATTTATTAGATTTAAATTTCACCATCTGCTGTGTTGGGATTAGAACCCTCTTCTCCAGGGAATTACCCTGGGTTTCTGGGATACCAGCGTCAGTGACAATACCACTATACCACCACCTTATTTAAGCAAGGGTGTAAGTGTAACAGATGTTAGAAACAGGGGCGAGCAGCTTTACCAGACAAATACCAGGAATGGGCGCGTTGTCTTATGAGGAAAGGTTGGACAGGTTAGGCTTGTATCCGCTGGAGTTTAGAAGAATAAGAGGCGGCTTGATCAGGACACTCAAGATCCTGAGGGGTCTTGACAGGGTGGATGTAGAGAGAATGTTTCCTCTTGTGGGAGAATCTAGAACTAAGGGTCACGGTTTAAAAATAAGGGGCCACTCATTTAATACAGAGATGGGGAGAAATATTTCCCTGAGGCTGTGAGTCTTTGGATCTCTCAAAAAGGCAGTGGAAGCAGAGCCTCTGAATATTTTTAAGGCAGAGCTGGATAGATTCTTGATTAACAAGGTGGGGTGGAAGGTTATCGGGGGTAGGCAGGAGGTTACAATCAGATCAGCCATGATGGTGGAGCAGGGCTTGAAGGGCAGAAAGGCCTCCTCTTGCTCCTTGATCACATATTGGGTTGTCAGGTAATGCTGTTGATGTGGTGTACATGGACTTCCAAAAAGCTTCTGGTACAGTGCAGCACCACAGACATGGGAGCAGAGTTATAGCTCATGGAATAAAAGGGACAGCAGCAGATGGGTATGAAATTAGCTAGAGTCGTGGTTAATGGAAGTTTTTCATACTGGCAGAAGATTTGTAGTGGAATTCCCCAGGGGTCAGTGTTTCAACTCATGATTTTCCCGATATATATAATTAATGACCTCGACCTTGGGGTATGTGGGTATGGGGCACAATTTCAGAGTTTGGATGGTCAGTAATTTGGAAGCGTTGTGAACTGGGAGGAGGATAATGGAGA
Source organism: Carcharodon carcharias (assembly GCF_017639515.1). Classification (NCBI taxonomy): domain Eukaryota; kingdom Metazoa; phylum Chordata; class Chondrichthyes; order Lamniformes; family Lamnidae; genus Carcharodon; species Carcharodon carcharias. The sequence goes on from NC_054467.1 coordinate 265,518,488, forward strand.
ACTTCCAAAGGACATATACAAGTGGATGGAATGGGCATAGAGGTAGCAGATGAAATTCAATGTGGAGAAATGTGAGCTGATTCACTTTGGTATTAAGAACACGGGGACACAGTATAAAACAAAGGGTACAACTCGAAAGGGGGGTGCGGGAGCAGAGGGACCAGGGGTGTATATGTGCATAGCTCATTAAAGGTCACTAACAGCTCTGTTAACCTGTGAACTATATTGCTCTCAAAAAGAGGCAGGTCAAACTTGACCAAGCTGGCTTTTCCATCAGGTAATTCATATTGCCTTTCCATATTCATCCTGCCAAAATGAATCATTTCACACTGCCCTGCATTCAATTTCAACTGCCTCATGTCTGCATGTTTTTCCTGTCTCCTACCTCCTTCTGAAGTCCAAGCTGCTAACTTGGGCACTATCCCATGTCTGTCCAAATCCAGCTCATAAATAAATATTAGAAAGAGCATCAATTCCATCTTCTTTCAAACAGTGTCACGGAACATTTTACAATCACCTACAGGATCAACTGGGAAGGCCTTGCTTTGCCATCTTACATAAAGGATGTTACCTCCCAACAGTTCAAACCCCCTCAGTAATGCTCTGGTTCTCAGTCTGAATTCCATGCCCATATGTGGAGTGGGTCTTGAACCCTCAGCCATTCGATAATGACGTACCCTGGGGCTGTGATCTCAGTGGCAGGGATGACTTCCTTTGAGCATAACTGATATTGGGGTGACTGGTTCTGAAGAAACCCATTGTGGGGCCCACTAATAAAGGGAGATGCAAGGGCTGAGACCTGTTGGTGCTGGGAGATGCCAGTGCTGAAATCGGCTGGTGCTGGGAGATGCCAGTGCTGAGGTCGGCTGGTGCTGGGAGATGCCAGTGCTGAAATCGGCTGGTGCTGGGAGATGCCAGTGCTGAGGCATGTTGGTGCTGGGAGATGCCAGTGCTGAGATCGGCTGGTGCTGGGAGATGCCAGTGCTGAGGTCGGCTGGTGCTGGGAGATGCCAGTGCTGAGGTCGGCTGGTGCTGGGAGATGCCAGTGCTGAAATCGGCTGGTGCTGGGAGATGCCAGTGCTGAGGCATGTTGGTGCTGGGAGATGCCAGTGCTGAGATCGGCTGGTGCTGGGAGATGCCAGTGCTGAGGTCGGCTGGTGCTGGGAGATGCCAGTGCTGAGACCTGTTGGTGCTGGGAGATGCCAGTGCTGAGACCTGTTGGTGCTGGGAGATGCCAGTGCTGAGGCATGTTGGTGCTGGGAGATGCCAGTGCTGAGACCTGTTGGTGCTGGGAGATGCCAGTGCTGAGGCATGTTGGTGCTGGGAGATGCCAGTGCTGAGATCGGCTGGTGCTGGGAGATGCCAGTGCTGAGATCGGCTGGTGCTGGGAGATGCCAGTGCTGAGATCGGCTGGTGCTGGGAGATGCCAGTGCTGAGACCTGTTGGTGCTGGGAGATGCCAGTGCTGAGACCTGTTGGTGCTGGGAGATGCCAGTGCTGAGGCATGTTGGTGCTGGGAGATGCCAGTGCTGAGATCGGCTGGTGCTGGGAGATGCCAGTGCTGAGATCGGCTGGTGCTGGGAGATGCCAGTGCTGAGATCGGCTGGTGCTGGGAGATGCCAGTGCTGAAATCGGCTGGTGCTGGGAGATGCCAGTGCTGAAATCGGCTGGTGCTGGGAGATGCCAGTGCTGAGGTCGGCTGGTGCTGGGAGATGCCAGTGCTGAGGTCAGCTGGTGCTGGGAGATGCCAGTGCTGAGGTCAGCTGGTGCTGGGAGATGCCAGTGTTGAGGTCGGCTGGTGCTGGGAGATGCCAGTGCTGAGGTCGGCTGGTGCTGGGAGATGCCAGTGCTGAGGTCGGCTGGTGCTGGGAGATGCCAGTGCTGAGGTCAGCTGGTGCTGGGAGATGCCAGTGTTGAGGTCGGCTGGTGCTGGGAGATGCCAGTGCTGAGGTCGGCTGGTGCTGGGAGATGCCAGTGCTGAGGTCGGCTGGTGCTGGGAGATGCCAGTGCTGAGGTCGGCTGGTTCTGGGAGATGCCAGTGCTGAGGTCGGCTGGTGCTGGGAGATGCCAGTGCTGAGGTCGGCTGGTGCTGGGAGATGCCAGTGCTGAGGTCGGCTGGTGCTGGGAGATGCCAGTGCTGAGGTTGGCTGGTGCTGGGAGATGCCAGTGCTGAGGTCGGCTGGTGCTGGGAGATGCCAGTGCTGAGGTCGGCTGGTGCAGGGAGATGCCAGTATTGCTGACTTTAACAATGCAGCATGTCAATAGTACAAATACTACACCATGATCTTTGCTGAAATGCCATGAAATCTCCCCTTGTGTTTGAAACAGGTTTTCGATTTCAACAGGAGCAGCTTCTTGAAGAGCTGAAGGATTACAAATTCATATTCCCACATGTCTTCGCAGGGAAACGTAAATGGATTGCAGGTCTACTACCTCAGGTAATTCATCTGATCTCATCAAACATTTGCTCCACCCCTGTCTGCTGAAATGATCTAAATCATTTCGATTTGCTTCAGTCACTTGGGTTACTAATAATCCTGAGACTATGAGCTGGAATTCCAATTGGAGAGTTGGAAAATTGGAAATCTATTTAAAATAAATGCAGTAGGGCTTGGCTTAGAACCAGTTGAAAGGTAGAAAATAAAGAATGGTTTTAAGGGGAATGGTACCCAGCTGGAATGTTGTACCATCATGAGTCCTGGGCTTGGTGTTGGAAGCTAATTGATATAAAATAACCTAAATGCGAACATGGTGTGATGGAAGCTACAGTTTGCAGAGCCAATGGGAGAGCCTGTCTCAGCTGATGTCTGAAACGGGTGCAGTGACTCTGGTTTCAAAGCTTGGGCTTTCTGACTGAGACCCGAAGTGAAAACTTCAGGTTTCCCAGGAAACCACAACTGGTTGAAACCAGACAAAGGCAAAGAGTCCTCTGAGCTCACACCATCAGGCTGTGCCATGCAGGCAGGCTGAGTTGTGGCTTAGTAAGAAATAAAGGTGTAAACAAAGTTTGGTCTTGGTGGAGTGACAGGGAAAATAAGGTTCCTGACGTTGCTTTGGTTATTTTAAAGGAACTGCCTGACCCAAAACCAGCCATACAGTGCACAGTATTGCCACAGAGGGATTGAATATCGACAATTCGGGTGGATCCACACCAGCATAACTTGTTGTATCTGCTTTTTAATATGTCTATGTTCCTTTCCAGTTCTACGCTATCCTCCTCACAGTGCACTCTTCCAAGTTTTGTACTACTTGCAAATTTTGAAATTGTGTCCTGTCCACCAGGGTCTGGGTCAGTTCTATTAAGCAGGAAGAGCCGGGCGTTCTAATACCGACTCCTGGGGAACTCCACTATCAACCTTCCTCCAGCCTGAAAAATCACCCATGAACCACTGTTTTGTTTCCTTTCACTCAGCCAATCTGGTAGCCAAGTTGCTACTGTTCTATTCATTCATGAGCCTACGTGTCTATTGTGCGACCCTATCAAATATCTTTTGGAAGTCTGTATATACCACATCAACAGCATTACCCTCATCAAACCTGTTACCGCATCAAAATCTCAAGCAAGTTAATTAAGCACCATTTTTCCTTAACAAATCCATGCCTGGCCTTTCTTACCTAACCACATTTGTCCAGCGACTATTCTCTCCAAAGGCAGCATGTTATCCAGTTACAGTTTTTCTTGCCACTCTGATTGGATCAAACCCAAATTAGTCATTCTTACACCATTGAAACTGACTTTCTCCTAATTAATTATTCTCACTCTGGATTGTTCCTTGCCTTTTCCCATAGACAGCCCAACACAATGATCACTGTCCCCTCAATGTTCTCCCACTGACACTTGATCCACTTTGCCCACTTCATTCCCAGATCTAGCATTCCCTTCTTTCTCATTGAACTGGATACATACTGCTGTAAAAACACTTCTGAACACACTCTAGGAACTCTTGATCCTCTCTGCCCTTTGTATTCCTACTATTCTGTCTATACCAAGATAATTAAAGTCTCCCCGTTATAACTACTCTAATTCTGGCACCTCCCAGAATTTCCTTGCAAATTTGTTCCGCTATCTTCTTCCCACTAGTTGGTAGCCTCTAGACTACACCAAGCAATATGATTGCACCTTTTTAACTTTTTTATTCACTCACAGGATGTGGGCGTTGCTGGCTGGTCCAGCATTTATTGCCTATCCAAGTCTACTTGTTGCAGCCCAGGACTTCTTTGGCTTGATTGGAAACAACATTTTCTCCCAGCCTACAGCTGTTTCCTAGGAGATCTTCCTTACACAGCCAACAGTTAACTGTTCCCAGCTTCAGTTCCCATACCTCTAAAATACCCTTTGCCCCCTTTCACACTCATGTCCCACTGTTCTCACACCTCTTTGAAACTCTTCCAAATATTAAATCTTTCATGTTTTGATTTTATTTTTCTCTGCTTTTTGGTCAAAAAATATAATACCGCTCTTCTGTTTGCCTTTGGAACTTCTGCAAGATGCAAACATGTTTCTTGTAATCTGACTTCCCTTTTCATATTCCAATTAACTCTCAACTTATCTAACAATGCAAGTGTTAGATCCAAACTATCCACTTGTACCTCCAATTTAAAGCCTCTGTCCTTTTCATGTTTTAACACCCACCCACCCTCCGACAATCAGTCTTCTATTAACCCCCGCCCAGCTTCATTAAATCATTTATAGACAGACACACATACTTACAGAATAACACAATACTGCCCCCAAAAATATTTTAAAAAATATTAAAAGTCAGAAAGAGAAATGAGAAAACAACTTTTTTTATTCACTTATGGCTTCGCTGGCTGGGCCCAGCATTTATTGCTCATCCCTAACTGCCCTTGAGAAGGTGGTGGTGAGCTGCCTTCTTGAACCGCTGCAGTCCATGTGGTGTAGGTACACCCACAGTGCTGTTAGGGAGGGAGTTTCAGGATTTTGACCCAGTGACAGTGAAGGAACGGTGATATATTTCCAAATCAGGATGGTGAGTGACTTGGAGGAGAACTTCCAGGTGGTGGTGTCCCCATCTATCTGCTGCCCTTGTCCTTCTAGCTGGTAGTGGTTGTCCTGCTGCTACTGTGTCAGTTTGTGGATGTGGGGGCTGCTTTATCCTGGATGGTGTCAGGCTTCCTGAGTGTGGTGAATTGTGTTGTGAAAATTTGAAGAAGAGGAAGAGGAAGAGAAAACGAGAAACGGAGAAGTGAGAAGGGGAAGATAGAAAGAAACAAACAGACAGAATTGTAAGGAGAAATCCTTAAAGTACACAAAGATGAACTGGAGGTGAAAGGTGAAGATGATGTGGAGCAAATGACTCTTTGTTTTGATTTGGTGAGGGATATTCACTTGGTATCTACATTTAGTAAGAAGGGAGTAGAAATGTACCGTGTGTCAGTTGAAAGAATTGCCATCAATATTCACTGGCCTAAACAACCTTAGACTGTGTTTGTACAGTGTGTATACATTGGGCAAGGTTTGGACCTGTGCGTATGTCTTTCGGAAGAGCACTTGGGCGACGGTAACAGAGTAAAGACAGCTGTTCTCAGCAGCTGGATCATGTCTCTCAGCCTCTGGTGCCAAGGATAGTAATCTGTAAAGGAAACAGGGCCAGACCTGTGTGGAATTTGCAAGAGAGAAGAAAAGGGTTTTTTCATGGGTAGTAAATGAACATACAATATAGGAGCACAAGTAGGCCATTCAGCCCCTCGAGCCTGCTCCTCTGTCCAGTAAGATCAGAGCTGATCTGTTTGTTTCGAATTCCATATTCTCATCTAACCCCAATAACCTTTGATTCCCTGATGTTCAATGGCATTACCATCACTGAATCCCCCACTATCAACACCCTGGGGTTACCATTGACCAGAAACTGAACTGGACTAGCCATATAAATACTGTGACTACAAGAGCAGGTCAGAGGCTAGGACACCTGCGATGAGTAACTCACCTCCTGACTCCCCAAAGCCTGTCCACCACCTACAAAGCACAAGTCAGGAGTGTGATGGAATACTCCCCACTTGCCTGGATGAGTGCAGCTCCCACAACACTCAAGAAGCTTGACACCATCCAGGACAAAGCAGCCGCTTGATTGGCACCACATCCACAAACATTCACTCCCTCTACCACCAACACACAGTAGCAGTAGTGTGTGTACCATCTACAAGATGCACTGCAGGGATTCATCAAGGCTCCTTAGACAGCACCTTCCAAACCCATGACTGCTACCATCTAGAAGGACAAGGGCAGCAGATAGATGGGAACACCACCACCTGGAAGTTCCTCTCCAAGTCACTCACCATCCTGACTTGGAAATATATCGCCGTTCCTTCACTGTCACTGGGTCAAAATCCTGGAACTCCCTCCCTAACAGCACTGTGGGTGTACCTACACCACATGGACTGCAGCGGTTCAAGAAGGCAGCTCAGCACCACCTTCTCAAGGGCAACTAGGGATGGGCAATAAATGCTGGGCCCAGCCAGCGAAGCCCACATCCTGTGAATGAATTAAAAAGTGATTGCAGAGATAGTGGAGCATTGGTTGAAATATCCCAGACCTCATTGGGTTCTAAGAGGATCCCAGTGGATTGGAAAAACACTAATGTGACTCCCCTGTTCAAAAAGGGAGGGAGACAAAAAGCAGGAAACTATAGGCCAGTCCGCCTATCATCTGTCATTGGGAAAATGCTAGAGTCCATTATAAGGAAGAAATAGCAGGACATTTAGAAAAGCTTAACACAATCAAACAGAGTCAAGGTGGTTTTATGAAAGAGAAATCATGTTTGACTAATTTTCTAGAGTTCTTTGAGGATATGACAAGCAGAGTTGATAAAGGGGAACTGTTAGATGTGTTGGATACGGATTTCCAGAAAACATTCGACCAGGTGCCACATAAAAGGTTATTGTACAAGATTGCTGAAGGTAAGCATGCAGGTGCAGCAGGCGGTAAAGAAGGTAAATGGTACGTTGGCCTTCATAGCCAGAGGATTGGAGTACAGGAGCAGGGATGTCTTGCTGCAATTGTACAGGGCCTTGGTGAGACCACACCTGGAATATTGTGTGCAGTTTTGGTCTCCTTATCTGAGGAAGGATGTACTTGATATAGAGGGAGTGCAGCGAAGGTTTACCCAACTGATTCCTGGGATGGTGGGATTGACATATGAAGAGACATTGAGTCGGTTAGGATTATATTTGCTGGAGTTCAGAAGAATGAGGGGGGATCTCATAGAAACCTATAAACTTCTAACAGGACTAGACAGGGTAGATGCAGGAAGGATGTTCCCGATGGTGGGGGAGTCCAGAACCAGGGGTCACAATGTGAGGATATGGGGTAAACCATTTAGGACTGAGATTAGGAGAAATTTCTTCACCCAGAGAGTGGTGAGACTGTGGAATTCACTACCACAGAAAGTAGTTGAGATCAAAACATTGTATGTTTTCAAGAAGGAGTTAGATATAGCTCTTGGGGTGAAAGGGATCAAAGGATATGGGGAGAAAGCAGGAGCAGGCTATTGAGTTGGATGATCATACATGATCATAATGAATGGCAGAGCAGGCTCGAAGGGCCGAATGGCCTACTCCTGCTCCTAGTTTCTATGTTTCTATGTTAAGATAAGGGCTCCAGATATTGTGGATAAAGTATTAGCATGGATTGAGGATTAACACAGAAGACAGAGTCGGGATTAATGGGTCTTTTCAGGTTGGAAAGACATAACTAGTGGAGTGCCACAAAGATCAGTCCTAGGGCCTCAATTATTTATTATCTATATTAATGACTTGGAGGAGGGGGCAGTGTGTAATGTATCTAAATTAGTTAACAATACAAAAATAGGTGGGAGCACATGTTGTGATGAGGACATAAGGAATCTGCAAGGGGATATAGGCAGGTTGAGTGAGAGGGCAAAAACTTGGCAGATGGGGTTTAATGTAGGAAAGTGTGAGGTCATGCACTTTGGTAGGAAGAATCAAAAGGCAGATTATTATTTAAATGGAGAGAGACTCCAAGAAAGTTTAGCACAGAGGGATCTGGATGTTTTTGTGCATGAAACACGAAAGGTTAGCATGCAGGTACAGCAAGTAATTAAGGCGGCAAATGGAATTTTGGTCAGTGTTGCTAGGGGGTTGGAGTTTAAAAATAGGGAAGTCTTGTTACAACTGTACAGGGTGTTGGTGAGGCTGCACCTGGAGCACTGTGTACAGTTTTGGTCCCTGTATTTAAGAAAGGATATCCTGGCATTGGAGACAGCTCAAATAGGCTGATTCCTGGGATGAAGGGGTTGACTTATGAAGAACAGCTAAACAGGTGAGGTCCTTATTCATTAGAGTTTAGAAGAATGAGGGGTGATTTCATTGAAATGTACAAGACTCTGAAGGGGCTTGACAGGGCAGATGTTGGAAAGATTAGGGACATAGTTACAGAATAAGGGGACACTCAATTTAAACTGAGATACAAAGGAATTTCTTCTCCCCGAGGGTAGTGAATGTCTGGAATTCTCTACCTCGGAGAGTTGTGGAGGCTAGATCACTGAAAGTATGTAAAGAGGAGGTAAATAGATTTTTGAAATATCAGGGAGTTGAGGGCTATGAGGAGCTGGCACAAGAGATGAGATGAGGCTGTTACTCACAATAAGAGATTGTGGTGGAAAATTAATCCAGGCTTATCTTTTGTTTCAAGCCGGTTTATTTTCGAGGCAGCTGCTGACCTCCAAGTAGATTCCACACCAAGTGTCCCAGCTGTTTCTATTTATTGTATTGAGATGGGATAATCAATGCCCATCACCTGTTTAACTAGCAATTGCCTTTAACAAGGTGACTGCCGGGCAGTGTGATTATTTACACATTGACAGAGGCCTGGGGCAGATCAGCCATGATCTTATTGAATGGCAGGGTGGGCTTGAGGGGCCGAATGGCCTACTCCTGCTCTTATTCCTTAAGTTCAACTTAGGAGCAGCTTTTATTCATATCTGGCTGTGGACTGGCTCTGGACTGTGAAAAGGCTGCTGTCTTCCTTCTCAAGCAGTGGGTCCTTCTCTTCTCAAAACCAAAACCAGAACCAAAACCCGCTTTTGAAAATACAGTTTCAGGCATGGTTCCAGAGCCATATAACCCATGTGACACCCCCTCCCTCCCCCCAACACTTCTGTACACAGTTCACCAGGGTCAAGAGGTTTCCAGCCTCTTTTCAACTGCTTAATTACCCTCTCTTGTGAAAGGATGCTTTTTGCAGGAATAGTGATTAGAGTCCTGCATTAAGCCTTGAAGGGACAGTGTCTTTTCAAAGACAAATTATTCCAGAACATCCTCAGTCCTTGAAAATGAACCATTTTCTGTGATTAAAGTGTTCATTAAGTCTGAAACAAAGAGACCTTGACAATCGAGAGGAAGGAAGAAGGATTTCTCTGCTGAGCTGGGGTTACGCTGTTCCTACGCATCCCATAGGAATTCTATACTTACTCTGAGAAGGATTAGGATCAGAATCACAGAACTGATAAAGATTCCATTTCTTGCATACTATTCCAAGAAACTGTCCCAAATATTATGAACCCATCTTCAGCCTACCTTTGCCAATTTGATTAGTCCAATCTATTTTAAGATTAAAATCAGCCATTATTATTGCATCACATTTCCTGCAAGGCCACATTCTTTTTGACTTGTGCTCCGTCCTACTGCTAGTGGGCCTATAAAACTACTCTCACCAATGACTTCTTTCCCTCCCTATTTCTCATCTCCACCCAGGCTGTTCCACGTCTCGATCTTCCAAACCAAAACCATGTCTCCCTTGCTGTACAGATCTCATCCTTTTGAACAGAGCCTTTCTTCCGATCTTTCTAAAATCTTAAATGCCCTTGAACATTCAGTGCCCGGCCCTGGTCACTTTGCAGCCAAGGCTCGGTAATGGTTATCTTATCTTACCAATGTCTTTCAGTTTGTGCTATGAGTTCATCTATCTTGTTATGAATACTGTTGGAATTCAACTAAAGAGACTTTGATTCTGTTTTTTTGCTATTTTTCCTTACTCTGACCTTATTTGCTGGTGCAGCCTTCTGTTTGTACGCTCTGTTCTCTCCTCTTACCATCTAGTTACCATTCTCCGTATAGCTACCCTGCACTATTGCCTTGTTCCTTCTCATTCACTTGCTACCTCTCCCATCATGTGAACCAGTTTACTGTACCCCTATTCTGGATGGAGTGCTGCGAGGGAGGGAGGGAGGATGCAATGGGAAGACAGAGTTGAGACGGGATTAGAACTGTGATTTAGGTTAAATTGAAAGTCAAGGAGTGAACAGCAAACAAGAATGAGATAGAAGGAAAGCGGAGAGAGAATACAAGAGAGAGAGTGAGCGAGAGAATCGGTGACACTGAGAGAGTGTGAGAGGGATGATGAGACAGGCATGTCTAGGGGAGGCCGTGGCACAGTGGTATTGTTGCTGGACTAGTAACCCAGAGACCCAGGGCAATTCTCCAGGGACCCGGGTTTGAATTCTGTCACGGCAGGATTTGAATTCAATAAAAATCTGGAATTAAAAGTCTAATGATGACCATGAAGTCTTTGTTGTAAAAACCCACTGGTTCACTAATATCCTTTCAGGAAGGAAATCAGCCAGCCTTAACTGGTCTGGCCTACATGTTACTCTAGACCCACAGCAATGTGGTTGGCTCTTAAAAGCCCTCTGAACAGGGGCAGTTAGGGATGGGCAATAAATGCTGGCCTAGGCAGTGATGCCCACATCCTGTAAATGAATCAAAACAAACAGTTGAGGAAAGATATGAGAGTGTGACCAGCACTGCAGTATTTGTGTGGCTGAATTATGTTGTTCTCGGGTCACTGATGAGTCTTTACGATTTGGAAAGCACTGTCTAAAGAGAATTGGAGAAGTACTTGAAAGGGAAAAGCAGTTTTCTTTAATTCATTTAGGGGATGATGGGATGGATGGCACAGCCCCTCCCTAATTGCCCTGGAGAAGATGAGCTCAGTGGGTGTGTAAAATTGAGGGTAGTTCAGAGTCAACCACATTGTTGTGGGTCTGGAGTTACAAATAGTCCGGTCTGGGTAATGACAGCAGATTAAGTGGGACTAACTGGAATGATGTTCGGAAAGAGCAGGGGCAGACTCATTGGACAATTCTGTCCTGTACTATTCTATCATTCTATGGTACAGGAGATAACTGCTCTTTGTGTAAACTTCTGTAGAAGTCAGAAAGATGGAGGGAACCATGTATTCATACAAGGCATTTACTCTCCAGAATTACTGTCTTGTGAGTAGTAATATGAGAGCTTCGTTGAGTAAATCACATCTAACAATGAGTAACCCTTTGTGCCCTATGCAGAGGAGCTATCCAAATCACATCAGCATCTCCGTGGAGTTGGAGGGAGAGGACTTAAAGCTGGATCTCAGGAGAAATGAGTAAGTAAACCTTGCTTTTATAACAAAGAGTGAGTCGTTATCAGTAACCTGGTGGGCTTCTGTTAATCCTCAGTGTGCCTCATAGATGGATATCATTCAGCAGTTTCTGCTTCACGTTAAAGGGAAAGGTATCCTGTACAAAAGGTTAACCATAGAAAAGTAGGGGAGCTTTGCTTGTACCTAACACTCTTTAAAGATCATACTGTGGCTGCCCTACGGGTTTGTCACAGAATTATAAAGCACAAAATGATGCCATTCGTCCCTTGTATCTGTGCTGGCTCTTTTGAAGAGCTGTTCAATTAATCCCCACTCTCCTGCTTGTTACTCTTACCCGTGTAGATTTATCCCCCTCAAGCATTTGTCCAGTTCAATTTGAATATTACGACTGAATCTGCTTACACCAGCGTTCTGGTAACATCTTCCACCTCTACCCACAAAATGTAAAACAAAAGTCCCTTCGCATTTCCCTGGGTTTTTCTGTCATTAACTCATTCACTTTAAATCTGTGCCCTCTGGTTGCTAACTCTTTTTTAAAAAAATTAGCTCATGGCATATGGGCATCTGTGGTAATGCCCATCGTTGCTCTTTTATTGTTCATCCCAAATGTTGCTTGAGGGGGCAGCGATGAGCCACCTTTTTGAAATGCAACAGTTCTTGTGATGTAGGAACACCCACAATGCTGCCTCTGCTCCCGGACACAGTTCCTCCTTGTTTACTCTATGGGCAGAATCAGGTTGGAAGTTGACAAATGCAACATTGTTTTTCAAAAAAAGGAGGGAGAGAGAAAACAGGGATCTACCAATTAATCTAACGTCAATCATCGGGAAAATGCTGGAAGTTGTTAGTAAGGGAGTCTCAGCTATTAACAATCTGTATTATTGACTTAGGCGAAGAATGATGAATCTAAGTTTTCTGATGATTCAAAGCTAGATGGGAAGGTAAGCCATGGGGAGGACACAGAGAGATATAGGCAGGTAAAGTGAGTAGGTAACTGTCATGACTCACCGGGGCTAGTGCGCTGTAATATCGAGCCCCCACTGCTCCCCGAGCCGTGAGAAATGGGGAAACATTTGACCAACCCAGCTGACTGTTTAATTTAGGTCAACAGGAAATGAGCTCAGGTTTGTAAATTAATAAGTAAATAACTGTTTATTGAACAAATTGCCTTTAATGAATGGCAAAAGAAAGAAATATGAACGGCTAACTTCTAACTCTATAACCTCAATTCTACTCCTTCTCAAATCTCTAGTCACACACTTACAGGACACATAAGACACACAAAAACATGGATTTTAAGGGTGGGATAAAACAGTTCAATAGCACCATTCCAGAGTACAGGATTCGATGCGTTGATTTTGATCGATGCCTTCCAAATTCCTTTCAGCTCTTTGGTGATGGCATGATTTGGTTTTCTAGCACTTTCAGTTTTTAGTTCACTGGTTGAGCACTTGCCTTTCAATGTCTCTAACAGTGATTTTCCCCTTTGGATCTTGACAGAGGTTTTCAGAGAGAGAGCAGGTTACAGAGATATAAGGAGAAAAAGCCAGCTAACTATTATTGTAGAATTATTGGAATTTTACACATACGGAAGAGTGCGATTTTAGGTTGTTTTCTTTTCAGGCTAGGAGCTATTCTGCTGCACACAAACCCTGGTCACCTGGTTATGAGTCAATTAAAACGTTGTTGCCAGGCAGTTCCCCATTAGACCAGACTCCTCCTTGGCACCATCCTGTCTTTCATGGCACACTCTGTTCCAGGGCAGCAACATTGTATATATCCCTCACACTGTTCCAGTAGTCCTTCAAATGGCAGCCATTGTAATTTAAACCCACAGTCCAACAGAAATAAAAAGATATGCTCTTTACAAACAAGATGGCGGGTGGCCTATAATGTGGGGAAGTGTGAGGATAGTTACTTTGGGTGTAAGAATAGAAAGGCAAAATATTTTTTAAAAGGTGTGAAACTGGCCAACAGCTTTCTCTATTCCTTGTACTGATCCTTGCACTAGTCAACTAACCAGTCTGACAACTTGAAAATGACCCATTTATATCCCTACTCGTTATCACTTATTTAATCATTTACAGCACAGAAGGAGGTATTCAATCCACTGCCTCCATGCTGGCTCTGAGAGGAGCAATCCATTCAGTCCCCATTGCATCACGTTATCCCAGTCATGCTGCACATTTCATTTTCTCAAGTCCTGTTCAATTTCCTTTGGATATCGTTGATCATCTCTGTTTCCACACCCTCATGGGCAGCAAGTTCCAGCTCATTAGCACTCACAAGAACACAACAACACAGAAAAATCAGAGCAGGAGTAGACCACACGGCCCACACGAGCTTGCTCTGCCACTCAATACGATCATGGCTGATCTTGGGCTTAACTCCATTTTCTCACCCTCTCCCCATTTCCCTTAATTCTCCGAGACACCAAAAATCTGTCCATCCCACCCGAAAATGTATTCCAGGATGGAGCATCCACAACCCTCTGGGGGAGAGGATTCCAAAGATTCACAACCCTTTGAGTCGTTACTCCTCATCTCAGTCCTAAATGATTGGCCTCTTACCCCAGAGACTGTGCCCTCATGTTTTGGATTCCCGACAAGTGGAAATAATCTGTCAGCATCCACCCCATCAAGTTCCTGCAGAATTTAGTAGGTTTCAATGAGACCCTTCTCATTCTTCTAAACTCCAGAGAATATAGACCAAATTTATTTAGCCCCTCATCATAACACAACCCTCTCATCCCAGGGACCGTTTTGGTGAACCCTCATGGTACCACCTCCATTGCAAGGAAATCCTTTCTTAAATGTGGAGACAAAAACTGCCCACAGTACTCCAGTCATGAGATTGTAAACAGCGTGAGAGGAGGGTCAGTCGGGAGATTGAAAACAGCACGAGAGGAGAGACAGTCAGGAGATTGAACACAGGGCGAGAGGAGAGACAGTCCGGAGATTGTAAACAGCGCGAGAGGAGAGACAGTCGGGAGATTGAAAACAGCGCGAGAGGAGAGTCAGTCGGGAGATTGAAAACAGCGTGAGAAGAGAGACAGGAGATTGAAAACAGCGCGAGAGGAGAGACAGTCAGGAGATTGTAAACAGGGCGAGAGGAGAGACAGTCGGGAGATTGAACACAGGGCGAGAGGAGAGACAGTCCGGAGATTGTAAACAGCGCGAGAAGAGAGACAGTTGGGAGATTGTAAACAGGGCGAGAGGAGAGACAGGAGATTGTAAACAGCGCGAGAGGAGAGACAGTCTTACCTTCCGGTGGTAAGATGAATCAGATGTATGTGAGAGCACACTCTGGGGCTGTGATTAAAGAGAGATTGAGGTTTGAGGACCTTCTCTTACCTTCTGGAGGTGATTGGAGCTGGACCTGTGTGGGAGCAGGTTCCCGAGGATGATCCGAGTTGGACCTCTGTGGGAATAGGTTCCGGAGCCGAGAGGAACTGGTCCTGTGTAGGCGTAAGTTCCAGGCAGTGAGATAAACCGGATCTGTGTATGAGCAGGTTCCAGAGGCAAGAGGAGTCGGACCTGTGTGGAAGCAGGTTCCGGAAGCGGGAGGAGCCGGTCCTGTGTGGTAGCAGGTTCCGGGGTTGGGAGGAAACGGACCTGTGTGAAAGCAGGTTCCGGGAGTGAGAGGACCCGGACTTGTTTGGGAGCTGGTTCCGGGTTTGCTAGGAGCCAGATATCTGTGGGATCAGGTTCCGGGTTTGCTAGGAGTCGGACCTGTGTGGGATCAGGTTCCGGGGTTTGCTAGGAGTCGGACCTGTGTGGGAGCAGGTTCCGGGGTTTGCTAGGAGTTGGACCTGTGTGGGATCAGGTTCCGGGTTTGCTAGGAGTCGGACCTGTGTGGGAGCAGGTTCCGGGGTTTGCTAGGAGTCGGACCTGTGTGGGAGCAGGTTCCGGGGTTTGGGAGGAGTCGGACTTGTGTGGAAGCAGGTTCTGGGTTTGCTAGGAGATGGATCTGTTTGGGAGCAGGTTCCAGGGTTTGCTAGGAGCCGGATCAGTTTGGGAGCAGGTTACGGAAGCATGAGGAGCCGGGCCTGTGTGGGAGCAGGTTCCAGGAGTGATAGGAGCTGGATATCTGTCGGATCAGGTTCCGGGTTTGCTAGGAGCTGGATATCTGTCGGATCAGGTTCCGGGTTTGCTAGGAGCTGGATATCTGTCGGATCAGGTTCCGGGTTTGCTAGGAGTCGGACCTGTGTGGAAGCAGGTTCCGGGAGTGAGAGGAGCTGGACCTGTGTGGGAGCAGGTTCTGGGCTTGCTAGGAGCTGGACCTCTGTGGGAATAGGTTCCGGAGCCGAGAGGAACTGGTCCTGTGTAGGCGTAAGTTCCAGGCAGCGAGATAAACCGGATCTGTGTATGAGCAGGTTCCAGAGGCAAGAGGAGTCGGACCTGTGTGGGAGCAGGTTCCAGAGGCAAGAGGAGTCGGACCTGTGTGGGAGCAAGTTCCGGGATTGTGAGGAGCCGGCCCTCTGTGGGAGCAAGTTCCGGGATTGTGAGGAGCTGGACCTGTGTGGGAGCAGGTTCCGGGGTGTGATAGGAGCTGGTTCCGGGGTTAGGAGTAACCGGGCCTGTGTGGGAGCAAGTTCCGGGTTTGCTAGGAGTCGGACCTGTGTGGGAGCAGGTTCCGGGAATGAGAGGAGCCGGACCTGTGTGGGATCTGGTTCCTGGTGGCGAAAGTATCCGCTTCTGTTTGGGAGCAGATTCCGGGGACAAGGGGTGCTGGACCTGTTTGTGAGCAGTTTCCGGGGTTTGGGAGGAGCCGGACCTGTGTGGGAGCAGGTTCCGGGAATGAGAGGAGCCGGACCTGTGTGGGAGCAGGTTCCGGGAATGAGAGGAGCCGGACCTGTGTGGGAGCAGGTTCCGGGAATGAGAGGAGCCGGACCTGTGTGGGAGCAGGTTCCGGGATTGGGAAGAGCCGGACCTGTGTGGGAGCAGGTTCCGGGAGTGAGAGGAGCCGGACCTGTGTGGGAGCAGGTTCCGGGAATGAGAGGAGCCGGACCTGTGTGGGAGCAGGTTCCGGGAATGAGAGGAGCCGGACCTGTGTGGGAGCAGGTTCCGGGAATGAGAGGAGCCGGACCTGTGTGGGAGCAGGTTCCGGGAGTGAGAGGAGCCGGACCTGTGTGGGAGCAGGTTCCGGGAGTGAGAGGAGCCGGACCTGTGTGGGAGCAGGTTCCGGGAATGAGAGGAGCCGGACCTGTGTGGGAGCAGGTTCCGGGAGTGAGAGGAGCCGGACCTGTGTGGGAGCAGGTTCCGGGAATGAGAGGAGCCGGACCTGTGTGGGAGCAGGTTCCGGGAATGAGAGGAGCCGGACCTGTGTGGGATCTGGTTCCTGGTGGCGAAAGTATCCGCTTCTGTTTGGGAGCAGATTCCGGGGACAAGGGGTGCTGGACCTGTTTGTGAGCAGTTTCCGGGGTTTGGGAGGAGCCGGACCTGTGTGGGATCTGGTTCCTGGGTTGGGAGGAGCCGGCCCTGTGTGGGAGCAGGTTCCGGGAATGAGAGGAGCCGGACCTGTGTGGGAGCAGGTTCCTGGGTTGGGAGGAGCCGGACCTGTGTGGGAGCAGGTTCCGGGAATGAGAGGAGTCGGACCTAAGTGGGAGCAGGTTCCGGGAATGAGAGGAGCCGGACCTGTGTGGGAGCAGGTTCCGGGAATGAGAGGAGCCGGACCTGTGTGGGAGCAGGTTCCGGGAATGAGAGGAGCCGGACCTGTGTGGGAGCAGGTTCCGGGAGTGAGAGGAGCCGGACCTGTGTGGGAGCAGGTTCCGGGAATGAGAGGAGCCGGACCTGTGTGGGAGCAGGTTCCGGGAATGAGAGGAGCCGGACCTGTGTGGGAGCAGGTTCCGGGAATGAAGGAGCCGGACCTGTGTGGGAGCAGGTTCCGGGAATGAGAGGAGCCGGACCTGTGTGGGAGCAGGTTCCGGGAATGAGAGGAGCCGGACCTGTGTGGGAGCAGGTTCCGGGATTGGGAGGAGCCGGACCTGTGTGGGAGCAGGTTCCGGGAATGAGAGGAGCCGGACCTGTGTGGGAGCAGGTTCCGGGAATGAGAGGAGCCGGACCTGTGTGGGAGCAGGTTCCGGGAATGAGAGGAGCCGGACCTAAGTGGGAGCAGGTTCCGGGAATGAGAGGAGCCGGACCTGTGTGGGAGCAGGTTCCGGGAATGAGAGGAGCCGGACCTGTGTGGGAGCAGGTTCCGGGATTGGGAGGAGCCGGACCTGTGTGGGAGCAGGTTCCGGGAATGAGAGGAGCCGGACCTGTGTGGGAGCAGGTTCCGGGAATGAGAGGAGCCGGACCTGTGTGGGAGCAGGTTCCGGGAATGAGAGGAGCCGGACCTGTGTGGGAGCAGGTTCCGGGAATGAGAGGAGCCGGACCTGTGTGGGAGCAGGTTCCGGGAATGAGAGGAGCCGGACCTGTGTGGGAGCAGGTTCCGGGAATGAGAGGAGCCGGACCTGTGTGGGAGCAGGTTCCGGGAATGAGAGGAGCCGGACCTGTGTGGGAGCAGGTTCCGGGAATGAGAGGAGCCGGACCTGTGTGGGAGCAGGTTCCGGGAATGAGAGGAGCCGGACCTGTGTGGGAGCAGGTTCCGGGAATGAGAGGAGCCGGACCTGTGTGGGAGCAGGTTCCGGGAATGAGAGGAGCCGGACCTGTGTGGGAGCAGGTTCCGGGAATGAGAGGAGCCGGACCTGTGTGGGAGCAGGTTCCGGGAATGAGAGGAGCCGGACCTGTGTGGGAGCAGGTTCCGGGAATGAGAGGAGCCGGACCTGTGTGGGAGCAGGTTCCGGGAATGAGAGGAGCCGGACCTGTGTGGGAGCAGGTTCCGGGAATGAGAGGAGCCGGACCTGTGTGGGAGCAGGTTCCGGGAATGAGAGGAGCCGGACCTGTGTGGGAGCAGGTTCCGGGAATGAGAGGAGCCGGACCTGTGTGGGAGCAGGTTCCGGGAATGAGAGGAGCCGGACCTGTGTGGGAGCAGGTTCCGGGAATGAGAGGAGCCGGACCTGTGTGGGAGCAGGTTCCGGGAATGAGAGGAGCCGGACCTGTGTGGGAGCAGGTTCCGGGAATGAGAGGAGCCGGACCTGTGTGGGAGCAGGTTCCGGGAATGAGAGGAGCCGGACCTGTGTGGGAGCAGGTTCCGGGAATGAGAGGAGCCGGACCTGTGTGGGAGCAGGTTCCGGGAATGAGAGGAGCCGGACCTGTGTGGGAGCAGGTTCCGGGAATGAGAGGAGCCGGACCTGTGTGGGAGCAGGTTCCGGGAATGAGAGGAGCCGGACCTGTGTGGGAGCAGGTTCCGGGAATGAGAGGAGCCGGACCTGTGTGGGAGCAGGTTCCGGGAATGAGAGGAGCCGGACCTGTGTGGGAGCAGGTTCCGGGAATGAGAGGAGCCGGACCTGTGTGGGAGCAGGTTCCGGGAATGAGAGGAGCCGGACCTGTGTGGGAGCAGGTTCCGGGAATGAGAGGAGCCGGACCTGTGTGGGAGCAGGTTCCGGGAATGAGAGGAGCCGGACCTGTGTGGGAGCAGGTTCCGGGAATGAGAGGAGCCGGACCTGTGTGGGAGCAGGTTCCGGGAATGAGAGGAGCCGGACCTGTGTGGGAGCAGGTTCCGGGAATGAGAGGAGCCGGACCTGTGTGGGAGCAGGTTCCGGGAATGAGAGGAGCCGGACCTGTGTGGGAGCAGGTTCCGGGAATGAGAGGAGCCGGACCTGTGTGGGAGCAGGTTCCGGGAATGAGAGGAGCCGGACCTGTGTGGGAGCAGGTTCCGGGAATGAGAGGAGCCGGACCTGTGTGGGAGCAGGTTCCGGGAATGAGAGGAGCCGGACCTGTGTGGGAGCAGGTTCCGGGAATGAGAGGAGCCGGACCTGTGTGGGAGCAGGTTCCGGGAATGAGAGGAGCCGGACCTGTGTGGGAGCAGGTTCCGGGAATGAGAGGAGCCGGACCTGTGTGGGAGCAGGTTCCGGGAATGAGAGGAGCCGGACCTGTGTGGGAGCAGGTTCCGGGAATGAGAGGAGCCGGACCTGTGTGGGAGCAGGTTCCGGGAATGAGAGGAGCCGGACCTGTGTGGGAGCAGGTTCCGGGAATGAGAGGAGCCGGACCTGTGTGGGAGCAGGTTCCGGGAATGAGAGGAGCCGGACCTGTGTGGGAGCAGGTTCCGGGAATGAGAGGAGCCGGACCTGTGTGGGAGCAGGTTCCGGGAATGAGAGGAGCCGGACCTGTGTGGGAGCAGGTTCCGGGAATGAGAGGAGCCGGACCTGTGTGGGAGCAGGTTCCGGGAATGAGAGGAGCCGGACCTGTGTGGGAGCAGGTTCCGGGAATGAGAGGAGCCGGACCTGTGTGGGAGCAGGTTCCGGGAATGAGAGGAGCCGGACCTGTGTGGGAGCAGGTTCCGGGAATGAGAGGAGCCGGACCTGTGTGGGAGCAGGTTCCGGGAATGAGAGGAGCCGGACCTGTGTGGGAGCAGGTTCCGGGAATGAGAGGAGCCGGACCTGTGTGGGAGCAGGTTCCGGGAATGAGAGGAGCCGGACCTGTGTGGGAGCAGGTTCCGGGAATGAGAGGAGCCGGACCTGTGTGGGAGCAGGTTCCGGGAATGAGAGGAGCCGGACCTGTGTGGGAGCAGGTTCCGGGAATGAGAGGAGCCGGACCTGTGTGGGAGCAGGTTCCGGGAATGAGAGGAGCCGGACCTGTGTGGGAGCAGGTTCCGGGAATGAGAGGAGCCGGACCTGTGTGGGAGCAGGTTCCGGGAATGAGAGGAGCCGGACCTGTGTGGGAGCAGGTTCCGGGAATGAGAGGAGCCGGACCTGTGTGGGAGCAGGTTCCGGGAATGAGAGGAGCCGGACCTGTGTGGGAGCAGGTTCCGGGAATGAGAGGAGCCGGACCTGTGTGGGAGCAGGTTCCGGGAATGAGAGGAGCCGGACCTGTGTGGGAGCAGGTTCCGGGAATGAGAGGAGCCGGACCTGTGTGGGAGCAGGTTCCGGGATTGAGAGGAGCCGGACCTGTGTGGGAGCAGGTTCCGGGAATGAGAGGAGCCGGACCTGTGTGGGAGCAGGTTCCGGGAATGAGAGGAGCCGGACCTGTGTGGGAGCAGGTTCCGGGAATGAGAGGAGCCGGACCTGTGTGGGAGCAGGTTCCGGGAATGAGAGGAGCCGGACCTGTGTGGGAGCAGGTTCCGGGAATGAGAGGAGCCGGACCTGTGTGGGAGCAGGTTCCGGGAATGAGAGGAGCCGGACCTGTGTGGGAGCAGGTTCCGGGAATGAGAGGAGCCGGACCTGTGTGGGAGCAGGTTCCGGGAATGAGAGGAGCCGGACCTGTGTGGGAGCAGGTTCCGGGAATGAGAGGAGCCGGACCTGTGTGGGAGCAGGTTCCGGGAATGAGAGGAGCCGGACCTGTGTGGGAGCAGGTTCCGGGAATGAGAGGAGCCGGACCTGTGTGGGAGCAGGTTCCGGGAATGAGAGGAGCCGGACCTGTGTGGGAGCAGGTTCCGGGAATGAGAGGAGCCGGACCTGTGTGGGAGCAGGTTCCGGGAATGAGAGGAGCCGGACCTGTGTGGGAGCAGGTTCCGGGAATGAGAGGAGCCGGACCTGTGTGGGAGCAGGTTCCGGGAATGAGAGGAGCCGGACCTGTGTGGGAGCAGGTTCCGGGAATGAGAGGAGCCGGACCTGTGTGGGAGCAGGTTCCGGGATTGGGAGGAGCCGGACCTGTGTGGGAGCAGGTTCCGGGAATGAGAGGAGCCGGACCTGTGTGGGAGCAGGTTCCGGGAATGAGAGGAGCCGGACCTGTGTGGGAGCAGGTTCCGGGAATGAGAGGAGCCGGACCTGTGTGGGAGCAGGTTCCGGATTGGGAGGAGCCGGACCTGTGTGGGAGCAGGTTCCGGGAATGAGAGGAGCCGGACCTGTGTGGGAGCAGGTTCCGGGAATGAGAGGAGCCGGACCTGTGTGGGAGCAGGTTCCGGGAATGAGAGGAGCCGGACCTGTGTGGGAGCAGGTTCCGGGATTGGGAAGAGCCGGACCTGTGTGGGAGCAGGTTCCGGGAATGAGAGGAGCCGGACCTGTGTGGGAGCAGGTTCCGGGATTGGGAGGAGCCGGACCTGTGTGGGAGCAGGTTCCGGAAGTGGGAGGAGCCGGACCTGTGTGGGAGCAGGTTCCGGAAGTGGGAGGAGCCGGACCTGTGTGGGAGCAGGTTCTGGGAATGAGAGGAGCCGGACCTGTGTGGGAGCAGGTTCCGGGAATGAGAGGAGCCGGACCTGTGTGGGAGCAGGTTCCGGGAATGAGAGGAGCCGGACCTGTGTGGGAAGCAGGTTCCGGGATGGGAGGAGCCGGACCTGTGTGGGAGCAGGTTCCGGATTGAGAGGAGCCGGACCTGTGTGGGAGCAGGTTCCGGGAATGAAGAATGAGAGCCGAGGAGCCGGACCTGTGTGGAGCAGGTTCCGCGGAATGAGAGGAGCCGGACCTGTGTGGGAGCAGGTTCCGGGATTGGGAGGAGCCGGACCTGTGTGGAGCAGGTTCCGGGAATGAGAGGAGCCGGACCTGTGTGGGAGCAGGTTCCGGGATGAGAGGAGCCGGACCTGTGGTGGGAGCAGGTTCGGGAATGAGAGGAGCCGGACCTGTGTGGGAGCAGGTTCCGGGAATGAGAGGAGCCGGACCTGTGTGGGAGCAGGTTCCGGGAATGGGAGGAGCCGGACCTGTGTGGGAGCAGGTTCCGGGAATGGAGGGAGCCGGCCCTGTGTGGGAGCAGGTTCCGGGAATGAGAGGAGCCGGACCTGTGTGGGAGCAGGTTCGGGAATGAGGAGGAGCCGGACCTGTGTGGGAGCAGGTTCCGGGAATGAGAGGAGCAGGACCTGTGTGGGTCAGTTCCGGGAATGAGAGGAGCCGGACCTGTGTGGGAGCAGGTTCCGGGAATGAGAGGAGCCGGACCTGTGTGGAAGCAGGTTCCGGGATTGGGAGGAGCCGGACCTGTGTGGGAGCAGGTTCCGGGAATGAGAGGAGCCGGACCTGTGTGGGAGCAGGTTCCGGGAATGAGAGGAGCCGGACCTGTGTGGGAGCAGGTTCCGGGATTGGGAGGAGCCGGACCTGTGTGGGAGCAGGTTCCGGGAATGAGAGGAGCCGGACCTGTGTGGGAGCAGGTTCCGGGAATGAGAGGAGCCGGACCTGTGTGGGAGCAGGTTCCGGGAGTGAGAGGAGCCGGACCTGTGTGGGAGCAGGTTCCGGGAGTGAGAGGAGCCGGACCTGTGTGGGAGCAGGTTCCGGGAATGAGAGGAGCCTGACCTGTGTGGGAGCAGGTTCCGGGAATGAGAGGAGCCGGACCTGTGTGGGAGCAGGTTCCGAGAATAAGAAGAGCCGGACTCTTCTTGAACTGCTTGGTGGATTTGAAAATTGTTCGAGTGACATCACAGGGACGTTGTGAGCTGATTGGTCGTTGAGCAGCTGCTATTAGGTTTTGTGTTTCAATCCCAGTAATTTTCAGAAAGATAAGTTTCTAAACTAGCAGATGGAAAGTAAGAATTTCTCGGCTCCGGTGATGGAGCAGATTTGTGAGTCGTGGGTGTAGAATTTCTCCTTTCTACTAATCTCCAGTTCTTCGTTAAGAGCATAAGAGTAAGGTTCAAATAACTCCAAGGGAGTAAAATAACTAAAGTTAAAGTAAACAAGTGATTTAAAAGTTTAAGGATAAGGCATGACAGGATAGCTCAGCCAAGCAGAATGCCCACCCTGCGGCATGTGGGGAGTCGTGGACACTTCAGTTCTTGTGACACAGAGAAGCCCAAATGCAGGAAGTGTCACCGGCTGCACAAGCTTGAGCTCCGCGTTTCAGAGCTTGAGCAGCGGCTGGAGTCACTGAGGTGCATCCGTGAGGCAGAGAACTATGTGGATAGCACGTTTAGAGAGGTGGTCACAATGCAAGTTAGGGGCAAACAGGCAGATTTGGAATGGGCGATTGCCAGACATAGCAAGAGAAACAGGCAGGTAGTGCAGGAGTCCCCAGAGGTCCTGCTCACTGACAGGTTTTCCATCCTGGATATTGGTGAGAGTGATGGAACCTTGGAGGAGTGCAGCAAGAGCTAAGCCTGTGGCACTATGGGTGGCCCAGCTGTACAGGAAGGGAGGAAGAAAAGCGGAAGGGCAGTACTGATAGGGGATTCTTTAGTTAGGAGAGCAGACAGGCGTTTCTGCAGCTGTCAATGTGACTTCAGGATGGTTTGTTGCCTCCCTGGTGCTCGGGTCAATGATATCACAGAACAGCTACAGGACATTCTTGTGGTGGAAGGGGAACAGCCAGATGTCGTGGTCCACATTGGTATTAACGACACAGGTAGATAGGGGATGTGGTCCTGCAATCAGGATTTAGGGAGATAAGTAGAAAATTAGCAAGCAGGACCTCTAAAGTAGTAATATCCGGATTACTCCCAGTGCCACGTGCAAGTGAGCACAGAAATAGGAAAATGAGACAGATGAATGCGTGGCTGGTGAGATGGTGCACGAGGGAGGGCTTTAGATTCTGGGACGCTGGGACTGGCTCTGGGGGAGATGCCACCTGTACAAGTCTATAAGACCGTAAGACATAGGAGCAGAAATTAGGCCAATCATCCCATCGAGTCTGCTCTGCCATTCAATCATGGCTGATAGGTTTCTCAGCCCCATTCTCCCGCCTTCTCCCCGTAACCTTTGATCCCCTTACCAATCAAGAACCTATTTATCTCGGTCTTAAATACACTCAATGACCTGGCCTCCACAGCCTTCTGTGGCAATGAATTCCATAGATTCACCACTCTCTGGCTAAAGACGTTTCTCCTCATCCCTGTTCTAAAAGATCTTCCCTTTACTCTGAGGCTGTGCCTTTGGGTCCTAGTCTCTCCTACTAATGGAAACATCTGCCCCACGTCCACTCTATCCAGGCCTTTCAGTATTCTGTAAGTTTCAATCAGATCCCCCCTCACCCTTTCTAAACTCCATCGAGTATAGACCCAGAGTCCTCAAACGTTCCTCATATGTTAAGCCTTTCATTCCTGGGATCGTTCTCGTGAACCTCATCTGGACCCTCTCCAGGGCCAGCACATCCTTCCTGAGATACGGGGCCCAAAATTGCTCACAATATTCTAAATGTGGTCTAACCAGAGCCTTATAAAGCCTCAGCAGCACATCCCTGCTTTTATATTCTAGTCCTCTCGAAATAAATGCCAACATTGCATTTGCCTTCCTAACTACCGACTCAACCTGCAAGTTAACCTTAAGAGAATCCTGGACTAGGACTTCCAAGTCCCCTTGCACTCCATATTTCTGAATTCTCTCCCCATTTAGAAAATAGTCTATGCCTCTATTCTTTCTACCAAAGTGCATGACCTCACACTTCCCCACGTTGTATTCCATCTGCCACTTCTTTGCCCATTCTCCTAACCTGTCCAAATCCTGCAGCCTCCCCGCTCCTCAATAATACCTGTCCCTGTACCTATATTTGTATCATCTGCAAACTTAGTCAGGATGCCCTCAGTTCCTTCATCTAGATCATTAATGTATAAAGTGAAAAGTTGTGGTCCCAACACTGAACCCTGCGGAACTCCATTAGTCACCGGCCGCCATCCTGAGAAGGACCCCCTTATCCCCACTCTCTGCCTCCTGCCAGACAGCCAATCTTAGTCGTCTCAATTTCTCTGCTCCTCTCACCCATTCTAACCTGTCTCTCTCTGAACTTACTGCACTCCATTCTCTCAGGTCCAACCCTGACATTGTCATCAAACCCGCTGACAAGGGTGGTGCTGTTGTTGTCTGGCGCACTGACCTCTACCACGCGGAGGCTGAGCGTCAACTCGCAGACACTTCCTCCTACCTCTCCCTGGACCATGACCCCACCACTGAACATCAAGCCACTGTTTCCAGGACTGTCACTGACCTCATCTCCTCTGGGGATCTCCCTCCCACAGCTTCCAACCTGATAGTTGCCCAACCTCGGACGGCCCGCTTCTATCTCCTACCCAAAATCCACAAACAGAACTGCCCCGGTAGACCGATCGTCTCAGCTTGCTCCTGCCCCACAGAACTCATTTCTCGTTATCTTGACTCCCTTCTCTCTCCCCTTGTCCAGTCCCTTCCCACCTACATCCGTGATTCCTCTGACACCTTACGTCACATCAACAATTTCCAGTTCCCTGGCCCCTACCGCTTCCTCTTCACCATGGACGTCCAATCCCTCTACACCTCCATCCCCCACCAGGATGGTCTGAGGGCCCTTAGCTTCTTCCTCGAACAGAGGCCCGAACAATCCCCATCCACCACTACTCTCCTCCGTCTGGCTGAACTTGTTCTCACGCTGAACAATTTCTCCTTCAACTCCTCTCACTTCCTCCAAATAAAAGGTGTGGCTATGGGTACCCGCATGGGCCCCAGCTATGCCTGTCTCTTTATGGGGTATGTGGAACATTCCTTGTTGCAGTCCTACTCCGGCCCCCTTCCACAACTCTTTCTCCGGTACATCGATGATTACTTTGGTGCTGCTTCATGCTCTCGTCAGGACTTGGAAAAATTTATTAATTTTGCTTCCAATCTCCACCCCTCCATCATTTTCACGTGGTCCATCTCTGACACTTCCCTTCCCTTCCTTGACCTCTCTGTCTCAATCTCTGGTGATAGACTGTCCACCAATATCCATTACAAACCCACCGACACCCACAGCTATCTCGACTACAGCTCCTCACACCCCACTTCCTGTAAGGACTCCATCCCATTCTCTCAGTTCCTTCGCCTCCGTCGCATCTGTTCCGATGATGCTACATTCAAAAACAGTTCCTCTGACATGTCCTCCTTCTTCCTTAACCGAGGTTTTCCACCCACGGTCGTTGACAGGGCCCTCAACCGTGTCCGGCCCATCTCCCGCGCATCCGCCCTCACTCCTTCTCCTCCCTCCCAGAAACATGATAGGGTCCCCCTTGTCCTCACTTATCACCCCACCAGCCTCCGCATTCAAAGGATCATCCTCCGCCATTTCCGCCAACTCCAGCATGATGCCACTACCAAACACATCTTCCCTTCACCCCCCTTATCGGCATTCCGTAGGGATCGCTCCCTCCGGGACACCCTGGTCCACTCCTCCATCACCCCCTACTCCTCAACCCCCTCCTATGGCACAACCCCTTGCCCACGCAAAAGATGCAACACCTGCCCCTTCACTTCCTCTCTCCTCACCGTCCAAGGACCCAAACACTCCTTTCAAGTGAAGCAGCATTTCACTTGCATTTCCCCCAACTTAGTCTACTGCATTCGTTGCTCCCAATGTGGTCTCCTCTACATTGGAGAGACCAAACGTAAACTGGGCGACCGCTTTGCAGAACACCTGCGGTCTGTCCGCAAGAATGACCCAAACCTCCCTGTCGCTTGCCATTTTAACACTCCACCCTGCTCTCTTGCCCACATGTCTGTCCTTGGCTTGCTGCATTGTTCCAGTGAAGCCCAACGCAAACTGGAGGAACAACACCTCATCTTCCGACTAGGGACTTTACAGCCTTCCGGACTGAATATTGAATTCAACAACTTTAGGTCGTGAGTCCCCTCCCCCATCCCCACCCCCTTTCTGTTTCCCCCCCCTTTTTTTTTTCCCAATAAATTATAAAGATTTTCCTTTTCCCACCTATTTCCATTATATAAAATAAAAAAAAAAACCCACTAGAGCTATACCTTGAGTGCCCTACCATCCATTCTTAATTAGCACATTCGTTTAGATAATATCACCAACTTTAACTTTAACACCTATGTGTTCTATTGTACTATTGTTGTTGACATCTTTTGATGATCTGCTTCTATCACTGCTTGTTTGTCGCTACAACCACACCAACCCCCTCCACCTCTCTGTCTCTCTATCTCTCCGCCCCCCACACACACACCTTAAACCAGCTTGTATTTCAGCTCTTTCCTGGACTCGAACTCAAGTTCTGTCGAAGGGTCATGAGGACTCGAAACGTCAACTCTTTTCTTCTCCGCCGATGCTGCCAGACCTGCTGAGTTTTTCCAGGTAATTCTGTTTTTGTTTTGAATTTCCAGCATCCGCAGTTTTTTTGTTTTTTTCTCTGTGTTTAATTGACTGCCACTGCTCTTCAAGAAATGCCTACCTCCTTGAAGAAGTTCTGTTCCTCTCTGCGACAAGATTTCCGGATTTCTCTGTTGCCTTGTTCACCTTCATTGCTTTCCATTTCTCTCCTAGTGTTTGACAAGGTGTTTACTAAAACCCGCTTTCACAGCCATATCTCCTTTCTCAGTGACTGTCTCCGTCTCCGACTTACCCCACATGGATTTCAACTGAAATTCCACCCCTCATGTTTCGAACCCACCCAGGATTACAGGTATCTCCGGGACATAAAACGTTTCTCGGACTGCTGTTCCCGTCACATTCTGAAATCCACTCTCAGTGCCATGCGCCGCCATATGAACACACTCGACCTCTCCCTCCAGCAGCACCGCCGTACCCTTTTTCAAAGCTGCGCTTGCCCCCAGTTTCATTTTATCCTTCGGCTCATCCGACGCCTCAACAAGAAACTTTTTCTCTTTCTCTCAAGTGCTAAGGAACGCAAGATCCAACAACTCATCGACACCAACACCCATCTAGGACCCTCCACCCCTGCCTGTCCCTCCGTCCCCACCCCATCTTCCAATCCCAGCCCCAGCCGTGTATTCACTATACCCCCTGACCTTCCCCTCTCCGATGCTGAACGTTCAGTGCTCAGCAAAGGACTTAGTTTCATACCCTTACGCCCTCACCTCAATGAATTTCGGGCTCGGCATGATACTGAACTCTTCTTCCGCCGTCTTCGTCTCCGGGCTCACTTCTTTGGGCAGGAGTCCTCTCCCAGTTCAACGGATCCTTTTACCCATCTTCAATATTCTCCCTCCACCTGGACCCCTCCCTCTGGATTCTTACCTTCTCTCGATCTTTTCATTGAGAACTGTCGGCGCGACATTAGTCGTCTCAATTTCTCTGCTCCTCTCACCCATTCTAACCTGTCTCTCTCTGAACTTACTGCACTCCATTCTCTCAGGTCCAACCCTGACATTGTCATCAAACCCGCTGACAAGGGTGGTGCTGTTGTTGTCTGGCGCACTGACCTCTACCACGCGGAGGCTGAGCGTCAACTCGCAGACACTTCCTCCTACCTCTCCCTGGACCATGACCCCACCACTGAACATCAAGCCACTGTTTCCAGGACTGTCACTGACCTCATCTCCTCTGGGGATCTCCCTCCCACAGCTTCCAACCTGATAGTTGCCCAACCTCGGACGGCCCGCTTCTATCTCCTACCCAAAATCCACAAACAGAACTGCCCCGGTAGACCGATCGTCTCAGCTTGCTCCTGCCCCACAGAACTCATTTCTCGTTATCTTGACTCCCTTCTCTCTCCCCTTGTCCAGTCCCTTCCCACCTACATCCGTGATTCCTCTGACACCTTACGTCACATCAACAATTTCCAGTTCCCTGGCCCCTACCGCTTCCTCTTCACCATGGACGTCCAATCCCTCTACACCTCCATCCCCCACCAGGATGGTCTGAGGGCCCTTAGCTTCTTCCTCGAACAGAGGCCCGAACAATCCCCATCCACCACTACTCTCCTCCGTCTGGCTGAACTTGTTCTCACGCTGAACAATTTCTCCTTCAACTCCTCTCACTTCCTCCAAATAAAAGGTGTGGCTATGGGTACCCGCATGGGCCCCAGCTATGCCTGTCTCTTTATGGGGTATGTGGAACATTCCTTGTTGCAGTCCTACTCCGGCCCCCTTCCACAACTCTTTCTCCGGTACATCGATGATTACTTTGGTGCTGCTTCATGCTCTCGTCAGGACTTGGAAAAATTTATTAATTTTGCTTCCAATCTCCACCCCTCCATCATTTTCACGTGGTCCATCTCTGACACTTCCCTTCCCTTCCTTGACCTCTCTGTCTCAATCTCTGGTGATAGACTGTCCACCAATATCCATTACAAACCCACCGACACCCACAGCTATCTCGACTACAGCTCCTCACACCCCACTTCCTGTAAGGACTCCATCCCATTCTCTCAGTTCCTTCGCCTCCGTCGCATCTGTTCCGATGATGCTACATTCAAAAACAGTTCCTCTGACATGTCCTCCTTCTTCCTTAACCGAGGTTTTCCACCCACGGTCGTTGACAGGGCCCTCAACCGTGTCCGGCCCATCTCCCGCGCATCCGCCCTCACTCCTTCTCCTCCCTCCCAGAAACATGATAGGGTCCCCCTTGTCCTCACTTATCACCCCACCAGCCTCCGCATTCAAAGGATCATCCTCCGCCATTTCCGCCAACTCCAGCATGATGCCACTACCAAACACATCTTCCCTTCACCCCCCTTATCGGCATTCCGTAGGGATCACTCCCTCCGGGACACCCTGGTCCACTCCTCCATCACCCCCTACTCCTCAACCCCCTCCTATGGCACAACCCCTTGCCCACGCAAAAGATGCAACACCTGCCCCTTCACTTCCTCTCTCCTCACCGTCCAAGGACCCAAACACTCCTTTCAAGTGAAGCAGCATTTCACTTGCATTTCCCCCAACTTAGTCTACTGCATTCGTTGCTCCCAATGTGGTCTCCTCTACATTGGAGAGACCAAACGTAAACTGGGCGACCGCTTTGCAGAACACCTGCGGTCTGTCCGCAAGAATGACCCAAACCTCCCTGTCGCTTGCCATTTTAACACTCCACCCTGCTCTCTTGCCCACATGTCTGTCCTTGGCTTGCTGCATTGTTCCAGTGAAGCCCAACGCAAACTGGAGGAACAACACCTCATCTTCCGACTAGGGACTTTACAGCCTTCCGGACTGAATATTGAATTCAACAACTTTAGGTCGTGAGTCCCCTCCCCTATCCCCACCCCCTTTCTGTTTCCCCCCCCTTTTTTTTTCCCAATAAATTATAAAGATTTTCCTTTTCCCACCTATTTCCA
This sequence comes from Carcharodon carcharias, assembly GCF_017639515.1. NCBI lineage: Eukaryota > Metazoa > Chordata > Chondrichthyes > Lamniformes > Lamnidae > Carcharodon > Carcharodon carcharias. The sequence goes on from NC_054467.1 coordinate 265,548,812, forward strand.
TTATATAAAATAAAAAAAAAAAACCCACTAGAGCTATACCTTGAGTGCCCTACCATCCATTCTTAATTAGCACATTCGTTTAGATAATATCACCAACTTTAACTTTAACACCTATGTGTTCTATTGTACTATTGTTGTTGACATCTTTTGATGATCTGCTTCTATCACTGCTTGTTTGTCGCTACAACCACACCAACCCCCTCCACCTCTCTGTCTCTCTATCTCTCCGCCCCCCACACACACACCTTAAACCAGCTTATATTTCAGCTCTTTCCTGGACTCGAACTCAAGTTCTGTCGAAGGGTCATGAGGACTCGAAACGTCAACTCTTTTCTTCTCCGCCGATGCTGCCAGACCTGCTGAGTTTTTCCAGGTAATTCTGTTTTTGTAGCCAATCTTCTATCCATGCTAGTACCTTGCCTCTAACACCATGGGCTCTTGGATAGGTTGCATCTGAACAGAGCTGGGACTGAGTTCCTTGTGGGCCATTTCACTGGTGCTGTTGGGCAGAGTTTAAACTAACTCAGCAGGGGTGTGGGAACCAGGGGAGAATATTAGAAAGTAATACCTGGGTGCACGGAATGTTGGGAGAGGCAGATAGCACTAAAAGAGAGAATAGTAAGTTAATAGATGGAGTTGGAGTAAGGGACCAAGTAATGAAGTCTAATTCAGGGTTACACTGCATGTATGTGAATGCAAGGAGTATAGTTAATACAATTGGGGAGTTACAGGCACAGATTGCCTTGCGAGATTATGATGTTGTGGCGATAACGGAGACACGGTTTAAGGAAGGGCAGATCTGGGTGCTAAATATTCCTGGTTACAAGGTGTTCAGAAAAGATAGGAAAGGGCAAAAAGGAGGAGGGTGGCATTTTTGGTTAAGGACAGTGTTGCATGACTGGAGAAAGAGGATGTGTCAGAGGATTCATGGATAGAGTTGATTTGGATAGAGCTAAGGAATAAGAAGGGTGCAATTACATTGTTCGGTGTAATATATAGACCATCAGCAACTAGGAAGGATATAGAGGAACAAATCTGCAAGCAAATTACATCACAGAGTGATTATAATGGGGTGCTTTAATTACCCATATATAGACTGGGATAATGCTAGTGTAAGAGGTAATGAGGGACAAGTGTTCCTAAATTGTGTTCAGGAGAATTTCCTACAACAGTATATATCCAGTCTAACAGGAAAGGCACTGCCAGACCTGGTACTTGGGATTGAGGTGGGCCAAGTAGGGGACATTTAGGGGACAGTGATCATTGTATCTTAAGGTTTAGGATGACAGTGGAAAAGGACATTGGTCAATCCAGAGTAAGAATAATCGACTGGTGGAGAGCGGACTTCAATGCGGCAACAACGGAGCTGGGCCGGATTGACTGGAACCAAAGGTTGGGGGAAAAACAGCAGCTGAACAATGGGCTTCCTTCAAAGAGGAGATGGTTTGGGCACAGTCAAGGTATATGTTCCCTCAAAAGGGAAGGGTAGGACAAACAAATCCAGAGCTCCCTGGATGACAAAGGAAATAGAGATTCAGTTGAAGAAGATAAAGCTGCTTACAGTCAGTGTCAGATAGCAAATACAATTGAGAGCCAAACTGAACACAGAAGGTTCAGAGGGATGCAAAAAAGCAAATACGAGAAACAAAGAGGGATTATGAAAAAAGACTGGCAGCTAACATAAAAGGAAATCCATAAGTATTCTATAAGCACATCAATAGTACATGAATAGGGGAGAGACCTCACCCTGAGTGAGACACAGCCAGAGTGAGTGTGGGTATTGGCAATTTGGTGCACAGTGGGAATTCGGTGCAGAGGGGAAGAGGTGCTCTTTGCATTTTTACTTTGCTATCCAACTTCTTAAATCTCCAGAGACCGGTCTTGCCCTGCTGCAGCAGTAAAGGCTACAAGAGAGGGGAATGACTGGTAAGTAGTGGGTAGGTTCGGCTAAGTATTTTCTACTATTATCACTTATAGTTTAAAGTTTTTTTGTAGTTTACAGTTTGTATATTTTGTTGTAATGAGGATCAGGAAAGAAGGGCTCTAGAGAAATTGATTTAAAAAGTTTAATTTAAAGGGATAAGTCATGGCAGGAGAGCTCAAACCCATGGTGTGCTCTTCGTGCTCCATGTGGGAAGCCGGGGACATTTCCAGTGCCCAGGACCAGCATGTGTGCAGGAAGTGTGTCCAGCTGCAGCTCCTGGAAACTCGGGTTTCAGAGCTGGAACAGCAGCTGGGGACACTCTGGAGCATCCACAAGTCTGAGAGCATCATGGATAGCACGTTTAGAGAGGTGGTCACACTGCAGCTGAAGGGAATTGAGGAAGGAAGGGAATGGGTGACCACCAGGCAGTCCAAGAGAAACAGGCAGATAGTTCAGGAGTCCCCTGGGGTCCCGCCCACAAATCAGTATTCCATTTTGGAGGCTGATGAGGGTGCTGGTTCCTCCAGGGAGTGCAGACAGAGCCAAGCTTCTGGCACCACAAGTAGCCTGTCTGTACAGGAGGGGAGGAAGGGAGGAAGAGCAATAGTAATAGGGGATTCTATAGTCAGGGGAACAGATAGGAGCTACTGTGGCCGTCAACGTGACCCCAGGATGGTGTGTTGCCTCCCTGGTGCCAGGGTCTGGGATGTCACTGAGCAGCTGCAGGGCATCCTGAAGGGGGAGGGTGATAAGGTAGAGGTCATGGTACATGTTGGTACCAATGACATAGGTAGAAAGAGTGATGAAGTCTTGCATCAAGAATTCAGGGAGTTAGACAGCAGACTAAAAAGCAAGACCTCTTGGGTTGCAATCTCTGGATTACTCCCAGTGCCATGTGCTAGTGAGCTCAGAAATAGGAGAATAGCGCAGATGAATACATGGCTGAAGAGTTGGTGCAGGAGGGAGGGTTTTAGATTCCTGGATCACTGGGACCATTTCTGGGGAAGGTGGGACCTGTACAAGCGATACGATTTACATCTGAACCACAGCGGGACTAACATCCTTGTGGGCGAGTTTGCTAATGCTGTTGGGAGGAGTTTTAACTAATTCAGCAGGGGGAGAAGACACAGAATGTTAGCAGAATAGGGACACATCATAATACAGTAAAACAATCAAGTCAGAGGGAGTACAGCTGCAATAAGCTTCAAGGGAGTAAGGCAAGGCTGGATGGCCTCTACTTTAATGCCAGGAGTATTACAGATAAAACGGATGAGTTGAGGGTGAGATAAAAGCAGAAAACTGCGGATGCTGGAAATCCAAAACAAAAACAAAAATACCTGGAAAATCTCAGCAGGTCTGACTGCATCTGCAGAGAGGAACACAGTTAACGTTTTGAGTCCGAATGACCCTTCATCAGAACGACGGATTGACCTGTGGAACTGTGATATAGTAGCCATCACTGAGATTTGGTTGAAGGAGGAGCAGGATTGGCAGCTCAACATTCCAGGATATAGAATGTTCAGGCGAGACAGGGGTGGGGGTAAAAGAGGAGGAGGCGTTGCATTATTAGTTAAGGAGTCCGTTACTGCAGTAAGGAGAGATGATATCTTGGAGGGGGCATTGAATGAAGCTTTGTGGGTAGAGCTTAGGAATAAAAAAGGGGCAGCCACATTATTAGTTGTTTATTATTGACCCCCAGATAGTCAGTGGGGAATTAAGGAGCAAATATGTGCACAATTTGTGGAGGTGTGTAAAAACAATAACAATAGGGTAATTATATTAGGTGATTTCAACTTTCCCAACATTAATTGGGATCGACATAGTGTTAAGGGCTTGGATGGAGTAGATTTCTTGAAATGTGTATAGGAGAACTTTTTAGGTCAATATGTAGAGGGTCCAACAAGGGACGGTGCATTGTTGGACCTAATTCTGGGGAATGAAGCCGGACAGGTGGCTGAGGTGGTGGTGGGGGAGCATTTTAGCGATAGCGACCATGACATGGTACAGTTTAAGTTTGTTATGGGACAAAGAAATAGACAAGTTGCAAAAATATGTTTTGTATTGGGAGGAGAGTGGATTTTAGTAAAATAAGGCAGCACCTGGCCGTGGTAGACTGGGAATAGTTACTTGTGGGGAAATCTACAGGGGAACAGTGGAGGGTGTTCAGAGAGGAAATGGGGAGGGTACAGGCTTAACATGTTCCCTCTAGGGTGATAGGAAGGAGTAACAAGCCCAGAGAACCATGGATGACCAGAGATATTCAGGTTACGATGAGAAGGAAAAGAGAGGCTTTTAGCAGGTACAAGGGAAGCAAATCAGCGGAGGCATTAGTGGAGTACAGACAGTGCAGGGTGGAGCTTAAGAAAGCAATTAGGAGAGCAAAGAGGGGATATGAGAAAGCTCTGGCTGGTAAAAGTAGGGAAAATCCCAAGATATTCTCTACGTATATCAATGGGAAGAGGATAACCAGGGAAAGAGTAGGTCCCATAAAGGACCAAGTGGGAAATCTATGGGTGGAGCCAGAGGACATCGCTAGAGTGTTGAATGAATACTTCACATCAGTCTTCACCCAAGAGAATGAAGATGAAGGTATGGAACTCAGGGAGAGAGACTGCGAGGTTCTTAAGCAAATTGATATAGGGAGTGACAAGGTATTGGAGGTGTTGACAGGCTTAAAAATGGGCAAATCACCAGGTCCGGATGATGTGTCCCAGACTGCTGAGGGAGGCAAGAGAGGAGATCGCAGGGGCTCTGACCCAAATGTTTAATTCCTCTCTGGCCACGGGGGAGGTGCCAGAGGACTGGAGAACAGCTAATGTGGTTCCGCTATTTAAGAAGGGTTGTATAGATAAGCCAGGGAACTACAGGCCAGTGAGTCTCACGTCAGTGGTAGGGAAACTATTGGAGAAAGTTCTGAAGGAGAGAATCTATCTCCACTTGGAGAGGCATGGTTTGATCAGGGATAGTCAGCATGGCTTTGTCAGAGGGAGGTCATGCCTAACAAATTTGATTGAATTTTTTGAGGAGGTGACCAGGTGTGTAGATGAGGGTAGTGCAGTTGATGTAGTTTATATGGATTTCAGCAAAGCCTTTGGCAAGGTCCCACATGGGAGACTTAAAAAGAAGGCAAATGTACATGGAATTTTGATATCAATGGGAAGAGGATAACCAGGGAAAGAGTAGGGCCCATGAGGGACCAAGGTGGGAATCTATGGGTGGAGCCAGAGGACATCGCTAGAGTGTTGAACGAATACTTCACATCCGTATTCACCCAAGAGAATGAAGGTCTGGAACTTCGGGTGTTTGATAAGGTGAATTCAACATTGGCTTAGTTGTAGGAGACAGAGGGTGATGACAGAAGGATGCTTTAGTGACTGGAAGCCAGTGTCCAGTGATGTACCACAGGGATCTGTGCTGGGTCCCCTATTATCTGTCATTTATATAAACGACATAGATGACTATGTGGGGGGTAGGATTATTTAGTTTGCGAATGACACAAAGATTGGCCGGGTGGTTAAAAGTGACGTTGAGTGTCTTGGGCTGCAGGTAGATATAGACGGGATGGTCAAATGGGCAGATAAGTGGCCGATGGAATTTAACCCTTGATGAGCACTTGTCACGTCATAACATTCAGGGCTATGGGCCAGGTTGCTGGTAAATGGGATTAGGTAGGTAGTTCAGGTGTTTTTCACATGTCGGTGCAGACTTGAGGGGCCAAAGAGCCTCTTCTGCACTGTGTGATTCTGTGATTCTGTGAAATCCAAGCATCCAGGAACTGACCAACAGAAGGATGTCACAAGAGTTGGGATGGGATTTTCTGGACCTGTTGAGACAGGTTTTCTCGCAGCAGATGCGGAGAGCCATTCAAATGTACTTTGGTGGCACAGGAGGATCCCGCCGGTGGGGGGGACGGGAAAATTCTAGCCTTCGTGTTTTTACACAAAATCATACTCGATTGTATATATCAAAAAGAATTAAACAGAGTAAGCGCTATTAACAACACTGTAGCTTATCAAGGCTATAAACTCAGTTCTACGTTTTACTTTCCCTTAAGAATTCTCCTAATCCACAAAATCTCTTTTCCTGGGACCAGCCCCAAGATGAATGCTACAGCTCGCTGGAATTCACTTGAATTCTCCTTTGGATTTGAGCTATTCTTCAAACTACAAATTGCATTGGATCGTTCCGTGCGCTTTTGGCTAGGCAATCCTCCAATTTCTTTGCAGACCCCCACGACTGTGGACTCTTCATTTCAAGCATGGGCTTCACTGCACTCTTTCTTGGGGATTTAAACTTCAGGAACACCCCTTGATTCATAATGGCTCTCCATGCTCCCACAGCTTCTGTGCTGTATCTGACATGTTTATTTTGCCCTGCCTGCTTCAGTCTGACTGACGGCTGGCTTCCTTCTGACACAAGGCTCAGTGAGGACCACTGTAGAGTTTTCCATGAACTACAAGCTAGAGCAAATATTCCAGTTGCTTTTCCCTCATGAAATCCACCTGGAGCCCCTGCTTTGTTTGGCAAATACACACACAGATAAATGAAAGAAAAGAACCTTCCAACCAACGCTCCACCGTGACTCATAATCTTATGGCAGTGTGGATGCATGGCCTGTTCCCAGGTAGAAATACAAATGAGCTACCTTTCAATTTCCAGAGCTTTTCCTGGATCCTTTGAAACCATATGAGTAACTTGTATCATGGGGTAAATGGTGGTATAATGGTAATGTTGCTAGATTAGTAATCCAAGGCTGACGTTCTGGGGATGTGGTTTAAACTCCACCATGGCAACTGGTGGGACTTAAATTCAATGAATAAAATAAATCTGAAATTGAAAGCTAGTCCTATTGATGGTGGCTTGAGGAGATATCATTGATTGTCATAAAAACCCACTGGGCTTGCTAATGCCCCTTTAGGGAAGGGAATCTGCTGTCCTTACCTGTTCTGGCCTACACGTGACTTCAGACCCACAGCAATGTGGTTGACTCTTAACTCCCCGCTGAAATGGCCGAGCGAGGCCACTCAGTTCAAGGGCAATTAGGGATGGGCATTAAGTGCTGGC